>NC_064857.1:32618016-32943016 GCF_024139225.1 Suncus etruscus | reverse complement strand
CTGAATAGTCAGAACAAACATAGACTCAAAATAAAAGGCTGGAGAAAAGTTATCCAAGCAAACAACACCCATAAAAAAGCTGGAGTGGCCATACTAATATCAGATAATGCAAACTTCATACTCAGGAAGGTTGTAAGGGACAAAGATGGACATTTTATATTAATCAAGGGGTATGTAGAGCAGGAAGAAATAACTCTCCTAAACATATATGCACCGAATGAGGGGCCAGCAAAATATTTAATACAACTGTTGACAAATCTGAAAAATAATATCAATAACAACACAATAATTGTGGGGGACCTTAACACGGCGTTGTCAACACTGGATAGGTCAACCAGACTGAAACCCAACAAGAATATACTAGACCTGAGGAGAGAAATGGAAGAAAGAGGCTTAGTGTATATATATAGGACACTCCACCCCCAGAAACCTGGATACACATTCTTCTCCAATGTACATGGGACATTCTCCAGGATAGACTACATGCTGGCACATAAAACATACCTCCATAAGATCAAGAAGATAGAAATTTTGCAGACTGCCTTTGCTGACCACAAGGCTCTGAAATTATTTGTGAACTCCAAAGGGACTCAGAAGAAAAACCTTAACACCTGGAAGTTAAACAGCCTCATACTCAATAACCAGTGGGTCCGAGATGAAATCAAGGAGGAAATCAAAAGGTTCCTGGAAACAAATGACAATAAAGACACAAACTATCAGAACTTATGGGACACAGCAAAAGCAGTACTGAGAGGAAAATTTATAGCTTTGCAAGCACACATCAGGAAGGAAGAAGGAGCTTACCTGAGTAGCCTAATGACATAGCTAATAGAACTAGAAAATGCTCAACAAAAGGACCCAAAAATAGGAAGACAGAAGGAAATAACAAAGCTGAGAGCAGAAATCAATGAAGTGGAAACCCAAGAAACAATCCGAAAGATCAACGAAAGCAGAAGTTGGTTTTTTGAAAAAATAAACAAGATTGATAGACCACTGGCAAACCTAACAAAGAAGAGAGAGAGAGAAACTTGATAACTCGTATTAGGAATGAAAAAGGAGAGATCACTACTGATATGACAGAGATTCAAAGGGTAATCAGAAACTACTTTGAGAAACTCTACGCCACTAAAAATGAGAACCTGGAAGAAATGGATAAATTCTTGGACTCTTATAATCTTCCACGGTTGAAGGAAGAGGATGTAGCATATCTAAACACCCCCATCACCATAGATGAAATTAGAATGGTAATCAAAGGTCTGCCGAAAAACAAAAGCCCAGGCCCAGATGGATTCACTAATGAATTCTTTCAAACTTTCCAAGAGGAACTACTACCAATCCTGGCAAGACTCTTTCATGAAATTGAACAAACAGAAACACTTCCAAATAGCTTTTATGAAGCCAACATCACCTTGATACCTAAACCAGACAGAGATGCTACAAAAAAAGAAAATTACAGACCAATATCGCTGATGAATGCAGATGCAAAGATCCTCAACAAAATCCTGGAAAATAGGATTCAATGCCTCATTAAGAAGATCATCCACTATGATCAAGTAGGTTTCATCCCAGGAATGCAAGGTTGGTTTAACATCCGTAAATCTATCAACATCATACACAACATCAATAACAAGAAAAATAAAAACCACATGATCATATCAATAGATGCAGAGAAAGCATTTGATAAGGTCCAACACCCATTCTTGATCAAAACTCTCAGCAAGATGGGAATGGAAGGAACCTTTCTCAATCTAGTTGAAGCCATCTACCACAAGCCAACGGCAAATATTATCCTCAATGGAGAAAAACTAAAAGCCTTCCCTCTAAATTCTGGTACAAGACAAGGCTGTCCTCTCTCACCACTCCTATTCAACATAGCACTGGAAGTACTTGCTATAGCGATTAGGCAAGAAAAAGATATCAAGGGAATCCAGATAGGAAAGGAAGAAGTCAAGCTCTCACTGTTTGCAGATGACATGATACTCTACTTAGAAAACCCTAAAGACTCTACCAAAAAGCTTCTAGAAACAATAGACTCATATAGCAAGGTGGCAGGCTACAAAATTAACACACAAAAATCAATGGCCTTTCTATACACCAACAGTAATAAGGAAGAAATGGACATTAAGAAAACAACCCCCATTCACAATAGTGCCACACAAACTCAAATATCTTGGAATCAACTTGACTAAAAATGTGAAGGACCTATACAGAGAAAACTATAAAACTCTGCTCCAAGAAATAAGAGAGGACACGCGGAAATGGAAATGCATACCCTGCTCGTGGATTGGCAGGATTAACATCATCAAAATGGCAATACTCCCCAAGGCATTATACAGATTTAATGCTATCCCTCTAAAGATACCCATGACATTCTTCAAAGAAGTGGATCAGACACTTTTGAAATTCATTTGGAACAATAAACACCCTCGAATAGCTAAAGCAATTATTGGGAAAAAGAATATGGGAGGAATTACTTTCCCCAACTTTAAACTGTACTACAAAGCAATAGTTATCAAAACAGCATGGTATTGGAATAAGGACAGGCCCTCAGATCAGTGGAATCGGCTTGAATACTCAGAAAATTTTCCCCAGACATACAATCAACTAATTTTTGATAAAGGAGCAGGAAACCCTAAATGGAGCAGGGAAAGCCTCTTCAACAAGTGGTGTTGGCACAATTGTATAGCCACTTGCAAAAAATTGAACTTAGACCCCCAGCTGTCATCATGTACGAATGTAAAATCCAAATGGATTAAAGACCTCGATATCAGCCCCAAAACCATAAGATATATAGAACAGCACATAGGTAAGACACTCCAGGACATTACAGGCATCTTCAAGGAGGAAACTGCACTCTCCAAGCAAGTGAAAGCAGAGATTAACAGATGGGAATATATTAAGCTGAGAAGCTTCTGCACCTCAAAGGAAATAGTGCCCAGGATACAAGAGCCACCCACTGAGTGGGAGAAACTATTCACCCAATACCCATCAGATAAGGGGCTAATCTCCAAAATATACAAGGCACTGACAGAACTTTACAAGAAAAAAACATCTAATCCCATCAAAAAATGGGGAGAAGAAATGAACAAACACTTTGACAAAAAAGAAATACAAATGGCCAAAAGACACATGAAAAAGTGCTCCACATCACTAATCATCAGGGAGATGCAAATCAAAACAACGATGAGATACCACCTCACACCACAGAGAATGGCACACATCACAAAGAATGAGAATAAACAGTGTTGGCGGGGATGTGGAGAGAAAGGAACTCTTATCCACTGCTGGTGGGAATGCCGTCTAGTTCAACCTTTATGGAAAGCGATATGGAGATTCCTCCAAAAACTTGAAATCGAGCTCCCATATGATCCAGCTATACCACTCCTAGGAATATACCCTAAGAACACAAAAATACAGTACAAAAACCCCTTCCTTACACCCATATTCATTGCAGCACTATTTACCATAGCAAGACTCTGGAAACAACCAAGATGCCCTTCAACAGATGAATGGCTTAAGAAACTGTGGTACATATACACAATGGAATATTATGCAGCTGTCAGGAGAGATGAAGTCATGAAATTTTCTTATACATGGATGTACACGGAATCTATTATGCTGAGTGAAATAAGCCAGAGAGAGAGAGAAAAACACAGAATGGTCTCACTCATCTATGGGTTTTAAGAAAAATGAAAGACATTCTTGCAATAATAATTTTTAGACACAAAAGAGAAAAGAGATGGAAGTTCCAGCTCACCACAGGAAGCTCACCACAAAGAGTGATGAGTTTAACTAGAGAAATAACTACATTCTGAACTTTCCTAATAATGAGAATGTATGAGGGAAATGGAGAGCCTGTTTAGAGTACAGGCAGGGGTTAGGTGGGGAGGAGGGAGACTTGGGACATTGGTGGTGGGAATGTTGCACTGGTGATGGGTGGCGTTCTTTACATGACTGAAACCCAAACACAATCATGTATGAAATCAAGGTGTATAAATAAAAAAAAAATGAAGTCACGAAATTTGCCAAAAAAAAGAAAGAAAGAAAGAAAGAAAGAAAGGAAAGAAAGAAAGAAAGAAAGAAAGAAAGAAAGAAGAAAGAAAGAAAAAAGAAAGAAAGAAAGAAAGAAAGAAAGAAAGAAAGAAAGAAAGAAAGAAAGAAAAAAAAAAGAAAGAAAGAAAGAAAGAAGAAAGAAAGAAAGAAAAAGAAAAAAGGAAGGAAGGAAGGAACAAAGGAAGAAAGGAAGGAAGGAAGGAAAGAAGGAAAAAAGAAAATGTGCATATGCTAAAGTTAACTCCAAGGTATTTGAGTTTGTGAGTTTTTTTAATGTTCTATTCTTCTTTATCATTACTTGTGTATAAGAAGGCCATTGACTTTTGCATCTTAATTTTGTAGCCTGCCACTTTAGCACATAAAAAGTAAGAACAATTATCATAAAACATTATGGGACAAAAGCTTTGCATATGGCCAATTCTGGTCACACATATAGTTCCCCAAACATTATTGGGTGTAGCCATGAGTGTTACAGCATTAAAATTGCCAAATTATCCTGGACCTAATGGGCCCTGCATAGTGTCATATTCTTACAGTTGGCCCTTTAATTGAATTGTTGGCACTGTTGGCTGAGAATTGCTGGGAGAAGACCTGGGTCTCTTGAGCACTGCTTGAAATGTCATCCCCTAAAAATAAGTAAAATGCATTATTAAATTAGAATAGAAATGTTTCTGATCTCTAAAGTACACTACTATATATAGGAGAAGAAAGACAAACTAAGACATGAGCCAGAGAGATAATACAGTAGGACGGGCACTTGCCTCACATGCAGATGGTCATCTGTGTGTACTTTGGATTGATCCCTGAACATAAACAGGTATGGCACACACACACACACACACACACACACACACACACACACGATACAGAGTAAGAAAAAAATGATTTTAGATCACATCTGGTTTAAAAAAAAAAAGGAGCTTGTATCCTAAATACATTCAGAATTAGAACCCAGCACTACCAGGAGTAATTCATGAGTGCAGAGCCAGAGTACTCCTTAAGTACCACTGGGTGTAGCCCCCAAACAAAGATATATAATATCATTAATTGCTTAATTAAATCCATAATGATAATAATAATGAACACTGCCACAATGAGGAATCTTTAAACTGATATAGAATGACCAAAATTAAATGGCCTCACAGTAACAAGTGCTGTCAATTATACAGGGCAATGTCAGATTCTGTTAATCAGAATGCAAATACCACTACTACTACATATTCCTACATATTTATCAAGAGAAATGAATGCCATTAAAATCTATGAGAGAATATTATTCTTAGTGGTCAAAACTTAAAGGAAAAAAAAAACAGAAAATAAGTAATCCTAAATGCCCATCAATTGTTAAGTAAATAAACAAATTTTGGCACATTCTTGGAATGCCAAACACATATTTTATATTAAATATAATGCAAGTTCATTCATCATAAAATATACATCAAAATAGGTGAATATTTTGTGTTAAATATACTAATGAGTGAGTAATATAAAATGAATTATCAGAAGAACTGGATCAAAAGGCTTATGTATAGTAATTTTTAAAGTTTTTTTTTGTTTGTTTGTTTTGGCCACACCTAATGACACTCAGGGGTTACTCCTGGCTATGCGCTCAGAAATCGCTCCTCACTTGGGGGACCATATGAGTGAGATACCTTGGGATCAAACCATGGTCCATCCTAGGCTTTCGCCAGCAAGGCAGACTCCTTACCGCTTCACTCCACCTCTTCAGCCCCAGTTTTTAAAGATTTTTAAAATATTTTTATTCAATATTAAATTTCTCTACAGTATTTTATTTTAGTTCTTTAAAATTTATTTATTTATTTGGTTTTTGGGCCACAGTTGGTGGGCACTCAAGGGTGACTTCTGGTTCCATACTCAGAAATTGCTCCTGGCAGGCTCAGAGGACTATATGGGATGCTGGAAATTGAACACTGGTCCATTCTGGGTCGTTGGGTGCAAGACAAACATCCTACTGCTGTGGTAATAGCTTCAGCCCCAAATTTTGAAAGATATTGTAAAATGTCATCTTTAGAGATTGAGCCAATTTAGATTTCAATCAGCACTTGTGAATATGTCTAATTTTCTATAAAATCAGCAAAAAATTAAAAAGGTTTTTGAATTATCCTAACCTATAAAGTAACTGTCACACTATAAATTTTGTACCTATAAAGTAACTGTCACACTATAAATTTTGTATTTCTCTTTCTTTCTTTCTTTCTTTCTTTCTTTCTTTCTTTCTTCTTTCTTCTTTCTTTCTTTCTTTCTTTCTTTCTTCTTTCTTTCTTCTTTCTTCCTTCTTCCTTCCTTCCTTCCTTCCTTCCTTCCTTCCTTCCTTCCTTCCTTCCTTCCTTCCTTCCTTCCTCCTTCCTTCCTTCCTTCCTTCGGTCCTTCCTTCCTTCCTTCCTTTCTTTCTTTCTTTCTTTCTTTCTTTCTTTCTTTCTTTCTTTTATTGTTTTTGTTTTTGGATCACACCCGGCAGTGCTCAAGGGCCAGAAGGTGCTCAAGGGCCACTTCTGGCTCTATGCTCAGAAATCGCCCCAGCAGGCTCGGGGGACCATATGGGATGGCAGGATTCGAACCACTGTCTTCTTCATGTAAGGCAAACACCTTATCTCCATGCTATCTCTCCAGCCCCGCGCATTTCTCTTTCTATAGAAGTTCTGATGTATTTAACAATTTGGTCATCTTGTCTGTTACCTGAAGCATTCATGTATTATTACTAAAATGCCCCAAACTGCCTCACTTTTCACCTTTCTGCCACTGCAGATAGCCCCCTGTGCTTGCAAAACCCTCACCCCAAAGTTTACTTGGTAAACACTTATTTATCCTTCAAAAAAAAATTTTTTTTTTGGTTTTTGGGTTACACCCGGCAATGCTCAGGGGTTATGCCTGGCTCCATGCTCAGAAATCACTCCAGGCAGGCTCTGAGGACCATATGGGATGCTGAGATTCAAACCACCAACCTTCTGTATGCAAGGCAAATGCCTTACCTCCAAGCGATCTCTTCGGCCCCTATCCTTCAAAGATTTTTGGTTGTGAAAATTTCCTTGAATCTCTTTGCTTGAGATAATGTTGAGTAATATCTCTTACTTTGTATCTACAACTCTATATTTCAAAATGAATTCCAGTAATTTGTCTTCTCCAATTTAAGTGGGCTTTGGAGAATTGTAAAAGGTCTATCATTAGTTCCCCGGATAAGGACTGCAACTCATTCAACTCTTTTCCCTCAGAAAGTAGTACGGTATAAGATACAAAACTATAGTGAATGAGTACTAAACAGAAAGATGTGATCTCTGTAGAAATACATATGTATCAATAAATAAATATAAATAAGAGAAATGTTCTGATAAAAATGTTTAAAAATATAATTCTGTATCTAGGGCTGGTACAGTATAAGGTAAGGTGTGACCTGACAAGAGTTCAATTCCCGGACCACATATGGTTCCCCAGCCCTGCCAGAAAAGATTACTGAATCTGAGAATCACAAGTAAGCCCTGAACATTACCAAGTATGGACCAGAAATAAAAGGGTCCCGAGTGGTGGCACAGGGCGTAGGGAGCTTGCCTTGCACATGGCCAACTAGAGTTTGATCCCTGCACAGAATATGGTTCTTAGAACTTTCTAGGATAGATCCCTGAGCAGAGAACTTGGAATAAATCCTGAATACTACTGAATATGGCCCCAAAATTAACAAATAAAAAAAGAAAGAAACAAAAACAAAAAGTTGTATTTAAAACTTTTTCCCTGACAACTCACATCTTAACTTCTTCTTACAACACTGGTAATCACAAAGCCTCACATATTCAAGACAAAAATTCTTTCCTGATATGAACTACATCCTTATAGATAATTTTTTTTGTTGGGGCTAGAGGGGATAGCAGTGCTCAAGTGTCACTCCTAGTGATATGAGTAGGGACAGTTTTGGGGGTATCGAACTCACACAAAGCATATGCTTCAGTTCTTTCAGTCATCTTCCCAGCATGACATATACATTTTAACCAATAAAATGAATAACCAGTAAAATGAGAGTCAAGCATCTCTTACAAAATATTTTGAAATACTGTTATGTAAGAAATTCACTATTTTCTCTGACAAATAAAGGCATGGCAAATAGTTTTGGTGATATAATAAAACATGATCAGAGGCCTGAGAGAATATGTAGCAAATGTATAACTTTGAGATTTATCTCAATTTACCTCAACTTTACCTCATGCTAAGAGATTTAAAATGAGAGCAGGTGTCTGGAATGTGCCTTTTAGAGGTTCAGCATGCATTATTAGTTTGAACAGCTTTGTTTATAGGGCCCTGCAGAAAGGGCCCTGTAGAAAGCTTGCATTGTTATCAGAGCGATATCTCAATGGGGTGGTGATGTCTGGTTTGTATACAGTAGGCTCAGGTGTCATTCCTGTCACTGCATGGTCCTCAGTACACTATTGAGAGTAACTACTGAAAATGTTCCAGAACTGCTCGGTGTGACAAGAAAGAAAGGAAGGAAGGAAGGAAGGAAGGAAGGAAGGAAGGAAGGAAGGAAGGAAGGAAGGAAGGAAGGAAGGAAGGAAGGAAGGAAGGAAGGAAGGAAGGAAGGAGGGTGGGAGGGAGGGAGGAGGTAGGGAGGGAGGGAAGGAAGGAAAAAAAGAAAGAAAGAAAGAGAGAGAGGAAGGAGAAGAAAGGAAGGAAAGGAAGGAAGGAAGAAAAAAGAAAGAAAAGGGAAGGAAGAAAAAAAGAAAGAATGAAAGGAAGAAAAAGGAAGGAAGGAAGGAAGAAAGAAAAAGAAGAAAGAATGAAAGGAAGGAAGAAAAAAGGAAGAAAGATAAATAAAAGAAGAAAGAGAAAGAAAGAAAGAAAGAAAGAAAGAAAAAAAAAAAAAAAAAAAAAAAAAGAGAAAGAAAAAAGAACAAAGAAAGAAAGAAAGAAAAAAGAAAGAAAAAAAGAAAGAAAGAAGAAAGGAAGAAAGAAAGAAAAAAGGAAGGCAGAAAGAAAGAAAAGAAAGAAAGAAAGAAATGGAAGAAAGAAGAAAAAAGAAAGAAAGAAAGAAAGAAAGAAAGAAAGAAAGAAAGAAAGAAAAGAAAGAAAGAAAGAGAAAGAAAGAAAAAGAGGAAGGAAGGAAGGAAGGAAAAGAGGAAGGAAGGAAGGAAGGAAGGAAGGAAGGAAGAGGAAGGAAGGAAGAAGGAAGGAAGGAAGGAAGGAAGGAGAGGAGGGAATGAGGGATGGAGTTCTTACATGATTCCCTCACTTATGTGACAGATTCAGGTAAAAAGGCCCACATTGTTTACTCATCAAAGAATATTGTGTTTGAAACTATATATACTAATATCTCATATTCTCAGGGACATATCTTCATATCCTCCATGATCAGCACTTTTGCAAAACTTGTATATAATAAATTAATAAAGAAAAAGCATTTCTTTACATTTTCTTGTTGTGGTTTCTGTTTTTCTGTAATGCCAGGAAATGATAAAATAACAAAACCATTTTTGCAGATGGAGGGGAGCTTCTAGGTGATATTCAGGAGACCAGGGCCATTGCCAGCAATACTTAGCCCACAAGGACACATTCCAGTGCTAAGGCCTGAGAATGTAGGGCTGATTGGGACTCTACTCCTGGGGACACCCAGAGGCACTTGTCTAAACCCAGTAATGATGGGGAAGTCAAAAGTAAGCCCTGATAATTTCCAGTTTTGGCCATAAACAGTTATCACACTTTTAAAAAAAGAAACATTTAAAATATAATGTTTTCCAAAAAAATATTTAAAATTTAAAATTCAGTTCTATTTATGATCATAAAATGCTATGAAATACAATATTATACAAGCCATGTCTCTAAGCCCTCCAGAGAATTTCATCTTGACATATGCAAAGCTATAAATAATGATGAGAAATAGGTGTAAGATATAGGAATGAAACAGTTTTACTGGCACCAGAGTGATAGCACAGGAGTAGGGCGTTTGCCTTGCATACGGCAGACCCAGTACCAACCAAGGCTCAATCTCTGACTTCTCATCTCGTCAGTCCCTCGAGCCTGCCAGGAGTGATTACTAAGCACAGAGCCAGGAGTAACCCCTGAGCATTACTGGGTATGGCTTCCCCAAAAAACAAAATAAATAAAAAAAAAAGAAGCAGTTTTACTCCCAAAAAATAGTCATTAGAAGTTGATATAGAATATTATGATAGGATGTTATTTACTGTATATACTCGAGTATAAGCCAAGTTTTTGGCACAAAAATTTGTGCTGAAAAGCCTGAACTTGGCTTATACTTGGGTCATGCAGGTTATTTGATATGGTGTGCACACCAAATCAAATACACAGAGTCTCCAGTCATTTGCCGTCTCTGAAGGGGCCGGTGATTCAGCTCAGTCCACAAGTCGTGGCTGAACTGAACTGTATGCCACTGAACTATTTAACTCACAATATTCGCACTTTGTATGAGACCAACAGCAGTGACGATATCTGCGAACTCCGTGATGATGACAATGTCTATGCTGATTCGCTTACATCAGATACAGCTGAAGATCTATTAGGACATACAGATGATGATGATGAGGAATTAAGTTTTGAAAGATTTTAACCTTTGTGATTTAGCCTCATTATCTGTTAAGCTACAGTTTTCTGCACTTTAGGGCATTTTAAATTTTAGTTATTATTATTACTAGTTTACAGTCTTTCTTTAGCAATACATATTAAAAAACATTTATCTTACTGATTCCTCATTTGTTGTAATTGTTTATGGTATGTGTTTTTATTTTTGAATTTACCAGTGGCTGCTATATTTTCCACCTCGGCTTATACTCGAGTCACTAAGTTTCCTCAATTTTAGGGTGAAATTAGGGGGGTCGGCTTATACTTGGATCGGCTTATACTCGAGTATATAGGTACTTTATTTTGAGGTGTCAGAGATTAAATCCAAGACCTCACAATACTTTGAGGAGCAAAGACTTTCTCCTAAGCTACATAATTTAATTTAAAATAGAATGTTGGGGGCCCGGAGAGATAGCACAGCGGCGTTTGCCTTGCAAGCAGCCGATCCAGGACCAAAGGTGGTTGGTTCAAATCCCGGTGTCCCATATGGTTCCCCGTGCCTGCCAGGGGCGATTTCTGAGCATGGAGCCAGGAGTAACCCCTGAGGGCCGCTGGGTGTGACCCAAAAACAAAAAAACAAAAAAACAAAAACAAACAAAAAAAATAGAATGTTGGGCTTGGGAGATAGTTCAGAGGTGGGAGTACTTGCTTAGCATTCAGAAGTCCCAAATTCTGTGGTTGGAGTCACAGTATAGCTAGTAGGACATTTGCCTTGCATGCTGCCAATCTGAGTTCAATCTCAAGCCTCACCAGTAGCTATCCTTGTGCACAAACCTGAGATTAAACACTGAATACTGCTAGGTGTGGCCCCTAGAAGCATCTACCAGTACAAGACCCTGGATCGGCACCAACTAGTCTGGACTTTCCTCTCTATACCTATAAAAGTTCTGGAAATTGGAGTTGAGACAGACCCCATTCTAACAGAAAATTCCTACAGAGGACGAGAGTCTCAAGATCACTTTATGGCTCAAACTGTTTTTGAGGATAAAATTTCCAAGGACTTTGAAGAAAGACTATAGGTTAGACAAATTACTGTGCCTGGAAATCGCAAATGGCACTAAGGCAGGATGCTTCGTGGGTAGGGATACCATGATTTTAGACCAAAAGTTTATTTTTATTATGTTTTTTCATACTTTTGCTGCACCTATGCAATATATTGCACTGGATTTCCTGAATCCATTCTTGTACCTCTTCACTGTGTGAATTATTTCCTGTGGATATCTTTTGGTTTTTGGGCCACACCCGGCAGTGCTCAGGGGTCACTCCTGGCTGTCTGCTCAGAAATAGCTCCTGGCAGGCATGGGGGACCATATGGGACACCGGAATTTGAACCAACCACCTTTGGTCCTAGATCTGCTGCTTGCAAGGCAAACGCCGCTGTGCTATCTCTCCGGGCCCTTTCACAGTAATATTTTAGGTACATATTGACATTGAATCAGGGGAATTCCCACCATCAAAGTTGTACTCCCGCCACCCCTGTTCCCAGCATGCATCCCATATCCCCCTCCCTTACCCCCCAGGCTGCTAGTATAAGTGGTCCCTTCTTTGTCTAGCTTGTTGTAGATTGGGTATCGATTCTGTTGTTGTTGGCTTTGGATTTGGTGTTTAAGTTCAATTATTTTTATTACTACTTAGTGATCATACAACTGTTTGGTCTTGGTACCCTCCATTATTTCCCCCTCAATTTGGGAGGCGGAACAAGACGGCTCAAGTTATGTAAATCTATTTGAAGAAAAGAAAACAATCAAATCAGATAAAAATCAAACAAGCAAAAAATGGGCGGAGTCCTCCTAGAAGCTATAAATATCAATTTGAGAGAAGAAAGGGAAAAAAGGGAGAGAAACACAACAACAATCAAAAAGAAAAATCAAACAAAAAAAATCCAAAAAGCACTACAGCAATAAAGACAACATCACACAATAACCATGGTCCTGAAATAAAAAACAAAACAAAACACAAAAAAAATGAAAACAACAACACCAATAACAAAACCAAAAAATTTATTTTGTGCTGCCTTTTTTTTTTTTTTTCCTGCATAGGCACAGTAAATATTGGGGAAATTAGAAAGGGAATTCCCTTAGCCTAAGAGATACAGGGTTTCTCCACCCTTGAAGTAAATTGTCATGGGAATAACTATAGACTCCATACATGTTCATTTACTCTTCTCTAGGTCCTTTTGTGGTGTATGGGAAACTTCTGCTCCATCATGGATGATGAAATCAGACCTCTGTATCTAGAGCAGAACTGAATTTTTATGACTTAATGTCTATTTCCAAAGCAGTCTTCTACCAGATGCATAAAACTATTTCCTTTCTCTTTCTCTTTAAGGCTCACATAAAACCAGGATATTGAGATGAAGGTTATTTATCTTCAGTGTCATCTGTTTCTTCAGTTGAGATGCCAATTTCCCTTTTGGACATTTGGGGTTCATCCAAAGTAGTTTACTGTGGTGACTTGTTTCTTCTGTGATGCCTTTGAGCTGATGTTTCTCTTCTCAATCTATCTCCATCTACTCTTGGGCCTACAGGACCTAATTTTTCCACCTTTTGTACTGCAATGGACACACCAGGCAGTCACTTCCTGTGGGTCCTGCTTTCTCCTGGAGTCTTCCTCAGGCAAGATACAGAGATTCTGGATGGTTCAATCTTTCCCTCCAGGACTGCTGCTACCTCCTGTCAAACTACTGAGACAAAGTTTTCTCTAGGACCTTCCCATATATCTCATCTGAAATATCTTGGATATTCTTGTTTGTCCAGTATGTAGAGGCAGAACGAGAGAGTATATGGAGTTATAGCTTTAACACAAAAGAGGGAGACTTGGTCAATGCTATTACCCCACTCTTTAGTGCACTTAGTTTCTCCTTGATAAAATTAGATTTTTTTTTTAAAGTGAAGCAAGGTAGTTTTGATTGAACAAAAATTTTTGCTAAGAAAAGATGTGAGAGGAGAGATAAAAGGGAAATAAATGGTCAAGAGAGAACAAGGAGAATTTCTCCAGAGTGGAAACAGCAAGCAAGGAAATAATTGCAAGGGAGATACGTGTTCAAGGGAAAACATGCGTTTACAGTGCAAACCAAGGGTGTCTTCTTTTTTTGTTTTGTTTTTCTTTGTGCTACAGCTGGGGGTATGCAGGGTTTTTCTAGCTCTGTATATCCCTTCTGACAGGTTCAGGGGAACAAATGTGGGGCCAGGGATAGAACCTAAGTTGGCCCATTAAAAGGCAAGTGCCCTTTGTGCTGTATTATTCCTCTGGGCCATCAGAACCCTGTGATGCTCAGGGGTTGCTCCTGGCTATGTGCTCAGAAATCGCTTCTGGCACGTTCATAGGACCATATGGGATGCTGGGGATTGAACCCAGGTCCACCCTGGGTCGGTCACACACACACACACACACACACACACACACACACACACACACACACACACAAACACACACACACACACACGACAAAACAAAAGAGCAAAGTTGTTGCTTAATTATGAAGAAAGGACCAAGAGGGCAAAAGAAAATGTTGAAAAAAGAGAATGTGGATTAATTTGGGTAAAGAATTCGGATGAAGGGGCTGGAGGGATAGCACATTGGTAGGGCATTTGCCTTGCACATGGCTGACCCAGGGTGGGCCCACCTTTCTTTCTCTAGGCTGCCTTTTTATTATTATTATTGTTGTTGTTGTTGTTGTTGTTGTTGTTATTGTTATTATTATTATTTAGTGAAGCAATATATTTTTTATTGACACTTACTTTGAAATAAGTAAGAGGAGAGAAAGGGAAAAGTGTTCAAGAGAGAATATAAATTTGGGGCTGGAGTGATAGCAGAGCGGGTAGGATGTTTGCCTTGCATGTAGCAGACCTAGCAACCCACATGGTCTTCCATGAGTAACTCCTGAGTACTGCCAGGTGTGGTATAAGAAAAGAGAATAAACTTCTCCAGAGCTGAAATAATCAAAGAAACTTAGAGGCAAGCAAGAAAAATATATATTCAGTGGGTGGGGGCAACAGCACAGCCGGGAGGGCTTTTGCCTAACATGCAACCAACATGTTTGATCCCTACATCCCATATGGTCCCCCAAGCCTGCCAGGAGTGATTTCTAAGCACAGAGCCATGAGAAACCCCTGAGCACTTCTGGATGTGGCCCAAAAGCAATATATGTATATATATATGTGTATATATATATATATGTATATATATATATATATATATATATATTCAGAGGAGAATACGGACTAGAAGAGCAAGCCTCTACATTCCATTTATAAAAGAAAGATACTGGGGCCGGCGAGGTGGCGCTAGAGGTAAGGTGTCTGCCTTGCAAGTGCTAGCCAAGGAAGGACCTTGGTTCGATCCCCCGGTGTCCCATATGGTCCCCTCAAGCCAGAGGCGATTTCTGAGCCCTTAGCCAGGAGTAACCCCTGAGCATCAAACGGGTGTGGCCCGAAAAACACACACACACACACACACACACACACACACACACAAAGGAAGATACTAAGTGTTAAATAGTTTAACTTCACATAAACAGTAGGTGGTTTAGTGAGATATTTTTGGCTTTGTTTTCCGGCTGTACAGGTCAGAACTTAGGGGTCACACCTGGTGGTGCTTGGAAGGTCATGTGAGGTGATAGAGTGTCAATCTGGAGTCATCCATATACAAGGCAAACTCTTATCTTCTGTACCATCTCCTGACTCCTGTATTTCCTCATATAAGGATACCAGTCACATTATATTAAGAGTCTATCACAATCCTATATTATCTTAACTAATTACATTGGTCATGGCTCTATTTTTGTTTTTAAATGGTAAGAGAACTTCTAATTTTATATCATTTTATTGTTAATATGTTTGCCTTCATAGCTTAAAGTATTTATATTACCATTTTTTTGTTCTTTTTTTTCTTTTTATCTTACTTACCTTGCCTTACCACACTGTTCATGATAGGATTCTTTGCATAAAATGTTCTAGCACTCTGTTCTCCACCAGAATGACCTGTCCACCATTATCTCAGGGTCCCTCTCACTCAATCACACACACACACACACACATACACACACACCCACCCACCCACCCACCCACACACACACATACACACACACCTCCTGCCAGAGTAAACTCAGTTCTGTATATCAGTTCTCAGCATTCAAAGACTGTTATTGCCTTTGGCCATTTGTTATTGTTTATAATAATAACAAGAGAATAGAAAAGAGAGGGATTGGAGAGAAAGAGAGAGGGACAGAGGAGAGAGAGGAGGGAGAGAGTGAGGAGAGAAATAGGGAGAGAGAAAGAAAGGGAGGGAGAGAGAGAGAGAGAGAGAGAGAGAGAGAGAGAGAGAGAGAGAGAGAGAGAGAGAGAGAAAGTCTGCAGACCAGCAGGCTCCACCTCAGTCTTTTCCCTGGGGCCCCCTCATGGCTCTATTTCTAAATAAGGTCACATTCAGAGATACTACTGGTAGGCCTTAATACATATTTTTTTTTTTTTTTACTTATTTTGGCTTTTGGACCAAACCTCACAGAGCTCAGGGGTTACTCCTGGCTCTGCTCTCAGGAATCATTCCTGGTAGTTCTGTGGGACCATATGAGTTGCTGGAGATCAAATCAGGCCAGAGGAATTGCAAAGTAAAATGTCTTATCCATTGTACTATCTTCCTGGGCCCTTTAATCTATATATATATATATATATTTTTTTTTTTTTTTTGTGGTTTTTGGGTCACACCCGGCAGTGCTCAGGGGTTACTCCTGGCTCCATGCTCAGAAATTGCTCCTGGCAGGCACGGGGGACCATATGGGACGCCGGGATTCGAACCGATGACCTTCTGCATGAAAGGCAAAAGCCTTACCTCCATGCTATCTCTCTAGCCCCTAATCTATATTTTTTAAGGGACAAATTCAACCCAGGATAAATAAGTATTCCTAATTAATTTAAGATTAAATTTTTATAAGTACAGTCATTATTTTATACACAGTGGATTAGTATCTCCTAAGGAATATCCTCACAAATGTGACTCTTTTTGGGTGTGTGTGTGTGTGGAAGGGGGCCATATTCAGTGGTGCTCAGGACTTACTCCTGGACCCTGTAATTTTATTGTTTAATTTTTGTTTATTTAGGGGCCACATCTAGACTTACTCCTTGCTCTGCATTCAGAAATCACTACACAAACAGGGAATCACATATAGTGATCCCTCATTTTTCGCGATGAATGGGGACCAGAATCTTTAGAGAAAGCTGAAAAGTCGCCTAGTTGAATTTACACCTAGGAATTTTCGTGTATGCCGGTATGAGAATGTTTTAAATATATAAACAGTATTTATACTTTACATTTAAGACAAAAATCACAACAATATACGCATTTACTCAACTTATCTCTTTATTTGACATGCAGAAATCCTTCTCTCATGCACATCAACATGAAACAACGCTCCTTTCCGCAATGTGGCTGCTGACAAGGTTGCATTTTTCATTTTTATTTTTTGATGAATATTTTGGAAAAACCTGTGAAGCACTGAAGTCGCAAAATATGAAGCACGAAGTGGCGAAAGGGAACACTATAGGATGCCAAGAATTGAATCAGGTAGGCCGCATGCAATGGAAGTGCCTTACCTACTGTGCTATTGCTCTGCCCATCCCCTATATTTAACAGTTTTGGGGCCTCAAATTGTGGTGATCAGGGTTTATATTCCTGGCTCTGCACTCAGTTTACTACTTCAGGCAGATTCGAGAGACGGATGGGAGTGCTGGGGATTAAATTTGGGTTAGGCTGTATGCAAGGCAATTACCTACCAGTTGTACTATTGCTTTGGCCCTAAGGGCCTTGTAGGTTTTTTGTTTGTTTTTTTGGGCCACACCTGGCAGAGCTCAGGGGTTACTCCTGGCTCTGTGCCCAGAAATCATTCCTGGCAAGCAGGGGGTGGGGGTTTGGCATATGGGATGCCCAAGATAGAACTTGGGTTAGCCGTGTACAAGGCAAACACCCTATTCACTGTGCTATTTCTACAGGCCCCTATAATTTTAAAACATTTAAGCAGGATCTTTTTTTTTGGCGGGGGGGGGGGGGGGGGGCACATCCAGCAGTGCTCAGGAGATACTTCTGGCTCAGTGCTCAGGAATCTATTACTCCTGGTGGGCTCCAGGGACCATATGGGATGCTGGGAATAAAACTCATGCAAAGTAAACACCCTCCCCACTTATTACTCAGGCCCAAGGTTAACAGAACAGTTGGCAGTTTTTTTTATGCTTTTGTTTTGGTGGTACCAACGATTAAACCCAGGGCCTCATATGTACCAGGCTGAATGTCATCCATGAAACTCCTCAGCCTAAGCAGGATCTTAGTTTCAAATAGATCAGAAGATATGTCAGACACTCTGTGACACTTTTCATTAAATACAAGTATTTGCTTAATTTACACATTGCTTTTAATATATTTAGCTAGTTCAAAGGATCTATATTTTATATTGAAATACTAATATAAAAACTTATTTAGTTAACTAGTAGTATAAACTATAGTTACAGAAAGGGACCCTTAATTATCAAATTGTGGCTCACAACGCTTCTCACAATGCAATTAATCTTTATTAGTTCTAGTGTTTGTTTCTGCAAATACCTACTTACTAGTAACCCCCAATCCAGTAAAACTAGTAACAGGTGAGTGAATCGGGGTTATCAGAGATACACAGACCATTGTTAACTAATCTTCTCTTGCTATCGTTTTTTCTTCTTCCTTTGTAGTTGTAAGCCTTTTGGATTTTAAGTGAGCAGGACGACGTGGAACATATTTTCCAGTACTTCGTCATCTACACTTTTTCAGAAGCCATTGATGGTCTTCGTAATTATGAGGCAGGTAGATAAGAGTAAGCCATTAAGATTTTAATAGCAGTTTCTTGTCTATTCTCAATTTTCCCAATCATGTATTAGTAAACTGTAACTTTGACAATTTGTATGGAAGTGGGTGTGTGGACTGGACAGGTTGAGAGCAACAAGTGTGGGTTTGGGGGGAAATCTTGGGATAAGCCAAGGTTGTTTGGGAAGGAGGGAGGGAACCTGGAAACCCTGGAAGGATGGAAGCTGACACTAGTGGTGGAATTGGAGTTCGAACACTGTACCACGGTCTCTCTATTACTAACAGCTTTGTAAACCAATTAAGTAGCCTGACTTAAAAATAACTTCTGGGATCTGTGACAAAATGGTTGAGTACAAAAGAAAGACTAGGCCAGGAAACAAAACAAAACAAAACAAAACAAAAAAAAGGCAGTTGTATTAACTCTAGCCTGAGAGTCTAAAAATACAGCACAATTCAAAACTAATTCTAGAACTAAACTTTTTACACTTTTACTGTTTTCACTGAATCCCTTTTAAGTAGACGTTTAAATCGTTGAGTGTTTATTTATTTCAGTACACATCCAACTGTGAATGAAGTGTCTTGCTTAACAACAGTTTTGTTTCCACAAAACATCCCAGTCTTGCAAATGGTGGTTCCCAGGGTCCTGTTTGATTTGCAGAAAAAAAGGATCTTGACTAGTTCACAGGGACATTTCTCCTTCCAAACTCCTCCAGCTACTACAATCCTTTTCCTAGATAAATTTCATGCATTCAAACAAAAATCATTTTTAACGTCTGGGATGGGTTGATCCAGATGGATTCCAGAGGCTACAACTGCATTGGAATCCTAGGCTTGTACAAGAGCTGCTCAGAGCTCACACTTGTTTATTTTTGTTTGTTGGGGTGCTGTTTTGTTTTTAGGGCCACACCCGGAGATGCTCAGGTTTACTCCTGGCTTGGGGAGGAACCATATGGGACATCGGCGGGAATCGAACCCAGGTCCGTCGTGGGTTAGCGGTGTGCAAGGCCAACGCCCTACCGCTACCGGCCGCCCCTGGTCACTTTCACAGCTTTAAGAAGTCCTGAGGGTGGCAAACTCACGTTGCCGCCCACGTGACCTTGGGACGGCCTCGTCCGCGCGTGCGCGAGCGAGCCGGGGCTGCCCGATTCACCCTGCGGCGGCAGCACCCGAGGGCCCGCCAACACTACTACACCACCACACAGCTGCCGCCGCCTCCAAGCCCCAGACCCCACTTCCGGTCGGGCGTGCGGGGGAGGCGCTTAAAGTCGCGCTGGGGTCGCGTCGCCTCCGAGCCGGAAGTGCCGCGAGGCGTCCTGCAGGCCACCGAGCATGCGCGCGCGTGCGCAAAAAAAAAAAAAGCTTATCCGCGCCTCCAACTCGGGGGACGTGGCGGCGCGAGGGGGCGGAGCCTGGCTAAGGAGCGGTGGGCGGAGCCAGCGAGGGGGCGGGCGCTCGAAGCGTGAGGTGAAGGCGGACGTCAGAGTCGCGGAGAGCGGAAGGTCAGGCGGGCGGGCGGGCGGGTAGGCTCGCGGAGCGGAAGTGAGAGCCGCCGGGAAGCCTGGTCCGCCATTGTGGAGCCGAGAAGCGGCGAGCGTGTGAGGGGGGGGGAAGGCGAAAAAAAAAAAAAACAGAAAGAGAAGAGAATAAAGCGGGCGCTTTTTGGGTCCGAGCGGGCGGAGGGCCCCCCGTTGTCTTCCCCTCGCAGAAGTCTCCCAGCGAGGCGGACGCGGCCTTGGCGTCTCCTGCGGCGGCGGACGGAGCGCGCGGCCTCGTCCAGCGGCGGCGGCGGGGCCAGACCGGAAGTGGCTGAGGGCGCCGCGGACGTCGGGAGGGAGCGAGCGGAAGCGCAGGCGCCAGCGCGAGGCCCGGGCAGCTGCTCCGGCCACTGGCACCGCCACTGCAGCCGCACTGCACGGCCCAGCCCGAGCCGCTGCGAGTGGCCCTGCAACAGCCCCCTCCGCCGCAGCGGCAACCGCCCGGCCACTGCCACCGCCGCCGCCTGTCTCGGGGGCCGTGAAGAATGTCCGCCACGAGCGTGGATCAGGTGAGGCGGAGGGAAAGCGACGAGCGAGCGAGCGAGGCCTCGCTGCGGCCCTGCCTCCGCTCCACCCTCTCGCTCCTCCTCCGCCCGCGCCCCGTCGCCCCGTCGCCGCAGGCCGGGGCAGACACCGACCCCGGAGGTGCGAGGCCCGCTCGCTGCGGTGCAGTGCGGTGCAGTGCGGTGCGCTGCGCTGCGGTGCAGCGAGGAGGCGCGGGCTGCACCCCGTAGCTTCTGCCCGCCGCTTCCCGGGGGCTCCTCCCTGGGCTTCGCATTCCGAAGGGCGGGGGCACTCTGGGGTGGAGGCCAGGCCGGGGTGGTGGGGGTTGGGGAGGGAGTTGGGGGGATCCCGTCCCCCCCCAGCGCACGGTGCTTGCAGACAGACGAGCCTCCGGGTGGGAGGACGCCTGCCATTCACACTTTCTCCCCTTCTCTCTCTCTCTCTCTCTCCCCTCTCTCTCCCTCTCTTCCCCACCCCCGTCATTACCACACCTTGCGTCTTGCTACCAGAGACCTAAAGGGCAAGGAAATAAAGGTGAGTTCCGACTCTTTCTTCTCCCGCCACTCTCCCCCCCCCCCACCAAAAAAAAATAAATCCAAAATAAATCACCCTCCTTGTGTCCTTATGTCGCCTGGATGTGACTTTGAAAACTAGCTCAGGTGGTGGTGGTGGGGGGGTGTGGAAAAATTGGGGTAGGGGAGGGCGATGGGATGGGATGGGATTGGGGTTTTTGTTGTTTTGTTTTTTTTTTTCCTCTGTCATTTTTTTTCTTCTTCTCTTCCACCCCTGGGGTCTTGGAGAGAGGCTCCTCAGGGTCCCCCTCGAGCCAGATGCACACCCCCTGAACTTTGGTAGTTTCTTGCATTTTTTTTTCTTCTTTTCTTTTCTTCTTCCACGCCATGCCACTTTTTCCCCAGGCACCTCAGTGGTGGAAGGAGCCAGGACTGTTTCTTAGTTGTGAGTCGCTGAGGGGAGGCGACGGGACAGGACTCTGGGGCCTCGCTCTGGGCAGGCCGTGTTCTCTTTAAAAGGCCGCAGAAACTCCCCCAGATGATGTCTGGATTCCTGGTCTCCTTTCTTTCTTTTCTTTTTTTTTTTTATTTACGAGGGATGCATCCAGATTTTCTTGCAATGTCCCCAGCCACCCTCCTCTTCTTCCCCCATGGCCTCTAAAGGGGAAAACTGGGCCTGGCCCACCTTGGCCCACCAGGGTTTGGTCTCAGCTTCTTGCTGTGAGCCACTTGATTGCAGAAGTTGATAACGGAATAGCCACGCCACTCAGCCACAGTAGTTTGCATTGCATGGGGGTGACTCAGTCTGGGATATTTGAGGAGGAGGAGGCGGCAGAGAGAACTGTTTTGTGAAGTTTCAGGTCAGGATAAAAACTGAAAGGATGGCGTGCCTTTGAGGTGCAGTTTTATTTATTATTACTTTTTTATGATTAGTGTATTCTCTATTTCTATGGAACAATATGGTCAGCTGAGTGAAAAACCATTATGACATTAATCATGTGACATGAGTAAGTATAGAACAATAACTGCTTTCTTGGGACAGTGCCAATTAAATAACTTTACAGCATATTATATATTTATAACGTTTGGTAACAGGCTTGAGAAGACACTAAATGGAATCATGTTTCCTGTTTTTTAGTGCCATATGAAAGCATTACCTAGAAAATAAGATTTGCTGTAACCCTTTTGCTGTAATTTCAAAGTGTTTGTATAGCTGCCTTAGAATTTTTGTTTGAAATTCAAAAGGAATGGGTTCTGTATTTGATCATTTTAGTTTTCTTTGAGTTATATACTTTGAGAATCTTTACATGTCAGAAATATGGCACTGGTTTAGGTACCAATTTTATTGCTTTGGGTTTTTTCTTTGTAAAGTTGCATAGATGAGTTATTGTCTGTTGTAAGCATAACCTGATTATTTTAAATGAGCTTTGGGAAATGTATTATAAATTTGAAGAGTGAGCATTAATTTCATTTTTTGCTGGCCTGTCTATTAAGTATATAGAGTTGGAGAAGTTGTGAAATCTGTGGTCATTATTGCCTAGCGTAAATTATTTTATCCTAGATCTGTGGGGAGGTGGCACTTTGCAAGGCTATTTGAAATGCTAAGTGTTTTGTATTACCTGCTTATGTAAGGTAAGTATCCCAAGTTCCATGAAGTATTTAATTTTTTTTTGGAAAAGCAAAATTGAACATCTAGAATTTTGTAAGGCACTGCTATATTACTGTAATTTTTATTTTTGACAGTAACTTCACTTGGGTATGTCAAGTTTTAAGCAATATTGTAAAAGAATTACAATGTAAAAAAAAGAATTACAATGTTTGGACTTAAAGTATTTTAATCCATTGATTGCTATTACCTGTCAGATGTATTTAGGCACATAACAGATACTTGGATATTTAACTGCTTCTAGAAGTACTTCCCTCTCCCCCTTTTATCTGCAGTTCATGCTTTTACTCATCAACAGAACTATGAACTGGAATTTCTATAAGACCTATGTTCAAATGCAACCCATGTCTTACTAGTTAACATCCCAAATAAGTTTACACAGTGCACTTTTTCGTCAATTTCTCCCTTATCTGTAACATTTAAAGAATAGTTCCAATCATATCTATTACAAGTTATTAAGATGGGTATAATTACTGTAATTATAGTATACTGCTTTAGGCTCCATGTATTTGCTGGATTTCTTTCTCACCTTGTCTGCTAAACTTGCAGAAGTCTTTAAATCAGGGGTCTCAAACTCTCGGCCAGCGGGCCCCAAACGGCCCTCCATACAACATTTTGTAGCCCTGCCCTAGAGGAATCTTGTTTTGTTTTGTTTTAGTTGTTTGGGTCACACTCCCCAATGTTCAAGGCTTACTACTGACTTTGCACTTAAGGATCACCCGACTTTGCTCCTGCTGCCCCCAGGTAAATTGAGTTTGAGAGACCCCTGCTCTAAATCATGGCAGGAGGGAAAACTATTGGCCAAAAAGTTCTGGCCATTATTTAAAAGTCTTTAAAATCAGGTACTATTTGTGCAATTATACATGCACATTGCTTATATTTTATACCTGTACAGGGAGTTACATGGTAAAGATCCAACATTTTGAATGAATTAATATATGTAGCTATTCTTGTGTTTGAGAAAAACTAGTCCCCTTAGCTATGTTAGTTTTCAAGCTGGTACAATTGGTTTTTATAATCATTTACTTACATAAAGCAGAAAGTAAAAGTTACTTTTCATGTATTGAGGCTTCAGTATTGTAATATTATAAGTACTGAATTCAGATCTTAATTAAACTTAGGAAAATATTTGTTGATATGGAGTTGATGTCAGCTTTGAAATCATAATTCTTATTAGTTGACGTAGATATTTTTGAGATGCTTTATTTTGTTTCTGGATTATTTTAGATTGACAGCATTAGTCAACACCTGGCTTTTTTGTGTTTAGTTTTCTATTTTTTTTTTTTTTTTGTTTAACTTAAATGATGTAAATACACAAAAGAGTTGAAACTAAAGAGAAGGCTATTTCAAGCCGCTAGAAGCAAAAATGCTTTCGTAGCATAATTGATTTTTGGTTTACTTGTTTGTATTAAGTTTCAGTTCATTTAAGTAATAGATTGTTCCTATGTTAAATATCAGAACATTTTAAAATTATACTTGGTCATGGGACTACTTCAAAATAGTAGAAATATAAAGGTAATAATTTTTTTTATCAGTTAGTTCAAGATTTGACTTCTTTTTTTTTTGGTTTTTGGGCCACACCGGCGGTGCTCAGGAGCTACTCCTGGCTGTCTGCTCAGAAATAGCTCCTGGCAGGCACAGGAGACCATATGGGACACCGGGATTCGAACCAACTACCTTTGCTCCTGGATCAGCTGCTTGCAAAGCAAACGCCGCTGTGCTAACTCTCCGGGCCCAAGATTTGACTTCTTGAAATCTATTTTACTTAAATGCAAGTAGGACTTTTGCTTGCTGGAATAAGGGTCAGATTTTATACTCCATGAAGCCTCAGACCTCCCTACTTACTTTCTTTATTTCGTAAATTGACGAATAGGTAAATAAATGGAGAGGGATTTATTTTTTCTCTTTTCCATCACCTTCCAAAGGTGGAACTTAATGGGCGTTTTAGCCTTTTTTTTTTAGCTGCAATTTAAGATGATTAAATTTAATTTGGCTTTATTTTAATATTTCAGAAAAAGTAATGGGAAATGCCTTATAATTTGGCAAGATTCTTTTGTTTACTCTTGACCCCTTCGGGAAATTATTGCAAAGCACTTGACTGTCATTTTTAGGCTTCATTTTATTATTAATCCTCAGAACATTCCTATAAGGAGATAGAGGGTATATGGTATTGTCGCTGTTTTTGTAGGTGGGAAAACATGATGCACAGATCTGTTGACTTTCCTTACTTGATGTAGTCAGGACCAGAGCAAAGAATCACCTGGCTCCTAAGGCCCATGTTCTATCTTGATTTGACTCTGCTTCATAGAGCAGAGGAAACAGGCGAAGAATCATGTAAGTCATCTGTTCTTTTTTCCCTGGAGATCTTGTACAGACTATGGAACTGGCTTGGATTTCATTATTATTTAATGGTGTTCAGTCTTCAAGACATTATATTGTCATTAAGTGATGTTCAGAAACTCAAGTCTTTAAGAGTTGAATTTCTTAAAGATGTGCTTCTGAAACTCAGAGGCTAGCTTCTTAATTCAAATTCTAATTTAATGCAAATTGCTTGTCAGTATTCGTGAAATAAAGTTAATTAAACATTTTCCCTTTAGATTGACGTATTCCTTGAATAACGTTTTAGACTTTTATGCATCACTTATAAATATAGACAGTATCCAAGTATGAGAGTATTTTTGTTTTTTGTCATGATCTCTTAAAAGAAAAAGAATAGAAGAGGAAATGAGTATGAGTAGCCATGTAATAAATAGTTGGAAAAACTTCAAGGTACTATGGATTGTTATTAACATTATCGACTAGATTTTTAAGAATTTAATGTTTATGAGCAATAGATGTAATTTTGAAATGGGTCGCGGTTTTATTTACTATGTATTAGTGCAATAGTCAGTGGTAAAAGAGAACAGTATCTGTCAGAGTATCTTGGACTAAAATATGACCCCACCAGAAATAACCTGATTTGCCTTTTTCTTTATTTTCATTTCTAACAGCTGTTAGAGATTTAAGTTCTGGGGCTCACATTTAGCTCAGCACTGGCTCTTGAAGCAGTCCTTATCAAACAAGTTAAACTACTTTAATAAAGCCAGGATCAAGTTGACCTTCAGGTTGTTCTTAGTAATCTTTGATAAACATTGTATCATAGAAGTCCAATTGAGGCTTCACAGAGTAGCATGGATCTTTGATTGTTGTTGCCTAGTGGTGACAACTCAGAATGTTGGTGATCTGATCTAATCTAAATCTACGAAATTTAGAAAAATAAAAGTATTTTCAACAGAATTTAAACTATTGCCTCAAGTTTGTGATAATGTATACTTGTTTTTTTTTGTGTGTGTGTGTGTGTGTGTGTGTGTGTGTGTGTTTGTGTTTGTTTGGGAGTCATTCCCTGCTGTGTTCAGGGTGTGTGTGTGTGTGTGTGTGTGTGTGTGTTTGTGTTTGTTTGGGAGTCATTCCCTGCTGTGTTCAGGGCTTTCTCCTGGCTCTGTACTCAGTTCACTCCTGGCAGACTTGGGAACTACATTGGTGCAAGGCAAGTACCTACTCACTGTTATTTCTCTGGCCCTGTGCCAGTGTATTTTTAAGCAGTGATTATTGATACTGATTTTTTCCTGTTTCTATGAGTAGTTAACATTCATCAGAACCTTTTAACTTTTGTCTTTCATTTCAAATTAGTGTAGATCAGTACATCTGCATTGACAGTGCTACCACATCACATTTTGGTCTTAACAAACTTTTGGATATGCAGTTTTAAGTCATTTTTAGTTCTTTTGGACTTTGTGGTGTTTTATGTGATGATAATATCCAGCATTGACACTGAATATTCAGAAGAGAGGAAAGCACTGTCAAAAAACTTGAGTAGAGAGTAGTCAGAGTAAGCCTGTCTTAATGCAAGATCACCCAGCTTCTTATTCTCGGTCTTGAGGTTCAAACCAGGATCATCTTATCTCAGTTCTGCTCAGAAGCACACCGAGAACAGTGTCTAGAAAATAACAACTTTATAACATCTTTAGAAATGCTCTCTGAACAAACGTAGCATAAATTCTTCTGATTTTTCTCATGTTTTGCATGGGATGACCATGGCTATCTTTAGTATCTTAATTTTATTTGTATTTGAATGTGAAAGATTTTCTTTTTGGTTTAGATCAAAGCTCTTTATTTAGATTTTTATAATATATAATTGATATTGCTTTATGTAAATTTCAGCCACAAACTTTGGAAACATAATTATTATAAGAACTTTAGTTAACAAAAGAACTTACTCTTATTGGGCCAAATCATAGAAAGATTTAAGCAAACAGAACATTCAGCTATAGTTTTGTCAAACCAGCTTACATTTTTCATTTTACTATTTGATTAGCAACCTTGAAATTGGCTTTTATAATGGAAAATGTATATGATTGTGGTTGTGGAATCTTGGGCTTATATATCTTAGATTTTGGTGATATGACATAGTTATCTGAAAATAAATTAATCCTTGAGGATTTTAAATGAAAAGAGCAGGATAACATTTTGTGATTTGGTTTTAAATCAAAGTAAAATGAAGAATGTTAGGGAGGTTGGTCTGTAAATTGAATAAAGATAATTACAATACACCTAATGCAAACATATTTTTTAGTTACAGTACAAAACGGTTCGATTCATCAAAAAGATGCTGTAAATGATGATGATTTTGAGCCATACTTAAGTAGCCAGACAAATCAGGTAAGTCCTGTATTTAGAAAACTACCATTCATTAACAGTGCTTTTTAAGATAGGCGTTGGAAGTAAATCAGATTAACTATAACATGAATTAAACTAACATGCTTGCATATTAGTAAACAGCAGTTGGGTTCGTGGTATAAGAAAGTTCTTAATTATTGATGGCTGAAACTAGAAACAAAATACAAGGATTTAAAGATGAACATTATTTTTATTACAGCTAGAATATGAGTATTATGTTTTGGTGATCAAAGGGCTAGAGCTTTTTTTTGCCATGCCTAGGTTCTGAGTTTTAACATGGTACTGCCAGGTGTATCTCTCGTGGTCCCCATTTATGTTGAATAGCACCACTCATCAGTGGGCCCGAGTACTTAAAAGCTGGGCTTAATATTCCTGGAAGTGGCTTGTTGAATCCCCTAAGAAGTACTTGGGATCCTCCTAGGCTCCAAAAGAAGAGTAGTACCTTTTTTTTCTTCTTAAAATATTTAGTTTCTGGGGCTGGAGAGGTAGCACAGTGGTAGGGTGTTGGCCTTGCACACAGCTGATTCGGGAACGACGGTGGTTCAAATCCTGACATCCCATACAGTCTCCCAAGCCTGCCAGGGTGATTTCTGAGCACAGAGCCAGGTGTAACTGTAATCCCTGAGTGCCATTGGGTGTGACCCAAAAACCAAAAAAAAAAAAGGAAATTTGAATTTCTGTTATAACTACATTCTTAATTATAACCTGAATATATAGGAAATGGATAAACACACTCGTATATTGTAGTAATGAGAAATTTCATGTGCAAATCAACTTGTATGGCTTCTGAGGTTCATTTGTGTTTAGTTTTTATAATACAAATTTGGTTAGTTTACACACAGGATTTAGGTTTAAATATTAAAAATGGCATTGGTATCCAAGTACCAGTTCTTTTCATCCTTAGAATTTATTTATAATTAAAAAATAGAAATTGTATAAAACCTAGTTTCCAGGCTGGAGAGATAGTACAGAAGGCAAGATCATTTACAGCTATACATATGTCCAAACTTGGTTCCATTCCCCACCATGACAGGAATCACTTTCAAGCATGAACTAGGAGTATTCCTTAGAACTATTATTTGGCCCCCAAACCAAACTTAGTTAGTGGAATATAGAAGTATTTTTAGGATTGTGGAGGACCATAATTTTATTCAGTCATATCTATCTCCTGGTTATTTCTCTAACCCCCATAGCCACTCCTCCTCTTAGCTGCTGTGTTATATTCCTAGCATATATTGTAAGGAAATATATATAAAATTATGAAAGTTTGATTACTAAAGACAGAGAACACTTGTTTCATACTTTTTTTTTTTTTTAATATTTGGACTATACCCAGTGGTGCTCAGGGGTTACTTCTGACTCTGGAGGACCATATGGGATACTGGGGATGAAACCCTGGTAGGCCTCATGTAAGGCAAACACCTACCCGCTGTACTATCACTCAGGCCCCTCTACTAACTACATCATGGATATGATTCTGGCAGTGCTCATCTATGTTACATTTCTTCAGTAAAAAGGGGTCATTTCTAGTGAAGAAATACTTAATCTTAAATTCACTCAGTATATATATTATATCGTGTGTATACCTGTTTTGAGGAATTCTGGGACTAAATTATAGTTTCCCCCAAAGAATTCATGATTGCATTCTTTCATGATCATAAGTCTTAGGAATTTATTCAGTCTCAATAGGTTTTTATTTAATCAATATTTTTTTTTTTTTTTTTTTTTTTTTTGTTTTTTTTTTTTTTTTTTTTTGTTTTTTTTTTTTTTTGGTTTTTGGGTCACACCCGGCATTGCTCAGGGGTTACTCCTGGCTGTCTGCTCAGAAATAGCTCCTGGCAGGCACGGGGGACCATATGGGACACCGGGATTCGAACCAACCACCTTTGGTCCTGGATCGGCCGTTTGCAAGGCAAACGCCGCTGTGCTATCTCTCCGGGCCCTAATCAATATTTTTTTATATCTGCATGTAAAATGGGTTCCTAAGATTGAAATATATCATGAAAATTCACCAATTTAAATTCTGTTTCCAGTGAAATTTAATGGAATGTATATATTTGAGATTGCCAGTTGTAAGACTTTGTTTGGATGGGGGAACTCCTGGCAGTGCTCAGGGCTTAAGGGAAACACTCCTAGCAGACTTGGGGTTCCAGGGATTGGACCTATGTTGCTCTTTTGTGAGGGAAGTGCTTTACCTAGACTACTAGACTTATCTCCATCTTCTCCAGTTAGAAGAATCCTTTTCTTTGTTGTCTAATAGTTACTAGACATCTGTTTTGGGGTCTTAGAACTATGGTTTTTGCATTCTATAGTGGTGCTTCTGGGTCTTCCTATAAAAAGACCAGGTAAAGCACCTAGAGTTCATCCCCACATTTTTTTTTTTGTGTTTGTTTGTTTTTGGGCCACACCTGGTGATACTCAGTCTTAGCTATGCACTCGGAAATCACTCCTGGCTTGGGGAACCATATGGGACACCTGGGGATCCCAGGCCTGTCCTTATCCCTTGTGCCACCACTCCAGCCCTGTCATCTCCACTTTCAATTTAAGCTATGCCTGCTTTTTTATGTTAGGTATATGGAAATTATGCAGAATGTTTTTTTTTTTTTTTAAAACATAAGTGTTGTAAAGCCATTATTTTTCTACTATAAAGGCATCTAAACCATTGGATACAATTTTCAAGTTGTATCTGTAAAATTTTGTTTGTTTTGGTTTTTTATTTTTGGGTCACACCCAGCAGCACTCAGGGGTTGGTTACTCCTGGCTCTGCTCAGAAATCGCTCCTGGCAGGCTCGGGAGATCTTATGGGATGCCGGGATTCGAACCACCGTCCTTCTGCATGCAAGGCAAATGCCCTACCTCCATGCTATCTCTCCAGCCCCAGTGTCTGTAACATTTTTATGTTCAATTAAAAACACCTGTAGTTGAGTTTGATATTTAAATAGTAAAATAGTAAGATCATATTGGCTTTATTTTGCCTTTTTTTTTTTTTTTGGCATTCCCAGGGGTTGAATGTGGGGCTGAATATGCAAGGCAAACTGCTTTACTGCTGAGCTGTATTCCATCTCTTTTAGTATTTCAGTTCATGATGTTTGAACCTTATATATTCATGTGATACTTGGAAAAAACTGTCACCAAGTTTACCAGTAAAACTTTTTTTTTTCTTTTTGGTTTTTGGGCCACACCCAGTGTTGCTCAGGGGTTACTCCTGGCTGTCTGCTCAGGGGGGGACCATATGGGACACCGGGATTCGAACCAACCACCTTTGGTCCTGGATCGGCTCCTTGCAAGGCAAACGCCGCTGTGCTACCTCTCCGGGCCCAGTAACACTATTTTTACCTCTTTCCTTGCTAATACTACTTTTTCCATAACACCAAAATAATGAACTCTATAGGCCTGCGAGATAGTATAGTGATTAAAGCACTTACTACTTGCATACCACCTGACCTGGGTTGAATTCCCTCACTGCATATGGTCCTTAGGCACTGCGAGAAGTGATCCCGGAGTAGAATCCACAGAAAGCCCTGATCATTGTTTGGTTCAACCCCCCAAACAGGAAGAACAGGGAAATATCTGTAACCAGGGTTTAAATTAAATTGGTCCTATTCTTGGAGAATTATGTGGAGGCCTGGGTTCTATACTTGCATACAAAGCATGTACTTTGCCCATTATGTTATCTCTCAGGCCCCTAATTGACTTTTTTATTACCACTGGATGGGTTTTTTCTTTTTAAGGAAAACCCCTCTGATTATGTTTGTCATGTTAAGGACAAAAAGAATTGCCACAGCAGGCTGGAGAGATAACACAGCAGTAGGGTGTTTGCTTTGCTATGGCCAACCCAGGACAGACCTGGGTTCGATTTCCGGCATCCCATATGGTCCCCCAGCCTGCCAGGAGAGATTTCTGAGCACCACTGGGCTTGGCCCAGAAAAACAAACAAACAAAAAGATTGTTACAGCTTTAAAACCAAGAAATGTCCTAAATTAGCTGTATCCCTACCACATTTTATTCAATTTTTCCCATCTTGGTTTCTTGGAAAATATAATTTAACATGATTATTATTTTTTGGTTTTAGGATTGTGTCTGTGCCGTGGGACTATTACTGGCGGTGCTAGGGCACCATATATACCACCAGAGATTATTAAATACGCTGTTTTATTCCTAGCTCCTAAACATTTAAAAAGTTACCAGTATATATTTTCAGTTTTAGGATTATATCCAGTGGTGCTAGGGGATCAAACCCATGTACCACTCAGATAGCGCTTATAATCAAATCATTTTTCCCACATGTAAAGCATGTTCAATGTGTTGATTATTCATTTGATTAAATACTAAATTTTTTTTTATAATATATACAGTTTATACACACAAAGATTCATACCTATCACTTCATAAATTTTTCAGGTAGGAGCAGCAGGGCTTACTCCTGATTTTTGCTCAGGGATCACTTCTGATTGTTCTCTGGAGGCTGTGTGCGACTCTGGTTATCAAACCCTGTTTGACTGCATGCAAGACGATATATTCTTTCCTGTTTCAACTGCTGAAATGTTTTTCAAATTCCATCAGTTACTTGCTGCTCATCCTTTGTGTGTGCATTATGTGTCACACATAATAGCCATTCCTTGAATATTCTATATACAGATAAAATTTTCTGCTATAATTACAAACCAATTAGTTGATGAGGTGTTAGGTTTAGTATGATAAATACTTTATATATATAGTCCTTTTTAAAAATTATTGGTATTTTTTAAGTTTTTGGCTTTTGGGGTCCACGTAGCAATGCTCAGGGGATATTCCTGGCTCTGCCCTCAGGACTCCCTTCTGGTGGGGACTCACATGGATGTTGGAGATTGAACTCAGGTTGGCCACGTGTAAGGTAAACAATCTACCTGCTGTAGATTCTGGCTTCCACCTGGATTATACCTTTTAAATAGTACAATAGTATTTTGAAATTATTAGTAGGAAATAAGGGATTGGAGGGATAGTACAGGGATTAAAAGGCTTGTCTTACTCATGTAAGGTGTCATATCTCCAGAGTCTCTTCAGGACAGATAAATTGAACACACCAGATGGCTACAAAAGCACAGTATATTCAATGAAAATACATTAAAAGTATTGAGTTGGGGGCCGGAGAGATAGCACAGCAGTAGACTTTTCGCTGCATGCAGCCAATCCAAGGCGAACAGTGGTTTGAATCCCAGCATCCCATATGGTCCACCAAGCCTGCCAGGAGAGATTTCTGAGTGCAGAGCTAGGAGTAACCCCTGAGTGCTGCCTGGTGTGACCCAAAAACAAACAAAAGTATTAAGAGTTGGAGTGAGTTGCTTTTCATGGTGGAGACCTGGTATTCGTTAGTTCCCTGAGCACTATTAATGATCATCAGGCTCTACACTTAGAGTAAGTATCCTCTGGGCACTAGATGTGGTCCAGAAAACAAAATCAAACATTAAACATATTAATGTAAAAGAATTTTTAAATCACCATGAGATAGAGTTAAAAAGTGTTGGTAGTTTACTAGGTCATACAGTCTTCCAACACCCTTCCCTTCACCATTGTTTATTTTCTGCTATGATGTTCCCTAGTTGTCTTCCTGTCTCTGAGCCTTCATGATACTAGCTTTGTATTCTTATTTCAGAAGTCAGTCCTAGTATTTGTGAAGTACTTCATGTTCTTTATGTTAAAAGATTTTTTTATTCCTGTAAAAATATTATAACAATGTTTTGCTCTAGTTAGTATAATACTTTTTAAATTCATAATTGAAATTAGGTAATTTGCCTATTATATCAGATTAAGAATATTTTTTTTTTTTTTTTTTTTTTTTTTTGTGGTTTTTGGGTCACACCCGGCAGTGCTCAGGGGTTACTCCTGGCTCCATGCTCAGAAATTGCTCCTGGCAGGCACAGGGGACCATATGGGATGCTGGGATTCGAACCGATGACCTCTTGCATGAAAGGCAAACGCTTTACCTCCATGCTATCTCTCCAGCCCCAGATTAAGAATATTTATAATTGATGGTTTAAGGAAACATGGGATATTTTCTATTTTGGTTCACATTCTGCAGAACTTAGTGCTTATTCTTGGTTCTGTTCAGGGATCACATCCTGGGGAATTGGGGAGACTACTATTTTTTTTTTTTTAACCACACCCAGCAGTGCCCAGGGGTTACTCCTGGCTCTGTGCTCAGAAATTGCTCCTGGCAGGCTCGGGGGACCATATGAGTTGCCAGTGATGGAACTTGGGTCCTTCCTGGGTTGGCTGCATGTAAGGCCAATGCCCTACCGCTGTACTGTCACTTCAGCCCTTAGTTTGTGCATTTGATAGAGATTTGAACTGAGGCTAGCTATATGTAAGTGCCTTAATCCATGTACTATCTCTGGCCCAATCAAATTATTTAAATATTTGTATTTTGGTTTTCAAGGGAAATAACTAAAAGTTTTAAGTATTTTATGGCAACATAGCTCTTTGTAAATATGCAAATAAGATTTTAAAAAAATCTTTGATTAGAGCAGTAAAAGACACAGTTTTTAAGGTCATATTTTTGGTTATCTCACTATGACTTTATGCTTTCATATTTGGGCAAGATTTGCAACTACCAACTTTTGTTTTTTGTTTGTTTTGTTTTTGGGCCACACACATTTACACTTAGGGATTACCCCTGGCTATGCGCTCAGAAATCACACTGTGGGATGCAGGGGGATCAAACCGTGGTCCATCCTAGGCTAGTGCTTGCAAGGCAAACGCCTTATAGCTTGTGCGACTGCTCCTGCCCTTTTCTTGTTTTTCGTTTGTTTGAAACTACCACCTTTTAAAACACAAGTTACATGGGCCCAGAGAGATAGCACAGCGGCATTTGCCTTGCAAGCAGCCAATCCAGGACCAAAGGTGGTTGGTTCGAATCCTGGTGTCCCACATGGTCCCCCGTGCCTGCCAGGAGCTATTTCTGAGCAGACAGCCAGGAGTAACCCCTGAGCACCGCCGGTGTGGCCCAAAAAACAACAAAAAACACCCCAAAAGTTACATTATTTTGTTGGTTAATTTGTACTAGGTTTACTTTTTACTTTATTTTTAAGAATTTAAGCAATTTGATTGCATTTTTATAGCTGTTAGTACCATGACTTCATTTCAAAATTTTTATTTTTTTGGAGGGATCGCATCTTTAAGTGCTCAGGATTATCCCTGGCTCTGCACTCAGGAGTTTGTTCTGGTAGAGCACGGAACTATAGAGGATTCCCGGGGAGTCTAACCCAGATTGCAGCTTGCAAGGCCAATTCCCTACCAGCTATATTATCTCAGGTCCCTCTTAAATGTATGCTATGGGTAAACTGTCTAGATCTGTTCTCATTGTATTCTAATTATATTTGTTATTTGTTGATTATTGCATCACTATCTTTACATAATAGTGTTATATGTTCTTTGAATGTGAGGGAAACATTTACAAGAGGGAAGCATTTCATGACACCTTGTTCAAGGTTGTAGCATAACTTTTTTTTTTTTGGTGCCAGGGATTGAGCCCAGGGATTCACATATGCAAGGCAAGTACTCGACTTACCATTGAGCTACCTCTCCAACCATGCCATAACTTTGAAAACCATGGAATTTCACTATTACCAATTTCAGTAATCAATTCGTGGCTTATAACCTAATTTATAAATAAAGCATAAAGCACCCCTCCCCCCCATTTCTCCCTTGCCATTTTTTCTTTTTGGGCTATCAGCTGTGCTTGGAGAACTATGTGAACCTGTACCTCTTGCATGCTAATCTTCCACTTCAACCATTTGAGCAGTTTCCCTGGCCTATAAATTGTTGATTTTCTCATAACCAGAAATTCATATATACATGTAAAATATATGCCTGCACATAAACATAGAACGAATGCTTTTCTTCATTGTTATTGTTAGTTTTGGGGCCATACCTGGGCTCAGGATATCTGAGATGGGGTACCTATATGTGGAACTGGGAATGAACCCAGGTCAACTAAGTACAAGGCAGTTAGTTACCCTACTTGCTGTATTACTGCTCTAGCCTTTCTATTTTATTTTGAAAATTTCCTCCCTCTGTCCTTCATTACTGTTGATAATGTTGGTGTGCTGCTGCTACAATGATGGGGCTCACCCATGTCTGTAAGTGATATAGTATATTTCTAGCTGCAGTGCTTGCTAGGGGTCTTGTAGCTACTGTAGTGTTTATACTTTGGGCTGTGGTGCACGCTGAGGTTTGTGCTCCTTTAGCTGTGGTGCTTGCATACATGCTTGCCAGCATTTGCTGAGTTTAACATACGATCACAATGGTTATGCTTCCTGACCACGGTGTTTGCACATCTTTTAGTGAGGTGCTTGCCAGGGATTGCATCTCCTTCTATACTTACCATACTGGGGTACAGCCAGAAATAACTTATGATGGCAGACAGTAGAAATGTCACACTCTAATTGAGCTTACCAGATTCTTGCTCAGCACATGTGGGTACCATGGATTTGAATTTATGACCATACTCTTGCAAGGTTGATTTTCTAAGCCATGTGCTATTGCTACGGGCCCTCATTACTTGATTTCTAGGAAAATGGTGGAAGAATAAGGTATGAGTTATTTTCCATCAGTAGGGCTTTTGTTATTCTTCACTATCAAGCTATATTCTTACTGTGTTTCTTCTCAATAGTTTAAAAATTTTGGGGATGGGTTTTTCGGCCACACCCAGTGATGCTCAGGGATTACTCCTGGCGATGTGGTCAGAAATTGCTCCTGGCTTGGGGGACCAGATGGGATGCTGGGGGATCAAACCTCAGTCCATCCTAGGCTAGTGTGTGCAAGGCAGACGCCTTATGGCTTGTGCCACTGCTCTGGCCTGATAGTTAAAATTTTTATGAAAACATAATTTAAAACTAATTATATAACAACTAATTATAGTTGAAATTCTGATAGAAAATATTTTGAGCATAGCTTTTAAAATTCAAATTTTCTACTACCTCGCTTAAAACCAAATGGAAGGAAACAAAACTTTTGAAAGGAGACTACTTAAGTTGCTTTCATAGAAAAAAGGAAAAATAGCTCAGGAACTGGAGAGAGCTTAACAGGCTAAGCACAGATTTGCTGCATGCCTTTGAATGGAAGCCTAGTTTTTATTACTGGGACCACATGGTCTCCTGAGTACTACCTTGAGCAGTTTCTAAGCACAGATCCATTAGTCCCTAAGCACTTGTCTGTGACCCTTTAAACAAACAAAAATGAACAAAAGATGATTCAGCTAAAACTGCTGAGTAAGTTAATAGAATTGTTTAATAAATCATGGGAAGCAGGCCATTCATCAGATATATTAAAAACTCTTTTAGGGGACTTGTATACGAGTATAGTGGGTAGCACGCTTGCTTTGCATGTAGCTGACTTGGGTTCAATTTCCTGTACCTCATATGGTCCCCAAACCTACAGTTATCCCTAAGTGCAGAACCAAGAATAAGCTGATTACCACTGGGTGTAGTCCAAAATACAGTAACCTATTCATACACATGTGTTTTACATGCTTACAAAATATATTCAATCAGAGTGTTCGCTTGAACAGGAGTACATGCAGAGCTGAGTTTCATCTCTGTCCCCAAGTTTAATCCCTGCAACTGCATGGTGTCTCCCACCTCCCATTTTCCTTCGTGGTAGACTTAGTAAAACCTGAGCATTATCTGACTTGGCCAGCTATCCCTGGAAATGGCTTCAAGCTCTCCAAGCATAATTGAGGGGAAAATTGACCTAAGGAAGTATTTCTTATATTAGGTTCCTTAGCCTTTGGGGGGGGAGGGGCTGACAACTAACAGTCCTCAGGGGTTACTCCTGGTGTGCTCTGGGGAACATATGGAATGCCAGGAATTGAACCTCAGTTGACTACATGCAAGGCAAGCACCCTACCTATTGAGCTATGCCTGATTTTACCTTGTTTAATTTTACAGACCCATAAAGTTCTGTATATACTTTAAAAACAACACCTAAATCAAAGAATGGAAAGACTTTTATCAGAGTATATAAGAGCTTTGGAGCCACATAGGATGATACTCTTTGCAACATTTTTTTTTTTTAGTAATTTGAGTAGGTCTTGGAGTGATAGCACAGCAGGTAGGGCATTTGCCTTGCATGCAGCTGAACCTGGTTTAGTCCCTGGCATCTGCATTTCTTATGTTCCCCCAGCCTTCCAGAAATCATTCCTGAGTACAGAGCCAGGAGTTACCCCATGTGCCAACAGGTGTGTCCCCTCCCTCCCCCCTACCACCCCCCCCCCCCCCGCTCCAAATCTGAGTAAAGTGCCCACTCCAGGGACTGAAGAAATATTGCAATAGACTGTGATCTTATCTTGCATGTGGCTAACCAGTGTTAAATCCCCAGAACCCTCTATGACTTCTAGTCCTCCAGGAGTGATCCCTGTAGAGCCCTGAACACTTGTGGTGTGGTTCCAAAACAAACAAACCATACAAAAGCCCACAACTTAATCTGTTGCTATAGAAACTAAAACTTATCTATGGATGATGATTTTCTTTTCCTTATAGGGAAGCAACTGACTTGCATCATTATTATAATTATGAAGTAGTCAGCCTGGTGGTTGGTTTGATTTACATGTTATGAAATCATCACCACAATAGTTAACAACATTGTTCTTATAAAATCAGTAAAAGATAGAAAATTTTTTTCACATTTACTTACTCTCTTAACCTTCCTATATGTCATCTTAAAATATAAATTTTTATATTTTACATTAGAAAATTTTACCTTCAATAGAATTTAGTAGTTTAATTTTCTTAAGTTTTTTTGGACCACACTCTGGGCTTTCTCCTGGTGGGCGTGGGTATTGGGCACTGAACCTCGGTTGCCTGCATGAGACAAATCCATCACTTGTGTTATCCTCTGGCACAGTGACTTTTTTTTTTTTTTTGACAGAATACTAAATGAATTATTAATATTCAGAATAAGTTGTTTTAATTGTAATTTTGAGAAAAGTCACAGCAACTCACTAAAATCTGACCAGAAATGTGATAAGTTTATTCTAAGTTTTGGGAAATAATAATTTAAATAAAGATGTTATGGATATTGTATTTGAAAACTAGTAACAATTTTATTATTGTCTTCAAAATTAATTAGGAAATGCCCTAAATTTATGAATAAAGAAATAATGATTCCCAAATCCTCACTGTTAATGTAGACGAATTTTTGCGCTGGTAAAGGTTGCCTTCCTGGTGACCTGCCTACTTTGTGGGATGCCCAAGTGGAGCCATCTGCTTGGAAAAAAAAAGAATTAGGGAAAACAAGAAAAAATTGGGATTATGCTCTAAATATACTCTTGATTTCTGGTTTTTCTTTTGAGTTTGAGCATTTCCCCACTCTTATAGAGCACAATTTTATTGCTGTACTCAATTCTGTCTCATAACTATATTAAATTCCTCTGTAATTTGGCATAGTTGCCAGTTTATTTAGTCCTTCCACGTAAACTTTCTGATGCACCTGGTTAATTGAAAGTGTTCATTTTGTGTCACAAAGTTTATAAAAATCAACTTTTTTGTAAAAATTGTTTCTTTGCCTTAGGATCTGGCTCTTAACATCAAATAATCCCCATCTCTGTGCCTTTCCATCACAAGTTTTGTAACTTAATTTACAAAGGTAAATTTTGCTTATTTAAAATTAAAACACTGATTAGTTTCAGACAGGTATATTTCTGTTTCTATTCATTAAAACCATTTTAGTTTTTATATTATGTCTTTTTATCCATGTAATTTCAAGAAAACATTGTAATCTTGATTGTGAACTTTTGTTTTCCAGAGTAACAGCTATCCACCAATGTCAGATCCATACATGCCTAGTTACTATGCTCCATCCATTGGATTTCCATATTCTTTGGGGGAAGCAGCATGGTCCACAGCTGGAGACCAACCTATGCCATATCTGACAACCTATGGACAAATGAGTAATGGAGAACATCATTATATACCAGATGGTGTGTTTAGTCAGCCTGGGGCATTAGGAAATACTCCTCCATTTCTTGGTCAACATGGATTTAACTTTTTTCCTGGTAATGCTGATTTCTCTACGTGGGGGACAAGTGGATCTCAGGGACAATCAACACAAAGTTCTGCTTATAGTAGCAGTTATGGCTATCCACCTAGTTCTCTTGGGAGAGCTATTACTGATGGACAGGCTGGATTTGGCAATGATACTTTGAGTAAGGTGCCTGGCATTAGCAGTATTGAACAAGGTATGACAGGACTGAAAATTGGTGGTGACCTGACAGCGGCAGTGACAAAAACTGTAGGTACAGCCTTGAGCAGCAGTGGTATGACTAGCATTGCAGCCAATAGTGTACCCCCAGTTAGCAGTGCAGCACCTAAACCAACGTCTTGGGCTGCTATTGCCAGAAAGCCTGCCAAACCACAACCGAAACTTAAACCCAAGGGCAATGTGGGGATTGGGGGTTCTGCTGTGCCACCACCACCTATAAAACACAACATGAATATTGGAACTTGGGATGAAAAGGGGTCAGTGGTAAAGGCTCCACCAACCCAGCCAGTTCTGCCTCCTCAGACTATAATCCAGCAGCCTCAGCCATTAATTCAACCACCACCATTGGTGCAAAGCCAACTGCCTCCACAGCAGCCTCCGCCACCACAACCACAACAGCAACAAGGACCTCAGCCGCAGGCCCAGCCTCACCAAGTGCAGCCTCAGCAGCAACAGCTACAGAATCGTTGGGTGGCTCCTCGGAACAGGGGTGCTGGTTTCAACCAGAGCAATGGAGCAGGTGGTGAAAACTTTGGTTTAGGTGTTGTTCCTGTCAGTGCTTCACCTTCTAGTGTAGAAGTGCATCCAGTGCTGGAAAAGCTAAAGGCCATAAACAACTATAATCCCAAAGACTTTGATTGGAACCTGAAGAATGGACGAGTGTTTATCATTAAAAGCTATTCTGAGGATGACATACATCGTTCTATTAAGTACTCTATTTGGTGTAGTACTGAGCATGGTAATAAGCGTTTGGATGCAGCTTACCGTTCTCTGAATGGAAAAGGCCCACTCTATTTACTCTTCAGTGTGAATGGCAGTGGACATTTCTGTGGAGTGGCGGAAATGAAGTCTGTTGTGGACTATAATGCATATGCTGGTGTATGGTCTCAGGATAAGTGGAAGGGAAAATTTGAAGTTAAATGGATCTTTGTCAAAGATGTTCCCAATAATCAATTACGGCACATTCGCCTAGAAAACAATGACAACAAACCAGTTACCAATTCAAGGGACACTCAAGAGGTACCCCTAGAAAAAGCTAAGCAAGTGCTTAAAATAATTGCTACTTTCAAGCATACCACCTCAATCTTTGATGACTTTGCACATTATGAAAAGCGTCAAGAGGAGGAGGAAGCCATGCGTAGGGTAAGAGAGCAATAATTTTTGTATATAAGGACTTGTAATTGGGGTGGTATGCATGGATGGGTTTTCCTCAGGTATCTTTCAGTATAAAGATCTGAATTGTAACAACTATGGAGGAAACCATGCTTACATGGCACCAGACAACTTTACAACTCCCTTGAAATTCTTTGTTGCCATATTTGAATAATTTATTTAGGGTAGCCCTTCCTGCCTTGTCTTCACATACTCATTTGACTTGGGTTCAACTCAGTGAGTTGTGCATTTATATTTAAGCAGATTTGTGAACTGAGTGACTAGTCACTTACATTACGTTATGGGCAAATGTTCAGCTTTAAAATAACAATCATTTTTTTATGGAAAAGAAAACAGATTCCCCTTTGGAAACTCCTGAAGTATTGTAATTTAAGCATTTAAAGTGCCATTAAGAAATACAGTGAGGGGGCTGGCGTGGTGGCGCTAGAGGTAAGGTGCCTGCCTTGCCTGCGCTAGCCTAGGACGGACCTAAGTTTGATCCCCCGGCTTCCCATATGGTCCCCCAAGCCAGGCGCAATTTCTGAGCTCATAGGTAGGAGTAACCCCTGAGCGTCACCGGGTGTGGCCCAAAACCCCCCCAAAAAAAAGATACAGTGAGGATTAGATTTCAGGAAGGCAACTTAGAGTTAAGACTTGGGCTTTAAATTTGTAGTACAGAATTTGATTTCTTATGGTCTATCCTCTGTGAGACATTTAAGGGGTGACTTTGCCTTTGAACTTACACACTTTGCTTGCATGTTGACCAGAATTTGATCGTGGGGCACTTAGAGTAAGAAAACAAGGGGTAATGTTCTTCTCTAAACTGCAGGAATAAAATGGGATCTTGTTTTTTGGAATGGTAAGAAGTGAATATATGGAGTAGACAAGTAGTAGGTTTTTCTTTTAGACTGTATATTTGCATTTTTTAAAAATGAAGCCAGGGATAAAGTTAGAAACTTTTCAATAAATTATGTTGGTTACTATGGAAAACTTAGAAATTAAGATACAGCAGGATCTATTAAAAACTAACAATTTATTTCTGTATGTCTTCTCTCTTGGTTCTTTGCACAAGAGAGGACTATTTTAACTGATTACTCAGTGGTGAATGTTCAAATTTTAGGGCATAGAAATGCCATTTGGGGTGCTCTTTGAAGGTACATGTACTTGAGTTCACCCACCTCAAGAAAATTTGTTGTTCTAATTGGGCCTGTTAGTGTATATAATTTTTTTTGTCTGTGGAAAAGGTCACATCCAACAGTATTTGGGAGCTATTCCCAGCTTGTTGCTCAAGAATTCATGCAATTTTGAGGATTAAGCCCAACCCAGGCCCTCTGGCATGCTAGTTCATTTAATAAGTGTTTTCGTTTTTTCTGATCCTAGTAATTGTTACATTGAATTGTTAGAACTGGATGATAGCGTATGGACTAGAATGCATCTTTGCCTACTAGAGGTGGCACATCATGAGTCCTTGGGAATGGCCAGACGCAACATCGTGGCACCAAACTGGAAAGGAGGTTTCTCTGAGCATCTTCTGGGAATAATTCGAGGATCATTAGATTTGTTGTCTTCTCTCCAAAGGTATAGGGCCTCCATGGCGAACCTATAGTACGTGTGCCAGCTGTGGCATGCAGGAAGGTCCGCAATTAAGATATGAGGCATGGCAGGAGGTGAGTGTGCCGGTGTCTGCTTTGCCGCTCACCTGGCAACTGGGCTGGACTGGCCATTGAGGACCGGGGATTGTGCAGCAGTTTGGGCACTCGGACTCAAAAAGGTTAGCCATCACTGGTATAGGGCAAGTCCAGTGCCCTGCCTGATGTCCTATTGCCCCAGCCCCTAGAAGTTAGCTTTTTTGTTTGTTTGTTTGTATGGGCCTCACCTAGCTCTGCTCTACTCCTGGTAGACTTGGGGAACTATATGAGATGCCAGGGATTGTGGATTGGCTGCGTGCGATGCAAATGCCCCATTCATTGTGCTATTGCTCCAGCCCCCAACGTTAGCATTTATGATTAAATAATCTCAATAATTACTTGAGTTATTATCATAATTTAAACTGCCATTTTTAGGGGCCAGAATTATTCAATGGTAGAATGCTGGCACTGTGTGTAAGTTTGCTGAGTTCAGTTGCTGACCCTTGTGAAACTAAAACTAGGATTACTTCTAAACTTTTAAGTTTTACGTTTGCTTTATAGATTACTGCTAATCTCTAACTTTGAACATCTTTATCTTATTTTAAGTTAATAACTTTTTTCTTTTCTTTTTTCTTTTTGGATTTTGATGTCACACCTAGTGGCGCTCAGGAGTTACTCCTGGCTCTGCACTCAGAAATTGCTCCTGGCAGGCTTGGGGGACCATATGGGATACCGGGGATTGAATTTGGGTAGTCCTGGGTGGTCTGCGTGCAAGGCACATGCCCTACTGCTGAGCTATTGCTTCAGCCCCATTAAGTTTTCGTGAAATACTCATTAAGCATTTGGTGAAATACTTGAGTAGGTCTGCATTAAAATGTCTGTCTTTGGACACACATCAGCAGTTTACCTGGTATAGAATTCTTTAGCTATGTTTTTTTTTTATTCAGGTGTGTTTCATAGTTTTATGTTATGGAGGAATCTTGATGGCTACATTTTTTTTGTTAGTAGTTCATTTCTGTGGATGCACAAAAGAAAATATCTTTGAATTTTTAATATGTATTATATGGAATGTATAATGTAGATTCCTGTTATTTCTCTTGATAGTTTCATTTTATTTATATAAAATGTTAAAATATGTTGAGTAATTGTTACTTTCCTTGCATTTGGAATCTTTAAATTTGAATTCCCATGTCATTGATTTGCTTTGTATAGATTTTGTGCTCTGTAGTTTAGATTCTTTGCTCACAGTATTAGTTTGCTTACATTATAATCTCATCTGGTGTGTCTTTACATCTGTTTTATCTTAATCCTTGATCCAGAGTTCATCTTGATTTCATTGTGTAAAATAGCTGACTCTACAGCTTATTTCTACATTCTATGATTATCACTTTTAGAAACTTATTACTATTATTGTTTACTTTCCTCTTAAAAATTTTTATGCAGTGAAATTGTAAAATTCCCTTTTGTTGTATTTCTGTATGTAAGTGATCCACAACTACTTCTAGAATTCCTTCTAACCACTGAGACTTTTTCCATAATATACAAATGGATTTTATACTATGTAATAGATAAATTTGACTTTTTTTATTCAGTGTAACATCTTTGCACTTATGTTATTCAGATCAATTCTTTGTTCCTTTTAATTTACTAGTTTATTGTATGGATTTTCCAGTTTAACTTTTGAAAGGATAGATAAAAATTGGTGTATATGATTTTGGAAAACATGAATAAAGCTCTTATAAGTGTGTCGTGTACATATTTTTTAGTTTTTTAAATCATACAGTAGCAGGGTTAGTCTTAAGAATTTTGACACATTTTAACAAAGTGACATCACTTTGTTTTTATATACTTTCATCATATCTAAATCTGGGTAACCATGGTCTGGAATCATATTTCTGTTAGTATAATTTTTTGGTGAAACATTTAAAAATTTGTTTACCTGTCATTGAACCAGAAGAATTATCCAGGCTGGGTATTTACCCCCAAACAAATGGGTTTTGTTTTTTGGGGAGGCGATGGGGGTGATTATTACTAAAACATGTTAGAAATCGGACCAATTTGAGCATAACAGGTCAAAGATTAGTACAAGAATATATAAAGATAAGAGATAATCTTAAAGATACAAATATTAGCCTTGGGTTCAGCATCAGGTGCAGAGAGCTCCTCTCGGGAACCAGGGCAAGGCTGGAAAGGCCGCTGCCCCCTCACCCATCAGATGTTCATGGGGCACCTGGTGCTAAACCATTCTTACACGACCTGGTCAGGGTTTCATATACAGCAGAGCAGCTCCCTCGTTGCAATCTATTGAAAATCAGCCCTCGACACAGGGGTTTGTAAAATTCTTTAAAAAGGAAAATGAAGGAAAAAAAAGATACAGATGTTAGTTATGAGTAGACATTTTTGTACCTTTATATAAGTTTGAAAATTTTATATAAACGTAAGAGACTTAATATACCAGAATATATACAGGAATGTTTCTAAGAACATGAGAATAACAAAACAGAGAACAACTCAGCTTTCCCAGTTGTGTGAGAACTTATATAAATGTTCGGGAATATACCCATCCAAGTATACTGGAACAGTATTTATTTATTTATTTATTTATTTATTTATTTATTTATTTATTTATTTATTTATTGGTGGCCACACCCAGCTTTCTCCAGGTTTATTCCTGGCTTGTTTTCTGAAATCACTCCTGGAGGGCTTCGGAGGCCATATGGAATGCTGGGGATCAAACCCAGGTCAGCTGCCTGCAAGGGCAAATGTCCTACCCGCTTTGCTATTGTTCCAACTCACTGGAACATAGTTTAAGTTCCATATATTATATTACTTTGTTTTGTTTGATTTTATTTGTTTGTTTGTTTGTTTTTGGGTCACAACCAGTAATGCTCAGGGCTTACTCCTGGCTCTGTGCACTGTCTGTAATTATGCCTTCCAAGGTTTGGGGGACAATATATGGTGCTGAAAATTGAACCTGGGTCAACTAAGTGCAAGGCAATAATTGCCCTACCCACCATACTCTCTGGCCCAAATGTATATTTTGTAAGAAGATAGCTTTACATAGACCAATTAAACCACTGTTATCTGGGTAATCCACAATTGACCCTTTTTTCTCTTTTCTGCCTTAAGATCCAAGATGAAGGAAATAGAATAACAATACAAATTTAAATATTTTTAGAAGACATACCAAAAAATCTGGTCTTTAAATCTGAAAAAAAATTGAACTTTTTTCCTTTTAGAATGTGGGAGCTTGACATGTAGAGTATGCCCTTTCCCTTAGATCTGCATGCCTGCTTTGGGAAGTCTTCCCCTTCCCCCATATGTTTAACAGAAATTTGAAGACCAGAGAGATTGTACAGTATATAAGTCACTTGCCTTACATGCGCCCAACTGGAGTCAATCTTCAGTACCACATATGCTCTCAAGCTTCACCATGAGTGATCCCTGAACATGGCGTCAGACATATTCTCTGAGCACCTCTGAGTATAACACCTCCCAAAATTTATAGTTGAAAGCTTTATGCATTTAATGTTTACTATAGCTTCCTCTTTTTCTCATATTTGGGCCATACCCAACACTTGGGTTAGTACTTTTGGCTCTGCTCAGAAATTACTCTTGGCAGAGTTAGCGGACCATATGGGATGCTGGGGAGTAAACTCAGGTTGGCCATGTGCAAGTCTAACACTACCCACTATGCTATTGCTCTGGCCCTTGAGATTACTGTAGCTTTTTTCTTTACACTTTTTTTGATAGTTTTTTAATGTTTTCATTAAACTGTTTTTTTATTTTTTAATGTTTTCTTTGTATTGTGAAGCAATGACTTAAACGTTTTGTAAGTTTGGTTCTGATTACTCTGATAATAGGAGATATCTCTAGAAAGTCAATTCTTTAGGGTGGGAGGGTAATTGGTGAAATTTAGACAATTGATGAAATCTATGCCATTTATTATAGTACTCAACTGGTTTTTCATTTTTTGATTTGTTGAGCATATGAGTAAACTTATATTAAGTAAAATTACTTCCAACTGGTGCACTTCATGGAGCTGAACTTAATTTAATGTAGTTGTGTGTTTAGGGGAGAATTCCTATGTAAAAGGAATAGGAAACTGAAAAATTCCCACAAAACTACTTGAGATAGAAAATAAAAATGTGGAAAGGGGGGGGGGCATTATATCTTTTAAGGGAATGCTGGAAGAGTTTGGAAAATATAAAAGAAAGTTTTCAGAGTCAAAAAAGACATTCAAAAAGATTGGGTGCATTGATTTAAGATTATATAAATCTTAAAAGCTTTCTGAGCAAAAGACAAATTATCTTGAAAGCGAATCAGTATAATCAAAATTCTCATAGACTGAATCACATGTAAATTTTAGTTCAGAATAGAAGAAAACAAACATTATTATTATTGTTATTATTATTTTGTTATTTTGGGGCCATACTCACTGAATCTTGGGTTACTTCTGAGTCTGTATTTAGGAATTAACTCCTTGTGGTGATTGGGGACCCTGGGATGCCGGGGATCAAACCTGGCTTGGAACCTCTTGTAAATTAAATACCCTCCTTGCTGTACAATAGCTCCAGAACTAGCATTTTCTGATGTTTACATTATATATTATTGAGGTGGGAATCCAAGAAGAAATTTCTAAGTATACTATATTATCTGCATTTTTAGTCAAGTTTTCATTGACTATAGTATTTCTCAGAATTTAAAGCTTCTCATTGTTTCTAAATGATACTGACTGTTTTGTTTATGTCTTGGTAGGGTACTCCCAATTGGTGGTCAGGGTCTACACTAGAACCATTACTCTTTGGCAGTATATGGGACCAGGAGGTGTGCATGGTTTTGAACCTGGGAAATCCTGCATGCAAGCAAAGCATATGCTCCACCTCTTTGTATTAATCTCCTTGGCACTGGATTTTGAAACCTGACAAAAGAGTAGCCCTCTGCTGGGAAAACCCCCTCCCCCCCTTTAGGGAATTTTTAACCCTGAAGAAGTGAGGGAAATTAAAAAATGAAATTTTCTTTTTTCACTGAAAGTTTTCTGGAAAATGAACTTTTTCTACTAAATTCTTCAGTGTTTTATCTGTTATACATACACTTTAAGTTAATATTTGTTAAAGAAGCAATTACTTTGAGGAGTTTTTTTCCTTTGGACAGTTTGTCACACATTTAGCTTGATTCAGATGGGCTTTTTCTCCCAAACTTTGCCCACAACAGAGCGGTTGCTCCATCTTGATTCATGTACCTCTATTCAAATTGGTGTTTTTTAAGTTCAAACTCTGGCAACTGCCTACAGCTGCTTTTGCTGGTCCCTCACACCTCAGGTTACAAATCATGATTTTGATATGCCAAGTTATGTATATAATTTGTACCTTTCCCACTGAAGTGCCCAAGACCTTTCAACATTATCCTGATTTCATGTTACTTTTAAGCCCTCTTCTCTTCCCTTTGTGCATATGCAGCCTCTCTCCCTGCTCCTCACACCACCCCCCTTATCAGCTCCTATCTGCCTGATAATCTCACTTCTGCAAAGACCAAGAATTTATCTTTTGATACCTTGTTTTACTTCTCTATGCATCAAGTGAGAGACTATGTGGTATTTGTTTCTGATACTTAATGTGATGTCCCTCTGCTTCTATTTACGTTGCAGAAAACTGCACTTTTCGTCTTTTTTATAGCTGTTTGTAGTTCCATTACACACACACACACACACACACACACACACACACACACACACACACACACACACCAATATTTTTTTGTTTTTGGGCTACCCAGGGGTCTCAAACTCCCAGCCCATGGGCTGCAAACAGCCCTCCTTAAAACATTTTGTGGCCCTGCCCTAGCGGAATCTTTCTTTGTTTTGTTTTGTTTTAGTTGTTTGGGTCACACCCCCCAATGTTCAAGGTTTACTACTGACTTTGCACTCAAGGATTACCCCGATTTTGCCTCCTGTGGCCCGCAGGTAAATTGAGTTTGAGACCCCTGGGCTACACCCAGCTATGCTAAGGATTTAGTCCTGGCAATGCTCAGGCCACTGTGATGCGATGAATTGTTCCGGAGTTGGCCTATATTGCAAGGTGATGTCTTAGTGTACCACAGTTTCTTGTATCTGGTACTGGGGCTTTGTCTATATCTTGGCTTTTAAAATAAGCACTAAGATTAATATAGGTGTATGTATATCTTGTTGAATTAATGTTTTGTATGTTAGGAAGTAGATACCAAGAAGTAGAATCTCTAGGTTATATAGAAGCTCTAATTTTTTATAAGTATCTTAATATAATTTTTATGTAGGAACTAGTTATATAATACATCAAGTTATAGAATAAATCCAGCTACCCAACTTGGACTAGGATATACAAATTTTAATTATGGTCAGAACAAAATATAAAATTGAATAGGAAGGAAAAGTTTGAGGAAGGATAAATGCATTACTGCGCATAATTAGCTGTTTATTTTTCTTCTTTGGCCACACCTGGTGGTGCTCAGAAACTAGCTGGCTTCCCAGTGGTCAGGTGTTGCTCTCAATGGTTCTTGAGGTACCATGAGATGCTGGTGGGATAAATTCCTGCCCCTTACATGCTAAACTTCCATTGCTGTCCATTGAACTGTCTAGCCTCTTACCAATTTTCTTTTTATTCAACAAATTGGTATGAGTATTAGACACTGAGGAGAGAGGACACAGATCAGAGGGCTAATGTGTATGCTTTGCTTGTTAGGAGTTCAGATTCTATCCCTGACCCCAGAGCATCTCTGAGAGCAGAACCTAGAGCACCACTGGATATAAGCCCCCAAACCAAAATACACATACAGAAAGATTACCAGTAATTAAAGATTACCAATAAGCCACTACAGAAATATTCTTTCTCAGTAAAACTGCTTGGAAAGACAATTTTGTGCTTAATTGTTTTTAAGTGTGTGTGTGTTTGCGCATCTCTTCAGACAATTTCTTTTTTTTTTTTTTTTGCATTTTATTTATTTTTTAAAATAATATTTAAACACCTTGATTACAAACATGATTGTGGTGGGTTTCAGTCATATAAGAGGACACCCCCCATCACCACTGCAACATTCCTACCACCAATGTCCCAAATATCTCTCCTCCCCACCCTGCCCCCGCCTGTACTCTAGACAGGCTTTCTATTTCCCTAGAGCCACATGTGGCTCTTTACACTTTTAATTTGGCTCTTCTGTGTGCCGGGCGGCTGCTCCAGGAGTCGACTCTGCTCCTATTCTCTGTCCGTGCGCGCCCTGTGTGGCTCTCAAAATAAATTTTAATCGTGATTTTGGTGAGATTTGGCTCAGATGAAAAAAAAGGTTGCTGACCACTGCTCTAACTAAACTCATTACTCTTTGTGGTGAGGTTCATGAAGTGGGCTGTAACTTCCAGCCCTCCTCTCTTTTGTCTCTGAAAATTACTGCAAGAATGTCTTTCATTTTTCTTAAAACCCATAGATGAGTGAGACCATTCTGCAACTTTCTCTCTCTGACTTATTTCACTCAGCACAATAGATTCCATGTACATGCATGTATAGGAAAATTTCATGACTTCATCTGTTCTGACAGCTGCATAATACTCCATTGTGTATATGTACCATAGTTTCTTTAGCCATTCATCTGTTGAAGGGTATCTTGGTTGTTTCCAGAGTCTTGCTATGGTAAATAGTACTGCAATGAATACAGTTGTGAGAAAGAGATTTTTGTATTGTATTTTTGTGTTTCTAGAGTATATCCCTAGGAGTGGTATAGCTGGATCGTATGGGAGTTCAATTTCCAGTTTTTGGTGGAATCTCCGTATCACTTTCTGTAAAGGTTGAACTAGTCGGCATTCCCACCAGCTGTGGATCAGAGTTCCTTTCTCTCTACATCCCCGCCAACATTGCATGTACTCATTCTTTGTGTGCTAATCTCTGTGGTGTGAGGTGGTACCTCATAGTTGTTTTGATTTGCATCTACCTGATGATTAGTGATGTGAAGCATTTTTTTATGTGCCTATTGGCCATTTGTATTTCTTCTTTATCAAAGTGTCTGTCCATTTCTTCTCCCCATTTTTTGATGGGATTAGATGCTTTTTTCTTGTGAAGTTCTGTCAGTGCCTTGTATATTTTGGACATTACACCTTATCTGATGGGTATTGGGTGAATAGTTTCTCCCACTCAGTGGGTGGCTCTTGTATTCTGGGCACTATTTCCTTTGAGGTGCACAAGCTTCTCAGCTTAATATATTCCCATCTCTGCTTTCACTTGCTTGGAGAGTGCAGTTTCCTCCTTGAAGATGCCTTTAGTCTCAGTGTCATGGAGTGTTTTCCCTACTTGTTCTATATACCTTATGGTATCAGGTCTGATATCGAGGTCTTTAATCCATTTGGATTTTACCTTCGTACATGATGTTAGCTGGGGGTCTAAGTTCGCTTTTTTGCAGTGGCTAGCCAGTTGTGCCAACACTTGTTGAAGAGGCTTTCTTTGCTCCATTTAGGATTTTTTGCTCCTTTATCAAAGATTAGGTGATTGTATGTCTCTTCAAACAATTTCTTTACTGGCATTTTGTACTGTGTTTTCGGGCATATAGGGCATATAAGTCGACTTTTGAAACGAAAAAAAAAATAATCTAAAAATCGGGCGTCATCTTATACGCCGAGTATATCCTGAAAAAAACGTTTCGATATGCCGCTAAAATCGTCTGGATATTGCCATGAAATGAATTTTCCAACTAGATCCTGCACTCACTGCAAGGCTGCTCCCACCGCCTCCAACTCAGCCAATCCAAGCAGGCTTGTTATGCATGCAAATTAGACAATGTTCTGTACCTGAATCTACACTGTAAAAAGCCTGCTCAGATTGGCCAGAGTTAAAGAGGAAGTCTATGACAGTATAACCTTTGAACCTTTGCTTGTTGTGATTGGCTCACTGTGGTACGTACAGTTGCAGCACAGGAATGTTCTGTCTTACACAGCGAATATAGGCCTAAACCTACATTTTAACTCAAGGGTCTCAAACTCGCGGCCGGCCTTCAAATATCGCAATATTCGCGATTATTCGCTTATCGAATAATCACAATAAAAATCCCATTAGTAAGAAAAAATTGCATTAAATATTTGCATACTCCGAGCAGTTCCGTTTGGGGTATGCATATGTTTAATGCGATTTTTTCCTTACTAATTTGATTTTTTATTGCGAATATTTGGTAAGTGAATAATCACAAATAATTTGCACCTAGCGCAGGCGTCATTTCTGCTGCTCCTGCTCGCTGTCCCTTGCATTATCGGAGGCCTAAGGGAAAGACGGGAGAGAAGTTTATTACAGAATTAGATTTTGTCATACCTTCATCATGACTTCATCAAAGCCTGCAGTGAAGAGAAAGATTGATGACGAGCACAGACAATTTCAGGAAAAGTGGGAGACACAGTATTTCTTTGTTGAGCACAGGGGCATCCCCACATGTCTTATTTGCTCAGAGAAAGTTGCATTGCACAAGGAATACAACTTGAAACGCCATTATTCAACTAAATATGCTGAGTAATGTGCAAAATATCAAGGAAATGAGAGAGCCAAGCGGTTGCCAGTCTTAAAGCATCTCTAATGAGGCAACAAGATTTCTTCAAGAAAGCAACCGAAGAGAATGTTGCATCAGTCGAAGCTAAGTTACATGGCTAGTGAGATGATTGCTAAGGCAGGGAAACCATTCACAGGAGAGTTTGTTATAAAATGCATGTTACAGGCTGCAAGTATTATCTGTCCAGAAAAGAAAGGTCAGTTTAGCAAAATCAGCCTTCCTGCCAACACTGGCAGAGTGCATTTCTGACATGTCAAGTGACATTTATCTTCAACTGTGTGAGAAAGCCAAATGTTTTGATGCATGCTCAGTTGCTCTTGATGAGGGCACAGATAAAACAGACACTGCGCAGCTCACAATTTATGTCCGTGGTGTTGATTGCAATTTTGAATTGACAGAGGAGCTGCTCACAATAATTCCAATGCATGGCCAGCCCACCGCTAATGAGATATTTCGGCATCTGTGTGATGCCATTGAGAATGCAGGTTTGCCATGGAAGAGGTTTGTTGGAATAATAACTGATGGAGCGCCATCGATGACAGGGAGAAAAAATGGACTGGTGGCACTTGTTCAAAGAAACTTGAAGAGGAAGCTGTAGAGAAGGCCATTGCTCTTCACTGCATTATCCATCAGCAGGCCCTTTGCAGTAAATGCCTGCTGTGTGACAATGTGATGTCTGTTGTTGTGAAATGCATCAATCAGATCCAGGGGCTTAAAGCACAGGAGGTTTTTAGAGGAAATGGAGTTAGAATATGAAGATGTGCTCTATTTCACGGAGGTATGTTGGCTCAGCAGGGGAGATGTCCTGAAAAGATTATTTGAGTTGAGAGAAGTGAAAGCCTTCATGCAGAAGGATGGGAATGCTGTTTCTGAGTTGAGTGATCACAAATGGCTCATGGACTTAGCTTTTCTTGTTGACATCACACATAAGCTGAATGTACTAAACAAGATGTTACAAGGCCCGGGGGCAGCTTATCAGTGCTGCCTATGACAACGTGAGAGCATTCTCCACAAAACTTGTATTATGAAAATTTCAGCTCTGTCAGACAAACCTTTGCTATTTCCCAGCATGCAGGGAACTTGTGGATGCAGGCATACCATTCAGTGGTGAGAAATATGTTGATGCTATTTTTAAGCTAGAGAAGGAATTTGATCACAGATTTGCAGACTTCAAAAAGCACAGAGCCACTTTCCAAATTTTTGTGGACTCCTTTTCCTTTGATGTGCAAGATGCCCCTCCTGCTTCAAATGGAGCTCATTGACCTGCAATGCAACTCTGATCTCAAAGCCAAGTTCAGGGAGATTAGTGGAAAAGCAGACATGCATGGGCAATTTTTGAGAGAATAGCCCCCCAGCTTCCCTGAGATTTGCCGAATGTTCAAGCGTACCATGTGCCTTTTTGGGAGCACATATTTGTGTGAAAAGTTATTCTCCACATTGAACTTCAGTAAGTCAAAGGACAGGTCTAGACGACTTAATGATGATCATCTTCAAGCCATACTGAGGGTCTCAACTGCTTCCTCTCGAAAGCCAAATGTGGTTCAGATTTGTGAGAAGAAGCGCTGTCAAGTCTGTGGCAGCAAGGAATAGGCAAAAGATGCCATGTTCAGAAGAACTGTTCGGGCCGGGCGGTGGCGCTCGAGGTAAGGTGCCTGCCTTACCTGCGCTAGCCTAGGAGACGGACCGCGGTTCGATCCCCCGGCGTCCCATATGGTCCCCCAAGCCAGGAGCGACTTCTGAGCGCATAGCCAGGAGTAACCCCTGAGCGTCACCGGGTGTGGCCCAAAAACAAAAAAAAAAAAAAAAAAAAACAAAAAAAAAAAAAAAAAAAAAAAGAAGAACTGTTCATGATCGTCACTCAATGTTTATTCATGTTTAGAAGAAATAATTAAAACTTTTAATAATGATGTTTGAGGACTTTTTTTTTTTTTTGTGAAATCCCTTATGCGGCCCTGCCTTATCCCGACTTTGCCTCCTGCGGCCTCCAGGTAAGTTCAGTTTGAGACCGTTTTAACTGTAAAATTAGGGGGTTGTCTTATACGCTGGAAAATACAGTACTTATTGTTTTAGACCAGTGAGTATGGTTGTACAGTGCTTGAGCATCTCTTCACCAGTTTCTACTTCCCTCCACCACTACTCTCCCTTAGTTTTTTCCTCCTGGGCTCCAGATTGCTCTTTTTTTTTTTTTTTTTTGTGGTTTTTGGGTCACACCCGGCAGTGCTCTGGGATTGATTATTCCTGGCTCCAGGCTCAGAAATTGCTCCTGGCAGGCATGAGGGACCATATGGGACGCTGGGACTCCAATCGATGACCTCCTGCATGAAAGGCAAACGCCTTACCTCCATGCTATCTCTCCGGCCCAGATTGCCTTTATGGCAAATAGTTTTTATTTTTTTAAGGCTTTGTATTTGCAGTGGTCTTGTTTATGTTTTGGTCCACTCCCGGCACCACTCGGGTTACTCCTGGCTTTGTGCTCAGAAATCGCTCCTGGCAGGCTCTGGGGACCATATGGGATGCTGGGAATTGAACCAGGGTCAGGCCTTGGTTGGCCACGTGCAAGACAAATGCCCTATCACTGTGCTATTGCTCTGGCCTTGTTTTCAGTGTTCTTACTGAGAAGTATATCACTTCCTTTCTGCACCAATTTTTTTTTTAAAACAATTTTTATTTTGATCAAAGTGGATTACCAAATCTTTCACAGTAGTATTTTAGGTACATAGTGACATTGAATCAGGGCCATTCCCACCACCATTCTGTCCTCCCCCGACCCTTGTTCCCAGCAAACATTCCCACACCAATCTGCCCTCCCCCGACCCTTGTTCCCAGCAAACATACCTATCCCCGTCTTTTGCCCCCTGGGCTGCAAGTATAAGTGGTCCTCTCTGTCTAGCTTGTTATAGATTGGGTATCAGTTCTGTTGTTGTTGGCTTTGGATTTGGTGTTTAAGTCTGATCATTTTTTATTTCTACTCAATGTTCATACAGCTGTTTGGTCTTGATACCTTCCATTGTTTCCCTCTCAATTTGTGAGGCGGAACAAGATGGTTCAAGTTACGTGGTTTTATTTGAAGGAAAGAAAAAGAAAGCGGGGGCACAAAAATCAAACAAGCAAAAAATGTGAGGAGTCCTTCTAGAGGCTATCAATATTAATTTAAGAGAATAAAGGGGAAAAGGAAGAAAAACATAACAATACAAAAAAAATAAAACAAAAAATCCGAAAAGCACCGATTTACTAAGCTGTTAATAATTTAGTCGTTTCAAGACATTAAGTGTTCAAACACCAATCCTACAATCAGTGTAAACTTCCCTTCATTAGTGTCTTCAGTTTCTCACCCACCACTCCAGCCTTCAATCTTGCAGGCAAAAAAATTATTTTAATCTATTTGTTACAACACAAAGGCAAATGGAATTAAAATAGCTAAATAAAAGTCATTTTTTTATATTGTTAAATCTCCGAGTGGTATTAAAGTCATTGAGTTACTGAGCTGCTTGGTGCTTATTGAGTCTTTTGGTGAAGTAAGATACTTTTTTTTGAAACTTAATTAGAAAGATGGGGCCGGCGAGGTGGCACTAGAGGTAAGGTGTCTCTGCCTTGCAAGCGCTAGCCAAGGATCAGGACCACGGTTTGATCCCCCGATGTCCCATATGGTCCCCCCAAGCCAGGGGCAATTTCTGAGCACTTAGCCAGGAATAACCCCTGAGCACCAAAGGGGCGTGGCCCGAAAAAACAAAAAAGAAACGAACAAAAAAAGAAAGATGTGCTGACAGGGAGAGAAGATCATGTTTAAGAGAGAAAATGTACTTTTCTCCAGAGTAAAAATAAGCAAAGTAAAAGACAGGCAAGCAAGATAGGTGCCCACAGGAAAACACAACATGAAGAGTAATCCTAGTTGAGTCCTCTGTTGTTTTTTTTCACTGAGCTTGGGGTCTTCTATGCAACTTTACCATCAAATTTTCTGGCTCTTACTGGGCCATCATCAGTACTATGAACTTGGGGGTGTTATTTAATGGCTGAGTATGTGGCCATACTTGATGAGGTTCACTTGTGGAGCTGAGATGTTTCTATGTCAGAGGGTGTGTGTTTGGGTATTGGGTGCTTGGACTTTCAGGCAGAAAAAGGAATCCATTCCACTGCTGAAACTTAAATCAACATGGTTCCATTTGAAATAGTTTTCTCCATGGTGTCACTAGAATCTTAAGGTTTTACTGGGCTGTGGTTGAAGCTAGTTGATCCTTCTGTGGTACTGTTTAGGCTCACTTAACTTGGTAGATTTCTCCAACTTTTCCATCAGATTTGTGGTGATCTTACTGGGCTGACACTGCTATGATATTTTGAGGTGTCAAAATTGCAGTTAGCTGTGAGGTTCATAGATATGAAACAGATATGGTGGCTTGTCAGTTTGCTAAGGTTGAGTTTGTAGAACTCAGCATTTTTGTTGAGGATGTTGGGTCTGGGGATGACTGCTATGGCTTCAGGCAGTAAAGATCAACCTGGACCAGATAACCTAGGAAGAATCAGTGGCCATTATTATGGGGTTTTTTTCCTGAAATTTGGAGATCGTTTTGGTTTGGTTTTTTGGTTTTGGGGCCATACCCAGCAGCGCTCTGGGGTTTACTTCTGGGGAATATTGCACTGGTGAAGGAAGTGTTCTTTTTTTTTTAAAAAAAATTTTTTTATATAACTGAATTCAACTACAAACATATTTGTAATCATGGTTTTTAAAATAAAGATCTTAAAAAAAATCGCTCCTGGCAGGCTTGGGGGACCATTTGGGATGCCCAGGATTGAACCCAGCTCTACTGCTGTGCTATCCCTGCTGCCCTGAAGCTTGGAGTTTTCTACCAGGAAGTTGGCAGGTGTGTCACAGAAACACTTAGCCTCTACTCACACCTGCCAACTTCCTGGTCTGATATGGCCTCAAACTTCACTATTTCCCTGAGGGAAAAAAAACACAAGCTTTTTTTAAATCATTGTCATTTAATGGTTCTGGATAAATGTCCAAACTTTTGCACAACTGGGGAGTTTTATCAAGATCTATGTTGCCTTTATTTTCTCTAGCATACATTTTTCTATTTCTACATTGAGCTTCAGATTTCATTTTTGATAATTTTTGTTTTTTTCCTGAAGAATTGAGGTGAGTATATATTTGCTTTCATTTATAGGTCAGCTATATACTCACTTTAAAATATGTACTCTCTCCCTTTTTAAGAAATTTAAAGTTAAGGGGCCTCAGTGATGGCGAAGCGGTAGTGCAGCGGTAGGGTGTTTGCCTTGCATGTGGCTGACCCAGGATGGACCTCAGTTCCATCCCCAGCGTCCCCCAAGCCAGAAGCGATTTCTGAGTGCATAGCCAGGAGTAACCCCTGAGCATCACTGAGTGTGTTCCACCCCCCCCCCCCAAAAAAAGAAGAAATTTTCGGGGCCGGAGAGGTGGCGCTAGAGATAAGGTGTCTGCCTTGCAAGTGCTAGCGTAGGACAAACCACGGTTCAATCCCCCTGAGTCCCATATGGTCCCCCCAAGCCAGGAGCAATTTCTGAGCACATAGCCAGGAGTAACCCCTGAGCGTCAAATGGGTGTGGCCCAAAAACAAACAAACAAAAAATTTAAAGTTGATATTTCATGGGTTTTAAGCGAGTAGGTGTAAGAAAAGCTTCCAAAGGCATTAAGGAAAAAGAACAGTACAATCATTTAAATACTATGGAGACAAGGGTTTAGTGGTAGAGGACATGTATAAGACCTGAAGTTTCTTCTTGGTTCCCCATGTATGTTTTCCTGAAACTGTTGGGAATATACTTCCACCTTCCAGTAATCCTCGAATATATATATACATATATGCATTCATACACACTTATACATGCATATTTCATAATTCTGAAGGAATTATATTATGATATATTATAATTATTATATTATAGGAGTTATATTTTCTATTGTGAAATTTAAATTTGCAAAAATACTGTAAAGACAAAATATGTAGTTTCTGTATTTCTAATCGTACCTATATATAAGACATTAACATTGAGTTACCTCATTTTCATTGTTTCTGTACAACAAACAGGAAAGCAGCCTACATAATCTCTGATGCATGAATTGATACAAAATACTTTGGTGCATATAGAGATAATAGAATAGTTCAACCATGGCAAAGAACAGAATCTTGCCTTTTGTGATCATGTATACAGATCACACTAAGTGAAACAAGTCAAGATAAAAAAGAAAGTTAAATGGTATTAGATGTGATATCTTTCAAAAGAAAAAATATTTGACATTGATAAAATATTGATGATGGGTTTCTTTTTAATCTCATTAGTTCTCCTCAATATGGCTTTTTTTTTATCTCGATTTAAATTATCTTTTGAAGAGCACTGGTCAGTTGTTACAGAAGATGTATCTTTTTTTGTTGGTTTTTTGGCAGGGGGCCACACCTGGCAGCACTTAAGGGTTACTCCTGGCTCTGCACTCACAAATCACTCCTGGTAGGCTCAGGGGACCATATGGGATGCTGAGGATTGAACTCTGGTCACTTGCAAGGCAAACGCCATACCCACTGTGCTATGCTCCAGCCCCCAGAGTATAAACCAGAATAGCTTTGGTTTATCTATTAGGTTGGCAGGAAATCACATAATTTACCTTCCTAATTTCATCATTTAATCTATATCTTGGTGATACTAACTTTGATTACTTGTTCCTGTTTGCCTGATTTTTCAGTGCACATATCCTTCATGATTTTTTGCATACTTTGTTGTTAGAAGCACATCAATATTTCTAGCCATTTGGCAAGTTGCATTATGTTCAGAATGTCTGATTATGTCCACCGAGGTACATATGTAAAGAGGTGAAAAGGCAAATTCTACCTCCTCCAGGGAGAAAAAGAAGTCACATGTTTTCTTTTTTCTTGGTGTGTTTGTGTGTGTTAGAGAGAGATGGTTGTAATTCCCTATAATTTCTTTCCCTTCTTCTAGAACATTTGTCTTGATCTATTCTCCAGTTCATTAATTTTTTAATTTTCATCTTTTATTCTGCTCTGTAATTTGAGTTGCATTTTGTCCCTTATTGTATACATCAAGAGTGATGCAGTGCTCTTTTTAATGTGTCTATTGAAAATTTCTACTTGAAAATCAGATCTCAAAGCTATAAAAAGGTTATAGTTGGCTTTTATTTTTTTGTCTTTGTTATGTTTAGATCTAAGTTGTTTACTAACTAACTATTCCCTTTTTTGTAGGTCTTCATTGTCTTCAGCATTCTACTTGAATGCATTTTTGAGTGCTTAGCTTATATATTTTCTTCATGGTGTGGTCCTTTAGAAAGTTACCTTTACATTGTGACTAAAGTTTTCCAAGTTTGGTTTGTGAGTGGATGTTTGTGGAGATAAATCTGATGGTTAAGTGGATGTAGCTATTGAGCTTTCTGAGAACACGGAAGACATTTTGTTTTCTGACTTTTCCATTGTTGCTTTACTGTTAGGGAAATGTTAGCTGATCTAAGGTTAAACTCCGTAAAAAAGGCTGAGTTGTCTGTAAACTCTATCCTGTAGTTCCGTCTGTATGTACCTCCTAAACAATTTGAGAAGCCATCAAATCTTTTTGTTTTTTTGTTTTTGTTTTGGGTCACACCTGGCAGTGCTCAGGGGTTGTTACTCCTGGCTCTATGCTCAGAAATCACTCCTGGCAGGCTCAGGGGACCATATGGGACGACGGGATTCGAAAACTGATGCGATGACCTTCGGCATGAAAGGCAAACGCTTTACCTCCATGCTATCTCTCCAGCCCCGAAGCCATCAAATCTTAAAATTTTCCAAGCTAAACCTATTTCTTTTAATGGAAAATGCAGACCAAGGGAAGGAATCCCTCTACAAATCATGTTTTGAAATATCTGTCAAAATAATGATCTACAGCTGATAACACTCTTCATAAACAATTTGTTGGGGGGTCGGCGAGGTGGCACTAGAAGTAAGGTGTCTGCCTTGCAAGCCCTAGCCAAGGAAGGACCGCACTTCGATCCTCAGGCGTCTCATATGGTTCCACCAAGCCAGGGGCAATTTCTGAGTGCTTAGCCAGGAGTAACCCCTGAGCATCAAACAGGTGTGGCCCGAAAAACCAAAGGAAAAAAAAAACACAAAAACAATTTGTTGGAACTAATATTAGCAGTACTAGGTGTGTTCTTAGTAATACAATACCAGTTTTTGTTTTATTTTTGTTTTGGTTCTTGGGTCACACCCAGCACTTCTTTTGGTTCTGTAGCCATCATTCTTAGCAGGTCTCAGGGAACCTTTTAAGGTGCTGGGGATTGAATCTTTTTAGCACCATCCAAGTCAAGTCTTCGACCACTATTTCTTATAGGCCAAGCATAAACTGGGAGTTTGTAATGTGATTTTCAAAGTGCAGTTCCTGCACCAGCAGTGTCTGGATCACTTGTAAACTTGTTTGGTCCTTTGAAAAAGGATCAGCTTTTTTAGGGTCTGGTAATTAGTGGTATCACAAATCATCTGGGTGATTCCAGAGCTTGTTACTACCTAAGTACCATGAAAAATTACTAAGATTAATATTTGCTAAATGTTTTTTTTGCATTTTTAGAATTAATAAAAATACTATTTTACAAACAGGGATGTTTTGGTGGTATTCTCAGCACTTACACATAGAAAAGTGAGGTATTAAGGTTTTGTTTTTTTTATATATATATTTTATGTTTATTATATATTATATAAAGAGAAGAAAATCATAAGAAACAACATCAACAAAAAAGTAGCAGTCACCTATAGATCTATGGATTTAGGCCACAGAACTAAGCTTTTCTTTTTTTTTTAAATGTGGCCAACGGTATTAAGGTTTTAATCACAAATATATGTGTTATGTAAAGGTTATGCTCAATGTGAGAATATGAAGTTTGTGATATTAATAGTTTTTATTAACTCAGAAATTCAATGTAATACTTTAATGTATTAAATTCTGGTCCTATCATTTGATTGTTTTTAATATCAGAAACTCATTGCAAGGTCTTGAATGGCATCATTGTAATGTTATCACTTTAGAAAAAAATTCTTGGTAAAATAGTATTGTACAAAGAAGCACTTGTACTGTACTGTATAGCCTTTAAAATTTTGTTTAATTAACATGTGTAACGTGTGTGTTATACAAAATATTTTAGACTACTTGAATTAGAAGGATTTTTTTTATGAAGGCTCACATTATATGTGCAAATAATGTAAATCTATTGTATTTAAAATGATATATTCTTTGTTTTTCTTTCAGGAGCGAAATAGAAACAAACAATAACTATATGAAGATTTCCTGCTAGAATTACAACACTAATGATGTAGACTCTGGAAATGCCTAATAAGTCAAAGAAGACGTTATAAAGCTTTTTTTCTTGCTTAAGGTGACATCTTTGAACTCTTTAACACAGAATTGACTCTTCTTGTAATGGTTTTCATCAGCGCATCTGCCCTTATATTCTCACCAAACACACTTGAGAACTGTAACTTCGTCAAGCACTTTCTGTCCTGAAGCTTTTGCCAGTATCTGCTGTCTTTTGTAATTATGCATCCTAGCTAAGGCACAGAAGACTGAATGAATGCAAGGATTCATTAACTCTTTGAATTTGTTAAATACTAACAGTTAACCATTAGAAGTGGTTCAATGATGTAATTGTCACACTGCTTCAACTTTTTTTCTTTGTTGTAGTTTTTAAATTTCAATTTTTAGCTATTTGACAGATTAAAAGCAAAATAATCATGCCATATTTAGTCCTGGAGTTCAAGTCTAAATGTTTATGTGAAAAATTATTGTAGTAAACTTTTAATATGGCAAAGCAACCTTAAGCTCTATTTTAGCCAAATGAAACATAATCTGAAATTATATTAGAACATTTCCCTTGTCTTCAAACTGTTTGGTGTAACAGAATATTGATATGCAGCTTGGTGGATCTCACCAGTTAATGCACATTCTTCTCCCTTCTTTCCCCATTAATATGTATACTGAAAATGTGCATTTGTCTGAGGATTTATTTTGTTTGCTACCACTTAATGAATCTCAAAATTTTGAGTAAACGTACCTCAGTCTAATCAGACTTTTTATGACCTTTATAATTACATTTAAAACCCTTAATTCCTATTTCTGGGTGTTTGCGAGCCTGATTGCTATCATGAAGTAAAAATTTATAACTCTTAGGTATTCACTAGCTAAATAAACATAGTTCTTGTTTAGCAAGTATATACTGTTCCTCACCTTTTTTCTCCAGCTTTTGCAGTGTCCTGGCATACTTAAAATACTTTGAAAATATGGCCTTGATCCATGGATTAAATCAGTATCTAAGTGAATGTGTTGATGTTTTATTGATCAGATCTATATAAATGGGAATACAGCATATATCTGGATATTCATATAGTTATCTTTTTAACTTTTTTTCATTAATTACATATCAACATTAATTTTGTATCTTGAAACAAATTGATTTTGTATAATTAAATGTGTTGAGCATCTGTATTAACTGATTTGATGGCATAAGGTTATGAAGATAATGTACTGCCCCTTATATTACTGTCCCAGAAAGAAAAAACTATGTAGAAAAATATGTTAAGGGTAACAATAGCAATATAGTAGATTTGAATACCTTGATATTTTGCATTACTTCATTTATGTTTACATCATGTTTAGAAATGTTTTCATCTATTTGGTCTTTGATCACTTCAAAAATTTAGTGACAGCTATTTCTTTTAGGCTTTCATTTATACAATTTTTTGTACTATGTTTTCTTAAAATGTACAAATACTGTATTCAAGTGAAAAATAATGCAGTATTTGTAGATAACCACAGCTACTTCACAGTTCTTTGGTTGTCCCAGTGTAGTTATATCAGTGTTTACTGAAGGGAACATCAGAATAGTAATGGTATATTTCAAAATAAAGACTTTCTTAAAGGAAAATTGCACCTATTTTCCCTTTTTTAAAGAGTAAGCCATGAAATCTTGTAACTGTCTATAACTATTTGTAATGAAAATTGGCATTTGGATCTAGTCACCACAGCAATGTCCTACATCCCTAGGATTATATCAGTAGCACATGTCAGAGATGACTTGTCACACTGGAAGACCTATCAGAAAACTGTCAAGGGGTGACCTTGCAGAAAGGATCTGAAGCCTCTCTCTGAGGTTCTTTTTCTTGGTGCTTAATTAGCAACTCTAAATATTTTTATAAAACTAGTTATGTTATGAATGGACTCAAACTTTACATTATTTAATTTACATTATGTTTCTATAAGAAATGTCACAGAAACACTTAGCAAGCAGACCGATTGCAATAGCCGATTTAGAAATAGCGAATGTAATTGAGAAGTTCTTTGTGGTGAGGTGTACATCCCAGTGCCTTTATCTTGGATTTTGAATATTAAGTGAAATGGGTGCAGCATTCCTTTGGAAAATAAAACCTTTTTCTTTTTTCATTGATAATTTTGTTTTTCTCATTGAAGTTATCTGCAGAAAACCTGCCTTCTCTTCCCTTGGTCTGTCAGACTGAAAATGTTTTTCTTCCAAGTGAAATTATCACAGGTTGTCTCAATAGCACAACTAACTGAATGTTTCTTAACTGTAGTGACCAAAAGGGAGAGAACTTGGACTCTACAGCAGGGTTATATAATCAAATGCAGAATAATTACTAATTAAGACATTATTGGCCCAGAAAAATCTTATTAATGTTTTTCCAAAATCTGGTTTGAATGTTTCTTATTAAAGTTATCTTATGTAGGTATTTTATTTTGAAAGGTATTATAGTTTGTATAATTAACAGTAAGGGGGGAAATGTAACCAAAATTAGTATTCTTTCTATATACATATTGGTACTTGAAGATTCCTTTCAAAAGAAACCCCAGACCTTTTCTAATTTCAATACTTAATTCATTTTAACTTAATGATTTTCTAATTCAAACTATGTTCTTTTGAACACCATGCATGGGGGTTAAGCTGATGTTAAAACGGTTTGCAATAAAAAAAATTCAGCTTAAATCATTTAATCATTTCAAGTGCATTTTGCATCCTATAAAAATAAGTTTTAAGAAATTTAAGAGAATTGTGTTTTCATTAAGTTTTGCATATCTTTTGTTATGCCATGTAAAATCCCTTTTTCATATGATTAAAGGAAGGTTATGATAAAAATACTTAGTTCATTTACATTCACTTGTAGCAATTACATGAGAGTTTGAATTTTGTCGTGTTTGGGTTTGTTCATTCCTGTGAATGATGGTACAGTTAGGTGAGATTTTCTGTTAATGGTACCCAAACTCACCACTTGGTCCTCTTTAATCTTTGAGGGTTTCAATAAAAATTGTTCACTCGTATTGGTGTTCTTTCTATTTAATCTTATAAGTGTGTGTTTCCTGTCAGAAAGCAGTAAGTTTTGTCTTTTGTATTACGGATTTCTTCATTGATATATCTTTTAAATAAAAAAGATTATTTTAGTTGGCCATTTCTACAGTTAGGTAAAGATTACTCTAGCATATTGAGTTCCATGGTCTTGAATGGGTCTTAACGCAAAAGATAAAGAGACCTATTTACTTTTGTTTAATAGGAAGCAGAGGAATCAGTTACCTATCCTGATTTCCCTTCCCACTTTGTTACTAGAATGTAACATTACATTACTAGTATACATTACTAGAATGTATATATTACTCTTTGTGATGAATATATTTGTGTACATAAGATCCTGGTGACTGGATTCATTCATGGTTATTGGGCTCTTTATATCTAAGGTGCTTGATTGCATGGATGAAACCAAATAACTTAGTTTCATATTATTAAAACTCACACTGCTGGTCTTTGATCAGGGTGGTTTTATAGAATATCCCCAGTGGTCTTCTTTTCATTTATCTCCTAAAGGGAGAGTTTACATCTCAGCATGCTAATATCTGAAGCTATGGTAGTGATCAGACCAATTCATTCCTTATCATTGATAGCATATTTAGTAGTTCTTTTTTAGGATCTAAAGTGTTACTGTGTTCAAAAGTAACTGGCCAGCTCAAGGTATGATTTCTACTCAAATTTTGAAATCGTCTTGTATAATCTTGAAGTGAATTCATTCCTTATCTCTTATGTCATAGTGAGAAGCAAAAAAACATATATTTTACTCTAGTAGTTGTTGCATTTTGGGTGCAGTTTATTTTATAATAAATCATACACCGTATAATTAGAATATTATAGAGTATATAACACTGGGACTAAGTATAAATAGTTCTTGAGGACCATTGTCTCAGAACATAGCTCCAGTTGTCCTTTTTTTGTTTTTGTTTTTTTGGGGGGCTAAATCTAGCGACGCTCAATGTTACTCCTGGTTTTGCTTTCAGAAATTACTCCTGGCATGCTCGGAACCATATGAGATGCCAGGGATCAAACCTGGGTTGACCAACTGCAAGGCAAACACCCTACATGCTGTAATATTGCTCTGACTTTGTCTTGCGTGCATATGTGAGCACTTGAAAAAGAAAATTAATTATTTTTGTTAAACAGTATGCTAAAGAAGATATTAATACAAAGACTTGTGGGTTCCCTGTTGTTTGTTGCCATCACTTGCCTCCTAAGAACACTCCTTATATGTTTAGATGTAACTTTTATATACCAGAATATTATTTTAAAACATTGGATATTTTGGATACATCTCTTAACAGATTTTATTTTTTAATTGGAGAAAGAGCCAGAGCAATAGTACAGCAGGTAGGATGCTTGTCTTGCATGTTGCTGAACCAGGTTTGATCCCTGGCATCTCATGATTCCCTGAGCACCTCCAGGAATAATTCCTGAGTTCATAATCAGGAAAAAACCATGAGCATAACTGGGTCTGGCCCCTAAACCAACTAACCAAAAATGAATGAATGGAAAGATTAATTAGAGTTGGGAGCTCAAATCTAAATTCTAGTCATTTCTTTTTGGAGGGGTCACATCTGGTGGCACTCAGGTTACTCCTGGTTCTGTGCTTAGAAATCGCTCTTGGCAGGCTCCGGGAACCATATGAGATGTTGGGATTCAAACCATCATCTATTGTGGATTTGCTGCATGCAAGGCAAATGCCCTACCACTGAGCTATCTCTCAGGCCCCTAGTAATTCATTTCTAATTGTAACTTGACACTCAATAAAATTATTTTTATTCATGTATATGTAAAACCAAATGGTTGAAATAGCCTGCATCAAACTTAGCAATTTTGAAATTTATGATTAAAACTGATTAAATGACTTTGTAGAGCATGACTCAGCTAAAATAATAATTGTTCTTTCAAAGATAAGTTAGGAATAATAAATGTTCTTTCAAAGATAAGTTAGGAAGCCAATATGGTATAGTTATTATTGTTTCATTATATTTGACCATGTATTGCTAGTATCTCAGTGTAATGAATTTTAAAGTATAGTGGTATTAAATTTATATCTTTTTGACAATGTTGGTAAAAGGAAGTAAAACAATTTTACCCCTCTAACATACTTTACATTCATTCATTTTATGTTTCCCTTGTTACAATTATTTTTACTTTCACAGAAAACATAATGAGCTCTCATATACCTTGAATCCAGATTATCTTATTAACATTAGAGTGTACATTTTAAATCTGGACCAAGTATTGATGCGTTACTATGATTTTAGATCATCTTAATTTATGCTTAATTCTTTTCTCCCAAGATGTTATCATGGACATTGTAATTTTTTGTTTGTTTGTTTGTTTTGTTTTTGGGTCACAGCCAGTATTGCTCAGGGGTTACTCCTGGCTCCACGCTCAGAAATCACTCCTGGCAGGCTCAGGGGACTATATGGGATGCCGGGATTCGAACCAATGACCTTCTGCATGAAAGGCAAACGCCTTACCTCCATGCTATCTCTCTGGCCCCAGGACATTGTAATTTTAGTTGTCTTAGGTCCATCATAACTGGGATGGGTTTCTCAGAGCATGATGACCTTGACAATATTGCATACTGGTTATATTTTGTAGAGTGCTCCTGCCTCTCCTGGAATTTATCTTAAGCTTTTCTATGTTTAGATTGGGTGTATGAGCTTTTGGAATAAAGAACAGAAATGAGGTCATTTTCATCATGTCTTAAGGATACATGCCATCAACATGTTAATTTTGATCATAATTATTTGAAGTTACACTTAGAGTTCCCCATTGTATTTATTTTCTTTTCTCCTTATTATGCACTCTTTAGAAGGAAGTCATAGTCTCCCAGGAATGGGTAATTACTCTTCTATCTTTAAAGAGGGATGGAGTATGGATCAACCTTATCCAAATAGGCTTCTTTTCTTTCCACCCACTTCAGGAATTTTACTAAAGTTGTGCCTACTTCCTGAATATTGTGTGTAAAACAATTTTAATAAAGTGATTGCAGATGAACTAAAAATTTAAATAATAGCCAAATTGCTTGCTCTTACTGGATTTGGCCAGGCTCTAGGTTTGACCAGATTCTAAAACCCTAAGTAGGAGATGGTGTATTATTAGTTTGGTGTCTTCATTTAAAAAAGAAAAAGGGGAGAGGGTGTGTGATAGCACAGCGGGTAGTGTGTTTGGGTGTTTGCCATGCATGTAGTTGACCTGGATTTGTTATCCAGCATTCTATATGGTCCCGTGAGTCTGGTAGGAGTAATTTCTGCTTGGCCCACCCCCCCCCCAAAAAAAAAAGTGAATTAGAAGTTACTATTTAAAATACTTCTAAAACTATAATCTGGCTAACAGCTAGAATCTTGGAGGCCTATAGAACTGTTCTAGAATCCTGGGCCCATTAAACAAACTTCAAGCATAAATTTTCTTATTAGCTAAAGAATTAAATAGATAATTTTGAAGGTACTCTCCAATCAATGCTTAGGATTTCTAAGGCTGTTCACAGCAGTCAATATTTAGTGAACTGTTCATAATAGGTTTAGGATGTTGCTCAGAGGCCCCAGGACTACACCTGGAAGTGATCAAGGTGCTATATGATGCCCAAAGTCCAAGTCAAAGGTCTTTCAGGACATATGCCCTTGTCCCCTCATATATTCTGGACCTGGTGACAATATTTTAGGACTAAATGAAACATTTTTCACTATATACTATAGGGGCCGGAGAGATAGGATGGAGGTAATGTGTTTGCCTTGCATGCAGAAGGTTGATGGTTCGAACCCCGGCATCCCATATGGTCTCCTGAGCCTACCAGGAGTGATTTCTGAGCATAAGAGCCAGGAATAGTGAGCACTGCTGGGTATGACCCAAAAATAAAAAAAAATGTACTTAGTATAATTTCTGACTTAAGATTTCAACTGTTCACTATTACCCTCTTATGAGATTTAAAAATAGTCATTGAAGAATTTTTAGAGTATGCTTAGATTTTTTTTTTTTTTTGGTTTGTTTTGGGACCACACCCAGTGGTGTTCAGGGATTACTCCTGGCTCTGTTCTGAGAAATCACTCCTGGCAGGATCCAGGGGACCGTATGGGATGCCTGGGATCTAACCTGGTTGGCTGCATGCAAGGCAAATAACAACCTATCTGCTGTGCTTTCACTTCAGCCCCCTATGTTCAGGGATTACTCCTGACTCCGTACTCAGAAATCACTCCTGGCAGGCTCCAGGGGACCATAAGGGATGCCTGGGATCTAACCCATCGATTGACTGGGTGCAAAGCAGTAAACACCCTATAAACTGCTATCACTTTGGCCCCCTGCTTAGAGGTTATAGAAAGTTGATTACTTTAAACTCATTGTTGTCATTGAAGTACTTGGGATATTTATTGCCTAAGTTAATGATTTCAAGTGGTTTTCAGCAAACATCAGCCATACAGATACTTCCTCCCTCCTATCCTGTCCTTCATTCCAAACCTACTGTGCTCAGGTCTTCTGAGTTTGATCAGATGTCTCTCCTGGAAGTACTTGCAGACTGAACTGGGATGAGCTGCATACATGGCAAGAACCTCTATAGCCCTTATACTATCATCTTTCTAGTCTTTGGGCCATACTCTTTCTAAGTAAAAATGTAGTAAGAGTTTATTCTACTAAAACAGGAAGTGTGGTGGAAACAATGGTAAATTATATACTTTCTTTTCATTTTGGTTTAGGGCCATACCCAGTGGTGGTCAGGCATCACCTGGCCCATTTGGAGAACCAGGTATCTGACCAGGTTGACTGCAAGGCAAACACATTACCTGTTGTACTATTTCTCAACATCCAGATTAGATTTTTTCTTTTTGGGCCATACCCTTAGACGCTCATGGATTACTCCTGGCTATGCTTTCAGAAATAGCTCCTGGCGGGCCAGAGAGATAGCATGGAGGTAAGGCATTTGCCTCGCTTGCAGAAGAACGGTAGTTCGAATCCCAGCATCCCATATGGTCCCCTATGCCTGACAGTGGCGATTTCTGAGCATAGAGCCAGGAGTAACCCCTGAGCGCTTCCAGGTGTGACCCAAAAACAAAACAAACAAACAAAAAAAGCTCCTGGCTTGGGGGACCACATGGGACGCCAGAGGATTGAACCGTCCTACTTTAGATACATGCAAGGCAAACACACACTATAGCTTGTGCCACCGCTCCGGCCCCGAAATTAGATCTTTCTAAGAGAAGAGTATAAGTAAATTTACAAGCAATAGATGAAAATTAAAGATAAAAAGTTAGGTTAAGAACATATTTTCACATTGCTTATTACAAGTGTCCCTTTACTGCTTCCATATTTTGAGTAATAGTACTCTATAAGGAAGAAATAATTGACATAGGTAAAATGAGGCAGTTATCTATGTAGTTTGGATGGCTTTTCCAGATAAACTTGTTTATTTTTCTGTAAAACTAAAGAATCCTCATTCCAGACAATAATTTTTTGGTTTTTGGATTTTTATTAATTTTTGGGGGAAGGAGTCACAGCAGTACTCAGGAGGTTACTCCTGGCTCTGCACTCAAGAATTACTCCTGGTGGGGCTATGGAGGCCATGGGAAGGAGGGGCTTGAACCCAGGTTGGCCATGACAAGACAACTACACTGTGCCCTGTACTGTCATTCCACCTTTCCAGAGAATATTTGAAAGTTGATACATTAAGAAAAATGTATGTGTAAGTACAAATTAAATCCTTATTTTTATCGGTATTTTCATAGGCAGCTAGATTACAAGACCCTTCTTGCTGTTGTAAGGATGGGATGAAGGTGTGGGAAGCAAGTCATGAACTTGATGCAATTTATTCTACAAAAGTTGCACACGTTTCATTGCTCTGCTGAGGATTGCACTCATCAGTTGTGTTCACATGCTCATGCGCATCTGATTGTAGCACACAGAAGATCCCACCATTGCAGTACCAGTGTCCCAGACAGCAGAGCTATAGAGGATGTACTCAGCAATATGGGGGGGCATCAAACTCAGTCTCCCATTTGCAGGGCAGTTTTGCCATTGAGCCATGTCTCAGACACAGCCTTCTAACAAAGGATACAATTTTTAAAAAGACATTAATGCTGTTTTATTCATCTAGAGAAACAGTTCCCTTCCATTTTATAGTTTGGCAAGAAATAATTCACAGTGAAAGCTATCTCACTATGTAATCATAATAGTTACTATTCACAAGTGAAACCATAGCTTTCTCGACACAGGACCCTTCATGTTTCATTACTACACAGTGGTCCATTGTAGACACAACTTACTGCCGTAGTACAATTCTTTAATGAGTTTCTAAATGGTTGGATTTACTGTACCAGTTGTTTGACTCTAAGAGGATCTCCTAATTTGTTAATAAGATTATTGATAGGGACTGGATCACAGTCTTTGCTTCTAAGAGGCCTTGATTCATTCCCTGTACTGTATGGTCCCTCGAGCACTGCCGAGAGTGCTGCTGCAGAAATAGCCCCAAAGCCCCACCATGTGTGGCTACAAAACAATACAATGACTTATAATTTGTAATATTTACATGTTTGCAGATTGCACTGCAGTACTTAAAGATTTTAGTTTCAGTTACAAAATATTGAACAATATTCATAGAGTTTTTGTTCATGTGGGTTAAGTTACTGATAGCTATCATTAGAATTTAGGTGTTTTAAAACATTCAGTAGCAGCTGGGATTTTTATCTTTCCTGTATTCATCCTGTAGGGAAAAAAATGTTATTTTAAATAATTGCTCGAAGACCAGAATTGGGGAATACATATGTAATGGTGTTCATCTGGATATCCTTTAACAAGCCTGTTGAATTACTTATGCATCCTTTTCTTGACAAATCTCTACAGTACACATACCTGAGCTCTCTGCTATATAGCATCTGCAACACTAGTCTTGTTCTGTTAGCAAAAAGTAAATAAGGGCCAGAGATTGCACAGCACTAGCTAGGGCTTTTGCCTTGCAAGTAGCTGATCCAGGACTGATGCTAGTTTGAATCCTGGCATCTCATATGGTCCCCTATGCCTGTCACGAGTGATTTCTGAGCACACAGCCAGGAGTAATCCCTGAACGCCACTGGGTGTGACCCAAAAACAACAACAACAAAAACGTAAATAAGAGTTCAGTGAACTTATCAGGGGCCTATTGATTTATAACTTGGCAGTGAACTTATTAAATAATTTTCTTAGCTGATCAGTGCCACTAGAACAACAGCAATAGTTTTAACATTCAAATGTCTTATTACACGTAAGTTTTTTATTTTTAAAACATTTTTTCCTACTTTTTCCTGCTGAGCCAGCCTAGAGACACCAAGGACCATAATCTCTCCAGGACCCACACCTGGTAAGATGTCCCCACCCAATGAATGTGGGGCTGATTCCTGTCGTGTGATTGGGCACCCACAGACTTAAAAAGGACAGCGGCCATGCTCTCTGCCTTTTTCCTGCTGAGCCAGCCTAGAGACACCAAGGAGCATAATCTATCCAGGACCCACACCTGAGAAACGGGGTCTCCGGTCCATGGCCATGCTTATCTTTTAACCCCTGAATTTCATTTCTCCACATTGTAAGAAGCAATCTACAGCCTTACCAATGGAGAAATTTTGCAGAACACCCCCTTGTTTAAAGAAATCAATATGGCTGCTCTGATAATCTAAAAAATAGTAAACAGGGCCCGGAGAGATAGCACAGCGGCATTTGCCTTGCAAGCAGCCGATCCAGGACCTAAGGTGGTTGGTTCGAATCCCGGTGTCCCATATGTTCCCCCGTGCCTGCCAGGAGCTATTTCTGAGCAGACAGCCAGGAGTTACCCTGAGCACCGCCAGGTATGGCCCAAAAACCAAAAAAAAAAAAAAAAAAAAAAAAAAAAAAAAGTAGTAAACAGCTAGGTATTCTCTCAAATTAGAAGTTTAGAGTAAAATTATGGAACATGTTCAGGGAGCTCAAAAAAAGCATCGATATGCTTGACTAAAGCACAATTAAGCATCAAGAGGATTTGACGACTGAAATTAGAAATTTTTACACTAAAATAACAGGTCTGAAAAAATGAGCTTATGCAACTCTTGCCAGGCATGGGGTTTGGGGAGACCCCATGCCGGAGGCTTTATCCCTAGTCTGTGGAGTGCTGGGAGGCTTGGCAGGCCCCACAGCCATTCCCCTCTTTTTCCCCTGGACTCCAGACACTCTCTGGGTGCCGACTCAGATGACTAGAAGTGGGTTCAGTTGGATTCTTAGGGGTCCTCAGGCTTCCCTCCTTCCGTACTCAGTGGGGAGGTGAATGGGAAGGAGGGTGGGCAGACATATGGCTTCCAGTTTCCTCTGATTCTGGAGGCCAGCTTGACAGGTATGGGGTTTGGGGAGGCCCTATGATGGTGGCCCTCTCCCTAGCCTGGGCAGTTTGGCAGGCCCCCAGCTGTCCTAGTCCTTTTCCCCTGACTCCAGGCCTTCCCTGGGTGCCAGCTCAGATGACTAGAATGGGTTCTGGTGGACTCTTAGGGGCCCTCAGGCTTCCCCCCCTCCATACTCCAGGGGGGGGTAACATGGGAAGGAGGGCGGCCAGATATCTGGCTTCAGGTTTCTTCTTTGATTCTGGAGGCCAGCTCTTGCCAGGTATAGGATTTGGGGAGGCCCCATACTGGAGGCCTATTCCCTAGCTGGGGAGTGCTGGGAGGCATGGCAGGCCCCCAGCTGTCCCCCTCTTTTTACCTGGACTCCAGGCCCTCCCTGGGTGCCGGCTCAGATTGCCAGAAGTGGGTTTAGGTGGATTCTTAGGGGTCTTCAGGCTTCCCTTTTCCTTCTGTACTCCAAGGGGGGAGGTTCATGGAGAGGAGGGCGGGCAGATATATGGTTCCAGTTTCCCCTTTGATTGATTCTGGATGCCAGCTCTTCCCAGGTATATGGTTTGGGGAGTCCCCATGCCGGAGGCCTTCTCCCTAGCCTGGGGAGTGCTGGGATGCTTGGCAGGCCCCCATCCGTTGTTCTCTTTTTCTCCTGGACTTCCCTGGGCGCCAGTCCAGGTGGGGTCTATAGGGGTCATCAGGCTTTCCCCCTACCTTTCCCTACAGTAATGGGAATGCGCTTTGGGAGGAGGGCGGGTCGTTCTAGTACTGGTTTATGTTGGGACAGTCACTGGAAATTTTTCTCCTTGGTCTATTGATAGTATTGTTTGCATATAGTTTATATATGCATAATATCCATCTTGTATTGTGACCTTGACACTGCCCTACTAAGCTCATTTCTAATCTTTTACTGCCTCAGTCCAACCCTTATTTTCCCCCATCTTCCTATGTAGGTGCAGCTCATGACATAAAGCTCACCACATAGAGTGATGAATGCAGTTAGAGAAATAACTACACTGAAAACTATCATAACAATGTGAATGAATGAGGGAAATAGAAAGCCTGTCTTGAGTACAGGTGTGGGTGGGGTGGGGAGGAGGGAGATCTGGGAAATTGTTGGTGGGAATCTTGCACTGGTGAAGGGGTGTGTTCTTTTCATGACTGTTATCATACAACTACAATCATATTTGTAATCACGGTGTTTAAATAAAGATATTTAAAAAATATTTTTTCCTGAAATACATTGTATCTGGATAGAGAAATGTTTGATACTGTCTTCTCTCTCTCTCTCTCTCTCTCTCTCTCTCTCTCTCTCTCTCTCTCTCTCTCTCTCTCTCTCTCTCTTTCTAATTTGTTTTTGGGCCACACCTGGTGGCATTCAGGGTTTACTCCTGGCTCTGCGCTCAGAAATTATTCCTGGCAGGATTGGCGAACCTCATGGCAGACTTGGTAGCCTTATAGGATGTCAGGGATTGAACCATTGGCTGTGTAAAAGGCAAATGCCCTACCCTTGAATGCCACTGGATGTGGCTCCCCGCCAAAAAGAACTTTTTTTTTATTAATATCTTTATTTAAACACCTTGTTTACAAATACAATTGTAGTTGGGTTTCAGTCATGCAACAAACTCCCCCCTTCACCAGTGCAACATTCCCATCACCAATGCCCCAAATCTCCCTCCCCACCCCACCTCCACCTGCACTCGAGACAGGCTTTCTACTTCCCTCATTCATTCATATTTTTATGATAGTTCTCAATGTATTTTAAAAAAGAACTTCTGAATAGCTTGCAGAAGAACCAGTTTTTGATCAATGGTGTCACATAATGTTCTGAGCATTGAGCCAAGAGTAGCCCCTAAGCACCACAAGCTGTGACCTCCTTTCCCTCTATCAAAAAAAAAAAAGATTGATATATTACATTCATTTTCTTTTTGCAGGAGCAAATTACTGAACTGTATTCAAATTATAACTCCGTACTTTTCGCTTTATAAGACGCACCCAACCATAGGCGCACATTTTTAGAGGAGGAAAACAAGATGTCAGGAGACTACAGCAGGGAGCAACCAGCCTGCGAGGCTGAAGTTTATTTACAATAAGCCAGCTGGTTAAACACATTTACCGAACTTTTTTTTTTTTTCAAGAAAAAAAATTAAAAAGAATTTTTTTGTTTGTTTGTTTTTGGTGACACTCTGGCTATGCACTCAGAAATCGCTCCTTGCTTGGGGGATCATATGGGATGGCAGGGGATTGAACCGAGGTCTGTCCTGAGTCAGCTGCGTGCACTGACTGAGTGCACTGCTGTGCCATCACTCTGGCCCCTAAAAGGAGAAATTTTTTTTAAATACATTTTTGTTAATATAAAAAAATAAAAGTCGCAGTAGCGATCAAATAGTCTTAAACAAAAGCTCTACAAGTGACGGTGAAAGTGCATTAACCTGATTGCTCCTACTATGTTGTATGTCTGCATATAAGGGGGCTTAACACTGCAATGTCAAGTGGTTAGTATTCTGCTCTTCTCCCCTGCACTCAGGCTTCACTCCAGATGGTATATACTCCATAATAAGCACAGACATTTCCCCCCATCTTTTTTTTGAGGGGGTAGAGGGTGCATCTTACGGTAAGTAAAATACGATAAGTGTTTTCTTTGGCTGCTTTTTATTTTATTTTTTACAATTTTGATAGGGTTAGATGTTCTTTTTTTCTTGCTAAATTCTATCAGTGCCTTTTTTGTCTTTCTTTTTTTCCCTTCATTTCTATATCAGTGCCTTTTGTATCTTAGATATTAACCCCTTATCTAATGAGTAGTGGGTGAAAAGTTTCTCCCATTCCATGGGTAATCTTTGTATTTTAGTGACTTTTCTTTGAAGTGTAGAAGCTTCTGTCCCATTTGTTTATCTTTGCTTCCACTTTTTTGGCCAGTGGTGTTTCATCCTTGAAGATAGTTGGCAACTTTTTAAAGAAAAGCCCTATAGAGGCCAGGAGGAGAGCTCAAGGGCTGTAATATAAAACATAGATACCAGAGCACTGTTGGGAGCAAACTCACAAAGCACTGATCTGTGAGTAGCTCCCAAGCATCAGCAAGTGTGGTCTTAAAACAAAACAATAAAAAAAAATTGCCTACCTCGATTTCTTCCTTTTTTTTTTTTTCAAAATTGCCTTCAATTTTCATATAAATTGGATTTTCTCTGGGTCTCATGCAAATGTATGGGATTGCAAATGCTTAGAATATTTATTGCAGCATAAATGTATGGTTTATTGTCAGTAGGTATTTGGTTTGTATACCTATTTTGTATACTTATAGTCTCAGGGTTGGGTAATAATTTCTTGGGTGAAAAGGGATCTTGAGTAGAGAAAAGTTTTAAGTCCTGCTTTAGAATTCTGGAAAGGAGTGAAATCTCCTTTATTCATTACTTCAAGTTTGAGGACAGGCTATATGACTTTCCTAGGATTTCAGGGAGTTACAGAATCAGGACTTAAATACTAATTTTCTAATTTTCACTTCTTCTATTACTTAGTTGTTGACAAATCAAATGGTTAAATGCTTCTGCTTTTATGTTGGTAAAGTGGAAATCTACATGAAATTGTAACCTGCATGGAATCTTGAATGAGTATCAAAGTTTGCTTCTCCCCTGTCACGCCCCTGGTTATTTCTTGATGTAGATAAGTTCATTCTTCCTTAATTTGACTAGTGTGTGCTTATTTCTCTGCCTTCGATAGATACTCCAGTCATTGACTTTGAACTTGAACATGACCAAAATTGCCTAGACAGGTGAAACTTTTTTTTTGGGGGGGGGGGCTTTGGGTCACACCCGGCAGTGCTCAGGGGTTACTCCTGGCTCTATGCTCAGAAATCGCCCCTGGCAGGCTCTGGGGACCATATGGGATGCTGGAATTTGAACCACTGACCTTCTGCATGCAAGGCAAACACCCTACTGCTATGCTATCTCTCCGGCCCTAATAGGTGAAACTTTAATAAGAGATTTATTCTTAAAAATTATTCTTGAGTTTTAGTAATAGATTTTCTTTCAACTTGGAAATGTAATTTTATCTTGTTTTGGGGCCATACGTGGCAGTGCTCAGGGCTTATTCCTGGCTCTGCACTCAGGGATCACTCCTGCCAATGCCCAGGGAAACATCTGTAGTGCTGGGGACTGAACCTAGGTCAGTGCTTCTCCATTATTTTCTGTCATGCCCCCCGTGCGACTGTAAATAGTATCTTTATTTAAAAAAAAAAACTTTAACTTGAACAACAAAGCTATATAAAATAACTTGAGCTGGTTTTTTAATCAAAGGTGATGTCTGGATTAATGGCTACAATGAGCACATTTTGCAATGCATAGTTTTTCAAAGCGGGGTTTGAAGCAGGACACAACTCTCAGCTCCAGAGACATAAACACGGGGCTTAGCTTGTTATGACAGTGTTTGCCGAGGTCAAACGCTTCCCCCTTTATGGAGCCTCGCGCCCTGCGTTCCACTATTTGAGAATCACTGACCTAGGTCAACTGTGTACAAAACAAGTGATCTCTAACTTATCACTGATCTATAGCTCCCACTGATCTATAGCTCTAGCCTGAAGTGTAGTCATTTGTTTATTATACTAATATCTCCATCAGAAAAGTTTGACTCCAAGATGACCATTGATCAACATACAAGAATAATGCCTCTAGTTCGATAAAAAGAGGATTTTATCTACATACTTTTATCTTATCAAGGTTAATATGGTTCCACATTGACTACTAAAATCGAGATTCACCAAAGATGTTTAATTACACAAAGAGACAGCAGAGGGAGCTATTGAGATTTGATTATATTTTTCCATTGCCCTGGGTAAGGTTTTGGTTTTCTTTAAATGATGCTTTGACTTAGTCTTTCTCATCTTAAGGTCGAATATGCAGAAGCTTTATATATTAAATGTATTGATGGTTGGGAGATAGCAAAAATGGGGTCCACCTTCTTAATCGGGTCCACTTCAATTCTCTATTCCCAATACTCTTTTACAGGTTGTTCGTGTAAGAAACAAATGATAAATTAACGGTTGTAATTTTAGAAGTGAGTCAGCTCATTAGTCATTAGATCATTAGGGGGAACTTGCTTTGCAGGCTATTGTCCCCAAATTTTGTTTGTTTGTTTTTGTTTTTGGGGGGGGTTTGGGCCACACCCGGTGACGCTCAGGGGTTACTCCTGGCTATGCGCTCAGAAGTCGCTCCGGGCTTGGGGGACCATTTGGGACGCCGGGGGATCGAACCGCGGTCCGCTGGCAAGGTAGACGCCTTACCTCTAGCTCCACCGTGCTGGCCCCCCAAATTTTGTTTTTGTCCATTATCTTGGACACCTTTTAGGCTACAAAAGTTTAATAAGGATTTTTGTCTGATTCTTAATTACTGCACTTTCAATTTTGTTTGGTGACCCATGAACTGGAGGAGGTTAAATTTTATAGGGAATTATAAAAATTATTATAGAGTAGGTTATTAGTTAGCTACATTTGGTATGTGTATGTGTCTGTGTGTGTAACGTATATGTGAGTGGCAATTAGGGAAGTAGGAAAGTTGAGTTCATGCATTTTAAACAGTCCTTAGGCCATCTCCTCATATATGATATTCTTCCGCTCTTCATATTTCACCTCTCCCTACTCTACTTGCTAAAACCTGAACCTCATTCTCACACCAACTTTATTCTCTACATTTCAACCAGAATCCTTATTTTTGCAAATAATTCTGCTTCTAGGAATTTCTTCTTGTGTGCCCAAATGTACAAAATGTGTGTGGGTACTTGTGGGGTTCTCTTTGTAGTATTAAGCATAGTAAAATTTAAATATTAAAATTCTAAAATTTAAATATTAAAATCTTAAATGTGTTGATCTAAAAAAGTTAGTTATGGAATTCACCTGCAGAAAAATAATGCATAGCCATTAATGCTGCTTTAGAAATGTTAATGTGTAAATTAATGGCACATAAGCTTTATTTGCTCTGTACCCTAAACTTTACATATTAATATATAATTAAAATATAAGGTTTATATATAATTTTAACACAATTAAAATGTTTGTAGATGGATTTTTGTAGATGAAGTTTTTGTAAACATACACACAATACTTTGAGGTGGTGTTTCTGAAATCTACCACCTGACTTTCTAGTATGGGAGGAGGCAGGGGAGAGATTGTGCTTTTTGTTTTTTAACTTTGCACTTTTTTTTTTTTGTGGCCTTTGGGTCACACCCAGCAGTGCTCAGGGGTTACTCCTGGCTCCATGCTCAGAAATTGCTCCTGGCAGGCACGGGGGAACATATGGGATGCTGAGATTCGAACTGATGACCTTCTGCATGAAAGGCAAACGCCTTACCTCCATGCTATCTCTCTGGCCCCAACTTTGCACTTTTTAACCAGAGATAAAGGTTATGCTTTTAATTGGCAGACTAAAAGTAGATAAATGAGGGGCCAGAGTGGTGGCACAGTGGTAGCAGAGTGGTAGGGTGTGTGCCTTGCACACAGCTGACCCAGGTCAGACATGGGTTCAATCTCTAGCATCCCATATGGTCCCCCAAGCCAGAGCAATTTCTGAATGCAGAGCCAGGAGTAACCCGAGTGCCACTGGATATGGCCAAAAAAAAAAAAAAAAAAGTAGATAGATGAATCTGATTTTTCCAGACTCAATTCCAACACCAATGTTTCCCTTAATGATTCATTAATCTAATTTTCAGTGTGCTTCTTCATGTTCACTAAATTGTAATCCTGTTCTCTACTTGAAGCAGCCTAATAGAAAAAGAAGGAGTAGGAGGGGCTTTGATGACAGGCTTAACTGAGTTATAATCTTAACTGATTCAAACATCTTTAACCACATTTCACCTGAGTTTCTTCACTGAGTTAAAATATTGATGCCTTCTTGGAAAAGTATTATTAATGACTGAGTTGTCTTACGCGAAAGATTATATAAGGATGATAGACCGATATAAATGTTCAAAGGGTCAAAAGTAAGGGTTCTTTCTCCATTCTTATAGCATAGCTATAAGATAAATAACTTTGATAAATAACTAGATTTTCAAATACTCTTGATTTTTATATATGATACTGATACAATCACTCATTTTATGTTGTGCTCCCTTCTAGCTATTTGGCCAGTATTGATTCTGGATTAATAAAACGCTTGCTGGTATGTTCCAATGGCTCTCTAATGACTTTCCTAAAAGGTTAATAGTAGTATCTAGCTTTGATATTAGGAAGAGCATAGTTATAAAAACTCTAAATAAAGGTTTGACTTTTTCAAATTAACACTATTCTGCCCTTTAGAGATAGTGGCTTGTCTTACAATTTTAAGAATTGCCTCCTCTTTCCTATGAATTGCCTCTTCTTAAAGGCACTTACTTAAACTGCCTTTTATTACATGTTATTTTAAAATTGTAAGTAGCATTTTCCCCTAGTATGTTTTAGCAATGCGACGTTTTGAATGAATGCTTCAATCCTCGATGTTTGTTCAAGACAGATATTTCCAAGCACCTAACATTTTCTATCACTTTGTCTAATAAGGATAATAAAGCAAGTTCCTCTGCTTGTTAAGAAGAATTTAGGTAGCAAGTGCCACTAATCAACTTGTTTGTCCCATAAACACTGTTTGTGGAGTTCACTTGTTGAGAAAGATGTTTCTAGAACCCGCCTTCATGTGATTAGGTGATGCATCCAGGTGAGTGAAAAGACATGTCAGAAATAGATCCTATAAAAATTCAGTGCTGCCTGTCTCCTTGAGTTCCTTTCAGTAACAAGCTGGAAGTGTGCTTTCTGTTTCTTTTGACACTTTTCTTTTTTATCAGCAACAAGAGATGTGTTGTTCTGTCTTCCGTTTTGAATCTGTTTGAAACCACACCCCCTACCCCCAACAAACTTGCCCAAGAACAAAATAGAGGTTTATTTTTCTTGATAGCTAAGGAAATGAGTCAGTGAAAATGTGTCTGCATAAAATAGCAGAAGCAAGATCTGTTCTTAATGAAATGCATTCTAGCAAGAACCCAGTGCTTGTTCAAGCAAGGAGGTCATCTGATTTTCCCAATGACCATGGCCCCCAAATTTTGCCAATCAAATCATAATACCAAGTGATATTTCTAGGACAACTATTTCCTAAAGTACATCTCTAAAAAGTCTGTCTTGAGGGTGTGAAAGATGACCTCAGTTTCTTTGTTAAGCCCCTTGGGAGATAATTTTTTCTGCCCCTGGAATCTGATCTGCCTAGTGACGGTTTCACTAACAGAAAGCAGAGGACAAGATAATTACTTAAGTGTGTCTAAGCCCTAATAAGGTCTGGAAGCTCTGGTTTTACTGGCCAGATTCTAAAAGGTCTGGCTACATTGCTGATATGAGTACATGAGTGGGGCTCAGGGCTCTGTGCTCAGAAATCACTCCTGGCAGGCTCAGGGGACCATATGTGGTGCCAGGGATTGAACCCAGGTTGGCCCCATGCAGGGCAAACACCCTACCATTGTGCTATTTCTCTGTTCCCTGAGTACATGATATTAAATAAAATTATTTAGAAGATTCCTTGGACAGAGATAGATCTGTATTTCTATTTAATATCAAAACAACAATAGAAATAAAAAAATTTTCTCCAGAGGAACCTTTCAATTGTAAGGATTCCTGAATAAAGTAACATGGCTATGGATTAGTGGTGGTTTCCTAAAGAATAGATTGTAGGGTTGTAGAGTGCACTTGAGAAATTTGACCCATGGTGGAAGGGGAGGTCCTGAGGGATTTGTCATCCCCCTCAATCTTAAGAGACTATGATCCTTTAGAACCAGATCTCAATGATGATCAATCTATAACTATTGGACAGAATAAATCAGGAAGCTCTCTGGGCCTAAACATTGTCCTGATTTGTGAGTCTATGTGGAAAAATAGACTAATGATGGGACCAAGGTTTCTCCAACTCAGAAGAAACTAAAATCTTCATACTGCTTTGAGGTACATTGGAAAGGATGGAAAGGTTGGGGGCATAATCTTTTATGACTCTGGATATCAGTATTCATGAGATTTTCTTTTCTTTTTCTTTTTTTTTTTTTTTTGAAGGGTAGGAAATAGAAGACTACATATTTGTTTTTCTTGTGTCAAAAAGGACTCCAATATCAAGTAGGGGAGGGAAAACAAGGCACAACCCCTGGTCTAAGGGAAGGCAGGCAGAAGGATAAACCTCAGAAGGAGGGGTGGAGGAAAATGTCATTAAGGTAGCAAAATATTCTCTGTAAAAAAGTTGGTGGAATTCCACAGCCTCAGATCAGGCGAGATGGCCTTGGTGAAAGGTTCTCGGAGGGAAATGACAGCTTCTCTTTTCGTTCCACTGTAGCCACTTCACTGCTCACTCTGGGTTACCTTCTCCATTTTGTAGGTAAGAGTGCTGCAGGGTTCGGAATGCAGAGATTTGCTTGTGTGGGTTAAAGGACAGCATCTCCAGCAGCAGCTGGGCTCCAGACTCTTCCATTTCTGGTACCACTGACTGTACTGGGCGAGGGCTTCTGGAAGAAAAGACTCCTCAGGGTAGAGACACATCTCGGGGCCAGTCTTCTGGGGGCAGCCCGAACAGGTCAAAGATTTTGCCTAGCTGATCAACTTCAGAGTTTCCACAGAAGAGAGGTCTTCTAGGAAACATCTCAGCAAAGATACAACCAACGTTCCACAAGTCCACTGGTGTTGCATATGTAGACTGCAGAAGAACCTCCGGAGCTCGGTACCAGAGTGTAACAACCACAGGTGTGAGTGCCATCTGGTAGCTGTAGATTCTCGCCAAGCCAAAGTCAGCTAGCTTGACAGTTCCATTACTTGTCACTAACATGTTCTCTGGCTTCAGATCCCGGTGAACAACGCAGTTGGCATGAAGAAACTCCAAACCTCTTAAAAACTGGTACATCAGATCCTTGATGGTCTCCACTGGCAAGCCCGGTGAGGGGGCCTTATCCAAATAAGTCCTAAGGTCTTGGTCCACATGCTCAAATACCAGGGTCACTTTGGTCTCCCGGTCGGTCCGAGCGGTGGCACATACATCCATCAGACGGACAACATTGGGGTGCTCAAAAGCCTCCAGTCGCCTCAGCAATGCCACCTCCCAGGCGGTGCTGATGGGGAGACCCTCACCAGTGCCATCTCCATTGGGGACTCCATTGGGGACTCTTCAGAGCCACAAAGTGACCACTGTGGGGGTCCCGGGCCTTGTACATCATTCCATAGGCACCGACCCCAATCTCAGCCACAGATTCGTAGCGAGAGGTAGCCATTCTTCAGATTCGGATGAGATCCTTACTCCGTGCCAGGACTTTTGGGGGGCTTTCCTGTTATCGGTGCCCAGCCTCGGCTTCTCCCCAAGCCATATACTTGCGGCACTGTCCGAGGTAGCTGGACCCTGCAGGCTAGAGAGGCCCCCTGGCCCCCTCTCCCCCACCCTCACCATGTGACCAGCTGCCAAAGAGGCGCGCGGAAATCCGAGATTTTCTTTTTAATTTTATTTTATTGAAACAGTTGTGATCAACAAAATCCATCATAGTTGAATTTGAGATATATAATGAGTCAGGTCCCTTCCCATCACCAGTGTCAACCTTCCTCCATCAATGGTCTGAGAGTGCATCCTATGCCACCATCCTTTGCCCCCTGGCCTGCCAGTATAGATTTAAGTTTAGATTTTTAAAGTTTAGGTCCTTTGATTCTAGTATTGTTGACTTTGGCTTGGATATTATGTTCTGTCTGTATTATTTCCCTGCCAATGCCGCTTGCCCCCTGGCCATTTCTTCTTAGTTTTTATAGAAAAATGCAGGAATATGTGGTAAAATAAAATAATCCGTGTCCCAAATCTATGAAAAAACGTGGGGGCCCCAATTTAAAAGATAAAAACAAGTGTGTGTGGCAGTTTTTTCGTTTGTTTGTATAAGTACAGCAAAAAATGGAGGAAATAGAAAGAAAAAACCTTTGGCCTAAAGACAGGAAGAGCCTACCTATGAAGCATCCTAGTGTAAGACAAGCCCCAGGCATACTAATTTGTCTAACTTCAATATCTTTCTCTATGGTCCTAGTAGAAGTTCTTCACAGTCATGGTTGCTTCTGTCAGGTTTTTGTAGTTAGAGATCCTGGTTTTTGAACAGATCCTATGTCAAAGTCAGGGCAACACGGAGCATCTTCTGGTTTCATCTCACCATTAGGTGGCAATTCAGGGAGCCCTGCCCTGAAAGCAAGTTGTTGCTGTTACCAAGTCATTGGTGTGCCATATGAACTCACTCTGGAGTAAATTGATGCCAATGTAGAAAATTATGCTGGTTTGATAGATGGGAGGCAAGGTTCAGAGGTGAATGATCAATGTCTGATCTTCTGGAACCTAAGCCAAGTCACTATGACAAGTGTTCAGGTGTAAAGCCTCACTTTAATAAAAAAATTAATGTGTTCCTATACCTATTAGATAAGAACTATTTCCTCATGTAAGATTTCTTTATTTATTTTATTTTATTTTTTTTGGTTTTGGGGCCACACCCGGTGGTGCTCAGGGGTTACTCCTGGCTGTCTGCTCAGAAAAAGCTCCCGGCAGTCACAGGGGACCATATGGGACACCGGGATTTGAACCAACCACCTTTGGTCCTGGATCGGCTGCTTGCAAAGCAAATGCCACTTTGCTAACTCTCTGGGCCCAAGATTTCTTTATTCTAATGTGCCTATGCAAAAAGGAACAATGCCACATAGTACTATTGGTGCATATGGGGGTAAAAATAGCAAGCAAAACAATCCCAATATCCTGGTTCTACCATGAACTTGAAGCACAAGAGGGACTTACATGGCTCCCAGCAGTCACATAACAGAAAATGTTCTCAAGCTGGGGGCTTCTCAAAAACCGAATGTGGTAGCAAGCAACATTTCATAGTGAAGGAAGGTGTGAGCAAAGGGGCCATGGAGAGCAAATCAGCAGCAGTGACTGTGGCAGCTTCTTCATGGGCTGAGGCAAGGCGCGGGTAGATGGGAGTCTGTCTTTTCACTTTGGGAGCTGGTTGGCAGTTGTCTGGGGTGGGGGGAACGTTCCATCTTACACCATATCCTCTATACTCTCCTGATTCCCAGGCTTTCTTTAAAAAAATTTCTGTGGAGGTTTCCCAATTGGTTCCCAAGAGACCTGAGGGTCACTCTGGGTAATTTTCAGACAATTAGGTTGTGGTTCAATGCAAGGACTGCATTGAAAAAAAAAAACTGGTAAAACTCCCCCAAAAAACAAACAAACAAAAACCAGTTTTGCCACGTGCAAGACAAATGACCTACCTGTTATATTATCACGCCAACTCCACTTAGACTTTTTATATGACACAACTCTAGCTTTCTGACTTTCCAATGGGCTCATTCATCATTCATTTTTTAAAAGTGGAGTTCTTTAGAGTTTCAAGAATTACACTAAAACAAATAACATTTTCTGCATTCAATGAGTATGTTATATTGGGAGAATCACAAGTCAATCCGTTCTCATATAGGTTCCTAGTAGAATAAGTACAGTATATTATGAAACATGTAAGAGAAGCCATACCAGCCTTTGCTTGTAGAAGGAAGGGTGAAATTTAATGTAAGTCCTAGGAAAGGCAGAGGAAAGAATCAGGTGTTGGAATACATTAGTCCAGAATATTTTTTCAATTTAGGGATATAGTTCTAACTCCTCATGTCACATATAAACTCCTGCGTATCCAAAAATATAAAATTCTGGGGCCGGGTAGGTGGCGCTGGAGGTAAGGTGTCTGCCTTGCAAGCGCTAGCCAAGGAAGGACCGCGGTTCGATCCCCCGGCGTCCCATATGGTCCCCCCAAGCCAGGGGCGATTTCTGAGCACATAGCCAGGAGTAACCCCTGAGCGTCAACGGGTGTGGCCCAAAAACCAAATATATATATATATATATATATAATTCTATTTTTGCTCCATTATCAAATTTACTTATTTTCTTTCATTGATTATTTCTGTCAATTTCATCATCTCATGTCAAGCTGCTCAAGCCAGAAATATAGGTATAAAAGTTTTATCATTCTTCTCTTTGTTTACTTCTTTTTTGGGGCGATATCAGGCAATGCTCAGGGAACCATATGGGATGTTGGTCTCGAACCCAGGTCAGTGGCATGCAAGGCAAAAGCACTACCCATTGTAGTATCACTCTGGTCCAGTACAAATCTTTTCTATACCTCCACATTTATTCAACAACATCTAGAAATTTTAATTTTTTGTTTGTTTGTTTGTTTGTTTTTGGGAGTCACACCTGGCAGTGCTCAAGGGTTACTTCTGGCTCTATGCTCAGAAAATCGCCCCTGGTAGGCACGGGGGACCATATGGGATGCCGGGATTCCAACCACCATCCTTCTGCATGAAAGGCAAACACCTTACCTCCATGCTATCTCTCCGGCCCCTTATATATTTGGGGGGGGGGGCGGAGAGTCACTCTTGGCAGTGCTCAGGGATTACTCCTGGCTCTATGCTCAGAAAATTTAACTTTTTTTTTTTTGGCCATATCCGGTGACACTCAGGGGTTACTTCTGGCTATGTGCTCAGATATCACTCCTGGCTAGGGGGACCATATGGGACACCAGGAATCAAACTCGCCCTACCTCTGTCCTATTGCTCTGGCCCTGAGTTTAAACTTTCTTTTTTTTTTTTTTTTTTTGGTTTTTGGGCCACACCCTGTGACGCTCAGGGGTTACTCCTGGCTATGCGCTCAGAAGTTGCTCCTGGCTTCTTGGGGGACCATATGGGACGCCGGGGGATGGAACCGCGGTCCGTCCTAGGCTAGCGCAGGCAAGGCAGGCACCTTACCTCTAGCGCCACCGCCTGGCCCCGAGTTTAAACTTTCTTAATGATCTTTGAAATGGTTTTCTTTCTACTGAGACTGCTTTATTAATGCCCTCATATCTCACCCACAGGAAATGCCTTCTAATTGTTTTCTTTTTTCTGATCTTGCTTCCACCAATTAACCTTTACTCAAATTCTGAACAAAGCAGCAAAATCCTATGCTATATGATTTGATTCCTATCTTGTGGCTATCAGATATTTTGAATACTGTATAGTTGTGATGCCTACTTTCATACTCTTCCTATTCTCATGACCTAGTCAAAAATTAGCCATAAAGTATGTCTCAGCTTGGGACCAGAGAGATAGCATGGAGGTAGTGCATTTGCCTTGCATGCAGAAGGACGGTGGTTCGAATCCTGGCATCCCATATGGTCCCCTGAGCCTGCCAGGAGCGATTTCTGAGCATAGAGCCAGGAGTGACCCCTGAGCGCTGCCGGGTGTGACCCAAAAAACAAAACAAAACAAAATAAAAAACAAAACAAAAACAAACAAACAAACAAAAATGTATGTCTCAGCCTGAATTTCTCTCAAAGCTGAGCCAGAGACAAGTAGCTTAATTCTGGAATCTATTCCTAAATAACAGGGATCATGACTTTGTAGTTGCTTTGAGAATGGGAAAGAAGCAAAAACTAATAAAATTATGTGGTATTAATTTCACACTATTGTGGGCAAGGGTGCTTGATACCGCTGGGATTTTCAAAGGAAATAGTACATGTTTCAGAGCTATGCTTGATGGGATCCCATTGACTGCTTTCCTGGCCTACAGCTTGCAGACAGCAGATTGTGGGATTTAGCATGGAAGGTGTGTGAACCAATCCTCATAATCTGTCTCTTTCCATAAATCTCTTTGTAAATTTTATTGCTCTTGTTTCTTTGAAGAACACTAATGCAATCTCCATCTACTATTTACAAAAGCTCTGTTGGAGTCCCTGAATTATTCAAAGATTTAAGACAATACCATCAACCTACAGTTTCTTTTCATTTCCCAATACTTCTCAGACCAGTTGTCTTTGGGAATACTATTATTATTTTTATTTGAAAAAGCTTTATTACAGTTTAGGTAACAGAACTATAATAGTGTTAACATTTATAGTTTTAATACTGTTACTGTACCTTCAGCACTCTGCACTGTTCTTTTTTTTGGTGTTTGTTGTTGTTGTTTTGTTTTGTTTTTGGACCACACCCAGTGATGCTCAGGGGTTACTCCTGGCTCTGCACTCAGAAATCACTCCTTGCATGGGGGACCATATGGGACGTCGAGTCTCGAACCCAGGTCTGTCCAGGTCATCCGCGTGCAAGGCAAACACCCTACTGCTGTGCTATTGCTCTGGCTCCTGCATTGTCTTTTAAATAAAACATTTTTTTTTTGTTTTACAAAAATTTGTTTTATATGTATACACTTTACAACAACAGTAATCTGATTGTTTTATACTTGTGCTGCTACACCTTGGCCACCACTAGAATGCCAGGTTCTCTTTACCATTATCACAAGGTCCTTCTAGGCCCTTCTAGGTCCTTCCTTACATTCTCAGTTCACAGTTTTTTGAAAGTCTTTTTAAAGAGTATTCTTTTTTTTTGTTTTTGTTTTTGGGCCACACCCGGCGGTGCTCAGGAGTTACTCCTGGCTGTCTGCTCAGAAATAGCTCCTGGCAGGCACGGGGGACCGTATAAGACACCGGGATTCGAACCAACCACCTTTGGTCCTGGATCGGCTGCTTGCAAGGCAAACGCCGCTGTGCTATCTCTCTGGGCCCTTAAAGAGTATCTTTTTTTTTTTTTTTTGGTGGTTTTTGGGTCACACCCGGCAGTGCTCAGGGGTTATTCCTGGCTCCAGGCTCAGAAATTGCTCCTGGCAGGCATGGGGGACCATATGGGACGCCGGGATTCGAACCGATGACCTCCTGCATGAAAGGCAAACGCCTTACCTCCATACTATCTCTCCGGCCCCTTAAAGAGTATTGTTAACAGTTATTTGCTCTTAAATTTATTGAAACTTATTATTTGGCCAAAACGTCACATGCTAACATCATGAACAACCTGTCCTGCTGAACAAGAAGGGCAGCTCTCAGTGTTATGATCTGTTGTGTTTGACCTCATTTTCTCTTACTTAAAATCCTCCCTTTCCATAGTTTCCTTGACACTACACTTTGGGTTGTTTACCTACCTGGATTTTCTCCTACTTAATCTTCTTTTGTTGATTCTTCCTTTTTCTCTTCTTCCACTTCTCTCTTTTAAATGGTTAGTAAATTATCCTAAATATCCTAGTTTTTCCCTTTGCAATTCTTTTCTTCTCCATTAACAATCTGTTTTCAGGATTTGAAATAGCACCTATTTGCTCTTTATATGCAGCTTAACATTTCCATTGCAGTTTTATCATTGTTCTATAACCAGAAACCAGCAAATCTATCTCAACCAGCAAACATTTGGTGGGGCAAAAATTATGTGTTTGACACATGTGCTTCCTGGGCCCAGGCACATGGTCCCTGCATGCACATGTTGCCTGCATCTCCCCTCTTGCAATGTGGACTTTACTTCTTTCATGCTGGGTTGTGTTCTGGGGCTCTTTCCACCTATGGAGAAGCCTCTCTTGAGTCCATTATTTTTTCTTTTTTAACCTCTCCTCCCATTCCTCAGAAATTCCAAATAAAATCTCTTTGTTTATTTGTTTTTTTTTTAAATGCTTGCCTTTTCAGCACTTCTTCTAGAGAAGATGAGCATGGCCCCTGCATATACATTCTCCAATAAGTCCTCCAGCAGTCTTAAGAACAGAGTCCTCCTTCTATGTGTGTCTTTTCTTGAATTCTACTCTTTAACTCTAGTGTACTATATAAAGTTTTCTTACTGTTCAATTATCTTCAATTGATTTGTCTTGATAATTATTTTTTTATTTTAAATTTTTGGTTTTGGGGCCACACCTAGAAGTGCTTAGGGATTATTACTCCTGGCTCTATGCTCAGAAATTACTCTTGGCAGGCTCAGGGGACCATATAAAATACTGGGCATCATATCTGTGTGGTTGCATAAAAGGCAAATGCACTGTGCTATTGCTATTGCTATGGTCTCTAATTATTCAATTTTTACATTGCATTTTTTAAAGTGATTGTGCATATTCCTTATTTTCTCATTGGGCCCAGATCAATCTAGGCTTCTTAAGAAGTACAGGTTTTTCTATAGTATCATGATACCAGGATCTTGTGGTTCTTCTATCTACTAATTCAGAAAAGCAGTGTCATGAAGATAAATGCACCAGAAGCAGAGGATCAGGGAACCAGACCCCTGATTGACTCTTTGATCAGTTAAATGTAAAAGCCCAGTCAAGTCCTTTCCTTTTTAATATTCATGCATGGACAGTCTATTTTGTCCTTGACATTGTGCCAAATGTAGAAACACCAATAAGTAAGATAATTCTCATTTATCTTCAAGGAGCTCATTGTTCATGGTAAGGCCAGGGTGATAGATATGCAACAAAGTAGTATAACACATCACCAGCTGTTTTTATACTTGTGATATGTACAAACAATGTGGGTCCTGAGGAGGAAAAACAAACAAGTTATTGTTCCTATAACTTGTTCAAAGAATCATTGAATTCAATATTAGAAGGTAAAAAATTTGTCTGGGTTGGTATGGTTGAACATGCTTAGAATGTATCCCTTATCTTGTTCTCAAGAATTAAGAGGGCAAAAACTTTAATCAGATACCATTATTTGCTCTTAGGAGATCAATCCCTAAGAGGATTTGTTTATCATTTTAGTAACCAGAAATCTACAACCCAGCAGTTTACAATTTGGTTGGAGCACAACCAGCAGTGCTCAAGGATTACTTAGCTCTACATTCAAGGAATCACTCCTGTCAGTGCTTGGGACCCACATGGGATGCAAGGGTTTGAACCCAGGTTGGCCACGTGCAAAGTCAAAACTCTACTTTCTGTTCTAAGAATCTGGCCCCAACAAACCTTTCTTGAAAGTATGTCTTGTTACTTTCTTTTCCTATAAAAATTACTTCTTTCATAAAACTTTTTTTGGCACTTGGTTCCATGTGATCTACAAAGACCTTCATAGTTGAATTTTAGATTATACAGTGAGCCAGGGCCATTCTCACCACTAGTGTCAACCTCTCTCCACCTATGGCCCCAGAGTGCATTCTATATGCTACCCTTTGCACTCAGTAACCGGCCCATTTAAGTTTAGATTGTTAAAGTTTAGTTCTCGGGAGCCTATTGACATTGACTTTGGCATGTAAATTTAGTTCTGACCTTACTTTTTCTCTACCAATGTATCTGAGACCATTGGCCCCTGGCCCCCAGCCTTTCTTTTTTTCCTTTCTCCTTAGTTTTATAAAAAAAATAATCAGAAATATGTGGTAAAACAAAGTAATCCATGCCTTAAGGTTTTGATTTTTTTTAATTTTAATTTTTATTTATTTTTTATTTTGGGGTCACACCCGGCAGTGCTCAGGAGCTACTCCTGGCTCTATGCTCAGAAATCGCTCCTGGAAGGCTCGGGGGACCATATGGGATGCCGGGATTTGAACCACCATCCTTCTGCATGCAAAGCAAATGCCCTACCTCCATGCTATCTCTCTGGCCCAATGCCCCAAGGTTCTATAAAAAAGGCAGGAACCACTATTTAAAAGATAAGAAGTAAAAAGAAAAGAAAAGAAAAGTGTGTGTGTGTGTGTGTGTGTGTGTGTAGCAGGTTGTTGTTGTTGTTTTTTTGTTTGTTTTTTTGTTTTTTTGTTTTTTTGCATAGGCACAGCAAAAGATGAGAAAAAATAGAAAGGAAAACTTTTGGCCTTAAAACAGGGAGACTCTACCCATGAAGCATCCTGTCAAAAGACCACCTATAGGTTCTGTGTATACTAAGTTGTCTAACCCCAAAGTCTTTCTTCATGGTCCCAGTAAAAGTTCTTCTCAGTCATGGTTGTCAAAGTCAGGTTTCTGTAATTAGAGATCCTAGATTTTGCATAGATTATATGTTGAAGTTAGGGTATTATGAAGTGTCTTTGGTTTTGTCTCACTGTTAGGTGATGATGCAGGGAAAGCTACCCTGAAAGCAAGTTGTTGCTGTTTCCAACTCACCAGGATGTCATATAAACCCACTCTGTAGCAAGCTGATGCAAGGTCAGCATTAGAGCCTTCCCTAGAATTCCAAGCTCTTGGTGCTGGTGCAGAAATCCATGCTGGTTCCATAGATGAAATTTAAGGTTCAGGGGTGAATGGCCAATGTATGATTGTCTGAAGCCTGAGCCAAGTCACAATGACAAATGTTTAGGGCATAAAGCCCCCCTGCAATATAAAATTTATGCATCTCTATTCATATTAGATAAGAACTTCTTTCTTTATGTAACATTTCCATGTTTTAATGTGCCTATGCAAAAAGAAACAATGACAAATGATAATACTAGTGCATATGTGGGTAAAAATAAACAAGTCAAACAAATCCTATAACCTGGTTCTAATATGAACTCAGAATCAAGGAGAAACTTATCTATTAAAATCTACTAAATAGATTCAAAAAAGGAATGTGAAAACTACCTTTACATAAGAAGATAGACCATAACAATTATATCTATTAAGGAAATACATCTAAAGAAATATATGAAGGAGATATGCATATCCCCTTTAAGTCTTTTGAAATAGTCAGGGAGGTATAAAATCTGGAGCACAGCTTTAGCCTGCAAAATGGTCTTGTGAAGTCTGACGAATGGCTCTCGCAGTCACATATCAGGAAATATTCTCTAGCTGGGGTTTTCTCAAAAATTGAATCTGGTAGCAAGCAACAGTCCACAGTGAAAGGAGGTGGAAGAAAAGGGGCCGCTGAGAGCAAATCAGCAGCAAAGACAGTGGCAACTTCTCAGGATGAGGCAAGGCAGGCTGGGAATCTGTCTTTTCACCTTGGGAGCTGGTTGGCAGCTGATTGGGGTGGGGGAATGTTCCAGTTTCTGAGGAATTAAGAACTTACAGTAAAAAAAAGAGTTAAGAAGAGAGAATAACAGATCTGGGGTGAGAGAGTGAAGGTCTAGAAAAGCATTTGTAAAGTGGTTCAGGGGGGTGGGGAAGGAAGGGTTATATATAATGGCGAGAGGACAATATACAACATAGACATTATGTATATTACAGATGTACATTAGACAGACATTGAGGTGGCCAACACATGTACTCACACACACGCATAGACTGACACTGTGGATCAATCCATATGTTACAGTTGAAAAACTCACCCAGGTGGAATGGGTCAAAATGTTTAAAAAAAATAGAAAGCCAGCAAGTCAGATGTAATGTTTTATTTTATTTTTTTTATTTTCTAGGCCAATCATCATTGGTGAAGGTACACTTGACTGAAGAAAGACTTTCTGGGTTAGATTGTGTATAGAGCATTGTTTAAAAAAAAATCATAATTTTCAAGTTTAGAAAACCAAGCGGTATGGTAATGAGCACTGTAAGAGGAGTCTACACCATGAAGTATCATCTAGTGGGTCTCGAGCACCCAGGTTCCTTTCTGTTGCTAACAGATTTAATGCAAAACACTTTCATGCGTAACCTTTCAGGCCCTACTTCCTCCAGGTTGAAGACTTCCATCATTCATTGTTGTAGTGTTCCCTTCCTGTCCACTTAGCCCTCTTTCCTAGTGACATGCTTCTTTTTTTTTTTTTTGGTTTTTTGGGCCACACCCGGTGACGCTCAGGGGTTACTCCTGGCTATGCGCTCAGAAGTTGCTCCTGGCTTCTTGGGGGACCATATGGGACGCCGGGGGATCGAACCGCGGTCCGTCCTAGGCTAGCGCAGGCAAGGCAGGTACCTTACCTCCAGCGCCACCGCCTGGCCCTTGTGACATGCTTCTTACTGAAGACCAGTTCTCATGTTCCTCATATCTGTTACCTTTGGATATTTATTATTCCATATTGTGTTTCAGAATATCATGCATATGAGAGAGGTCATTCTGCATTGTTCTCTCTATCTTGGACAAAGTTCACTCAGAATGATACATAACAGCATGATACTCTCTGGATCATCTACCTAGCAACAAATTGTCAAGCTTTACCTTCATATTATTGTTGTTGTTGGATTTTGGTCCATAACCCAGTAGAGTTCAAGGTTTATTCCTGGGTCTCTACTCACGGATCACTTCTGCACTCTGGTAGGGCTCATATACCAGAGGTAGTGCTGGGTTCAAACTCAGGTTTGTTGCATGCAAGGCAAGTGTCTTACCACTGTAACTGTCTCTCCTTATGCACTGTCATTTTCTAACAGAATTGTCTTTCAATAAGTTTTCTGTACATAGTCTGTGCTGAATGCTTACTGCATTATCTGTTTTTATTGTGTGGATGACTATTTTTTATTTACATTTTATGTGCTATTATTATTGGAGAAAGAAGCTACTGATTTAAAAGTATTTTTACACAGGAGGATAATGTCAGTGAGTATATTGGTCAGACTTATTATTTACTCAATAACTTATTGTGCATTATTCTAAGTACTAAGATGGTAGCTGATAAAAACTTTACTCAACTGGGAGTCACTTTCAAACACTTAGAGTAACTGTTGGGCAGATATGACCTCAGCTATTAAGAATGAAGGACATTATAGATAGCAGAGACAAACTCAAGGTGTTTATATAACTTATTGCTGTTCTATAGGTATGATAAGGTGATGTTCAACCTCGATAATGATTTTCCTTAGTAATTGATATGTCTGAATGGATTTCAGATTTCCACAATTTCCTCCCGCAATATCTCTTTATTTCCCTTTTGTTTTTTCCTCCATATTTCATGGTTTCAAAGATTAGTTTTTCTGAGACAGATATTTTAATTTATGAGTGAGGAATGTATCATGATTCAGTGTTGTTATTTGGAACTTGAGAATAAAGGAACTAGAACTGTTATTTAATTAGGCCTTTATAGGAATCAATTTCTTTGTTGCTAGGTCAACCTCAATTACTATATCTCCAGATTTGTGGACTATTAGTGTTTTTTTTTAATCACAAATTAGTTTTAGCAGCCTGTTAAAGGAGCACATAGGCTGTCATTAATCTTTTGCACACTCATTAAGATACATCAAAAACACATGAAATGGTTTATGGCATGATTTGGTTCATTTAGACTTTTACAAATGTATCCTGAAAACAACTCTATATTTTTCTTTTAGAGGTATAAAATATTAAGTTCTTTGATGTACTTTAAAAAACTTTTGTTTGTGTGTGTTTGGGTCACACTCAGTGGTGCTCAAGGGTTACTCTGGCTCTGTGCTTTGAAATTGTTCCTTGTAGGCTCTGGGGACCATATGTCAGGGATAGAAACTGGGTCTGTCCTGGGTCAGCCTCGTGCAAGGCAAATGCCCTACTGCTGTGCTATCACTCTGGCCCCTAAAAAGAATTTTTTGGGGGGTTTTGGGTCATACCTGGTGATGCTCAAGGGTTATTTACTCCTGGCTATGAGCTCAGAAATCTCTCCTGGCGAGAGGGACCATATGGGACGCCAGGGATCAAACTCAAGTTTGTCCTGGGTCAGCTGAGTGCAAGGCAAATGCTCTACCACTGCACTATCGCTCTATCCCCCCAGAAAAGAACTTTTGAGATAAAAAATTACAAGTCATTTTACTGGGCAACAATTGACTATCTTATGAAAGTGACAACATCTTCTATAACTCTGGAAAATAACCTTTGACTATAATAAAGTCTATTTTCTAATAATTTTCTACCTCATAATTCTGATATGGTATTAACTTTTATTATTATCAGTCCAGATAATCACAACTAGTAGTTTAACACAACAAATCAAGAGTGTACACTAATCACTCTCTAGGTTTTTTCTAGCTTATTAATTATAATTTATAAACCTATTTAATTTCTTTGACCCCATAGCAAGAATAGCACCAGGATTATTTTGAAGGTTTCTCATACAAAGAAATGATTGATCAATTAAAGATTAAGTGATTTATATATTAACATTTTGAGGAACATTTTTTGGTAGGGGGGAGGGGTCACACCCAGCAGTGCTCAGGGGTTACTGCTGGCTCTGCACTCAAAAATCGCCCCTGGCTGGCACAGGGACCATATGGGATGCTGGGATTTGAACCACCGTCCTTCTGCATGCAGGGAAAACGCCCTACCCCCATGCAATCTCTCTGGCCCCATGTTTTTCTCAATTTTGTCACTGGGATGACTAATTCAGGTGAGAATTTGACCTTTAAGAAAGTAGATCAGGGGTCAGAGTAATAGTTTGATTCCCAGAATCCCATATGGTCTCTTGAGCACTTTCAACAGTAATTTCTGAGTGCATAAATAGAAAAAAAAACCCTGAACATCACCAGATTTTTGACCCCAAAATAAAAAGAAATAATCCCAAGACTGTAGTTAAAAGTAGGTTAAATTCAGTGAACACTTCTTACTCTCCCTATTCTTGAGTATGAATTTCTTATTTTCTTGGCTATCTTGAAAGTTCTAAAAATTGGGGCCGGAGAGATAGCATGGAGGTAAGGCGTTTGCCTTTCATGCAGGAGGTCATCGGTTCAAATCCCGGCACCCCATATGGTCCCCTGTGCTAGCCAGGAGCAATTTCTGAGCCTGGAGCCAGAAATAACCCCTGAGCACTGCCGGGTGTGACCCAAAAACCACAAAAAAAAAAAAAAGAAAGTTCTAAAAATTATTTTGGTTTTCAAACAGTAAAACTTCTACTCAGAGAAGTGCTTGTAAAGAAACTTCTAAATCTCTATATGGGAAATATAAAGTGGATGATTAATTTTTTTACTTTTTGTAAGAGATTGATAGAAAAGTCAGATTAGAGTCCAAATACTATAACCAGGCATCTCTTTGAAACTTGATTATGTGGAAAATGCTAATAGTAGATATTAATATGTGTCAGACACTAGATACACCTCAATTAATCTTTACAATAAACATGAGATATAAATTTAATTATCCCCATTTTTAGAAAGTGAAATGGCTTAGAGAGCAAGCACATAGAACAGTTAGATTATTTAACAAAAGTCATTAGGCTAATAAGTAACGTTATCTTATGCCACAGGCAATAGAGCTCTAAAACTCAGGTATTGGCAAATTAAATGTTATGTTAACTAAATAACATTTGGTGAGGTTAGGTTAGTACAAACTATTCTTTATTGTTTTGGGGTTGTACATTGTATCTGTCTGTAATATGTACAGTTGTATATATTAATAATCTATTAGAACATATGTTAGGTGAAAAATTATTAGGGTCCTTTATGTACATATATAATTCTATCATTGCATTTACTTAATGCTAGCTTATTTAAAATTTTTTTGTTCTGTTCTGTTTTGTTTTGGGGCCACACCTGGTGACACTCAGGGGTCACTCCTGGCTATGTGCTCAGAAATCGCTCCTGGCTCGGGGGATCATATGGGACTCCGGGGATCGAACCACGATCTGTCCTGGGTCAGCTGTGTGCAAGGCAAACGCCCTACCGCTGCGTTATCGCTCCAGGCCCGCATATTTTAATTTTTATCTGCACACATCAGTCTATAAAGTTCACATTGTTAGATCTAGTTTTGATTTCAACATTATAGTAAAGAACTACGTTTGTCCACCAGATGGCAGCAATGTAGGATTTTGAAAGCATTTTAAATAAATCTCCACAGAGAACTTGCAAATTTTATTAATTCAATTTGTGCTGAAATATACCCCTATATTACCTTTCAAAAAAGGTATATCATGTTAGCATTAGGAAAAATATTAAAGTGCACTTTTTCAAAGATCAGATTAATAGAGTTTTAACAAGGACATGTTTATAATAATATTATGTCTTGAAGTAAACTGACAAAACCCTACTGAGAGCCACTGTTATCAATAACGAAGTACACTATGGATTTAATTACAATAACAATACATTTTCATAACAACATGCTATTTAGAGTTATTTCCAAGTCTGGGTTACTATTTATTTCATTGTCTTTTTAACTCTAAATTTAATAAGTTAATAGTAGAAGTAGTCGCGATAATTATCATCTATTTTACATGTTTTGTTTGCTTCTTTTTTAACCCATACCTGGCTGTTCTCAGGGCTTACTCCTAGATCTGTGCTCAGAAATTACTCCTGGAGGATTTTGGGATACCATAGGCAGTGCTGGGGATCAAACTCAGACTTGTGGCATGTAAGGTCCTACCTACTGTACTATTGTTCCAGACCCTCATTAAAGGAGTTTTAATAACAGTTGGCCAAAAATTTTCCTATAGGATATGCTTTGTGTGATGTAGCTGGTAGACTGATTTACATATACATTTAGAAAGAGATCAGAATATTAGTTAGAAAACCCTTCCCTGGTCCTCTTTTGCTTTCCTAGGAGAGTACTTGGTGACAACTTCATTGTATTCTATAAAGAAACTTACAAAAACCAGATAGTGCAGAGTTAAGAGATAGTTCAGACTTGCTGGCAATGCAGCTCCTTCTAGTTCAATTCCTAGTGTCACAAACGATCCTTTGAACACCACTAGGGGTCATTCTTGAGCAGAGTCAAGAATAGCTCTTGAGCTAAAATCCAAACACCCCCTTAAATCTCTCAAAGAAACTGAAAACAATACCCTATATATCTGTTGGAACAATCCCAATGATCGGGATAGTTGTCTTAAGGAAGCTAGGGAACCCCAGAACTGGATAGTGAAAAAAATTGGTCCTAGACCAAGATCTACATGTGCTGGTCTGCATCCAAGAATTGCCCCTGACTAGTTGAATGGTAGCATGCCTTTTTCTTTTCTCTTTAAACAAAGATATTATTGTACTTCTAGCTGTCTTTCTATATCTGAAACCTTATGGCATTGCAACATGGCCCACATGAAAAGCTAACAACTCATCTTGAAGTACATTAGAAAATGAATGCATAATTTCAGGAACATCACTTTTGTCCCACAGGCTCGGAAAATTGATTACTAGGGGAAATCTTGGGTAGCATTCTTGGATTATATTCAATTTAAATTCCAATTTAAAATATTAAAATTCACTTAACTCTGCATCTAGTGTCAAACCCAGGAAGAACAGTTTTCCAACACATCTGAGAATTCATTAGCGTTCTTTTCCCTTTGTTCTTTGACTTCTCTTGACTTCATGCTCAGTGTACTGATTCTCCCTGAGCCATGCAAGGAGATCTAAAAGGATCTGACTGCAATACTTATTTTTTAATGTAGAACAATTCCTCTCCCTGGGCTAGTGTTAATTATACTGTCAGAATGCAATGGTAGAGTTAGCTCAGTTAAAAAGAAAGAAGAAAAAAGGCAATTGATAACTTGAGGCAAAGTTCTGAGGTTGAGAAACGTTTCTCTGAGGTTGAGACTACAGCAGAAACACTTCGTGGACAGGGAATTAAATTTTCATGTGACCCTCTGTACGGCTGTGTGCAGATGTGTGGGGGTTGGGGATTTAGTTAAGTATAAAATATTTTGTTGCTCGATGCCATATCTAAGGCTTCTCAGAATGTCTCTGCCTCTCTTTAGAAGGTAACAGTAGGAGACATTGCCATGCTCCTATGTCCTCTATAGTCTGCCACAGCACAGAATCATCACCTCCATTAGTTCTACAAACTAGTTGCTAGGTTATAGAGGAAAGGAAAACCTTCCTGCCGGTAGCAATCTAAATGGATTCATCCACAGTGCAAAATGGCCTGGTTATTTCTCAAAACATTATAAGCAAAACTACTGCAAGACCCACAATTTCATGCCTAAGTATCTATCGAGGGGAAAAGTAACACTGATTTGAAAAGGTCAAAGCATGCCCAAGTTCAACTCTATGACAATAGCTTAGATCCATCATTATGTTTCATATAAATTTCTGTAATGAGTATTCCATGTCCTTGAAGAATACCATTTATATTTCAATCGATATGACATTGTATTTGCATAATGAACTGGGTAGGAGAGGCATTTAAATATGCTAGTTCTTCTAATCAATTAACATGGAAAATATCTTCATTTCCTCATCACTTTATATACTCTAAATACTTTAATTATTTAAAGATGCAGTCAACATTAAATTACAAAATTATTTATAATTGGGTTTTAGGAACACAATATTTTAGCACTGATCCATTTGCCAGTCTCCACTTCCTGCCACCAATGCCCACACTTCCTTATATCACACTCATTTCCTACATCCTTTCCTATCCCCAGCCCTCTCAAGTGGCCTGTTTCCTACTGATAACCATTTGGGGGAAGCATTTGTTATCCTATCATTATGTTTCTTTAAATATTGTACACGAAAAAGGTTGTTTTGTGTTGGTCTATCTTCCTCTAACTTAACTCAGCATGCTACTCTCCAGGTTTTTTCATGTATCAGAAAATTGCATGACTTTAGCTTTTCTAATGGCCAAAATAATGTTCCATGATGTATACGTATCATAGTTTCTTTATCCAGTTATTTATTTGGGGACATTTGGGTTGTTTTCAGATTTTGAATATTGTGAATAGTGCTGCAAAGAGAATAGAAGTAAAAATGTCTTTTCTATTTTTGATTTGAGCACTTAAGGTATTTTTTAAAATTAATTAATTTATTTTTTTAATTTTTAATTATGAGAACAAAGATGCAAAGAAAGAGGACAAGGTAAAGTTACAGTGGAAGGACAATCACCCATAACATAATTCTCAGAAGTCCCCTTGCTGATATCTTAACTTTGAAATTTCAGCCAAAGAACATTAAGATAAATAAGAGAATCCATGTACAATTACTTTGTCCCTCAAATCCCCAGATTGTAACACATTATAATATTTCTTAACAGCACACAAGGCAATCTAAAGCCATAAAACTTACGTAACTCCTTAAACATTACAGGCATAGTAGATATTTTCTAAGATGTGGAGCTCCTGGGACAATTAGAAACTCAAGTTCTAGATTTTTTTTTTTTTAGGAATGTCCATATCATTGTTCAGAAAGACTGAACCAGTTGAAGTTTCCAACAGAAGTGAGAGCTTCTTCCCTAGCCCTTTGACCATTTGTATTTATACTTTGAGAAATTTTCATAATTTCCCTTCATTTATTGATGGGAATGGATATTTTTTCTTATAAATTCCTACTTGTATCTTTGATATAATATCTTTGATATCTTTGATACTAACCTCTTTTCAGATAACTAGTGGGTAAATAATTTCTCCCAATCATTAGGTTTTCTTTGTATATTTTGATCATTTGCTTGGTCAGTGGTATTTCATTCTTGAAGATTTCTTTAGGTTTGGTGCCATGGAGGGTTCTGCCTATGTTTTCCTCTACGAACTTTATGAATTCAGGTCTGATATCGAAGTGTTTAATACATTTTGATTTGGCTTTTGTGCATGGTGTTAGAAAAAGGTCTGAGTTCATTTTAATTTTTTTCATATGCGGCTGACCAGTTTTCTCCTCGCTACTTTTTTAAGAGGGTTTCCTTGCTCCATTTAATATTCAGGTCTATTCAGTTGTTTTGAGGGTCTGACTTTATTCCAGTACCATGTTGTTTTACTTACTACTGCTTTGCAGTACAATTTGAAGTCATGAAAAGTGATACCTTCTGTCTTTTGTCCAAAGGATTGCTTTAGCTATTCAGGTGGTTCTATTATTCTATATCAACTGCAATAGTGTTTGAATTATTTTTTAAATGTTATTGTTATCTGTAAAGGGATGGCATTGGATCTGTACGATGCTTTGTGTATTATTGCTATTTTAATGATATCAATTCTCCCAATTTATGAGCAAGTGTTGTGTTTCCTCTTTTTTTTTTTTTTTTGGTTTTTGGGCCACACCCGTTTGACGCTCAGGGGTTACTCCTGGCTATGCGCTCAGAAATCGCCCCTGGCTTGGGGGGACCATATGGGACACCGGGGGATCGAACCGCGGTCTGTCCTACTCTAGCGCTTGCAAGGTAGACACCTTACCTCTAGTGCCACCTTCCCGGCCCTGTGTTTCCTCTTTTATTTGTATCCTCTTTTATTTCTTTAAGTAGTGTTTTGTAAATATTCTTTGTATAGGTCTTTCACCTCTTTTAGTTAAACTTATTCCAAGGTATTTAATTTTCTGGGTACACTTTTGTGTACTTTTGTATTTTAAAAATTTATTTCAGAGCTGGAGCGATAGCACAGGCTCATCCCCGACATTCCATATGGTTTCCCCAAGTCAGGAACAATTTCTGAGCATGAGCCAGGAGTAAACCCTGAGTGTCACCAGATGTAGCCCCCAAACCAAAACTAAATAAAAATTTCTCTCATCTCTTTCATGATTTGGATATAGGAAATCCATGTACTTTTCTATATCAATTTTGTATTCTTCTACTTTTCTAAACACATATTGTTTCTAAAGCTTTTTTGCAGTCTTCAAAGTTTTCTAACTATAGTGTCATCTCATCTGCAAGTAGTGAGAGATTGATTTCTTTCATCCAATCTGGATGCCCTTAATATCTTATTCTTGGCTAATTGCTTTGGTATTATAGTAGTACTATATTCTAGTATTATATTGAATATATAATAGGAGTGGGCAACCTTCTCTTGTGTCTGATCTTACAGAGAAGGCTTTTAGTCCCCCCCATTCTATATAATGTTTATAATGGGCTTATGATGAATGGCTTTGGCTATTTGAGTAAAGTTTCTTCAATTTCTATTTTGCTGAGAGATTTTATCATGAATAAATATTGGATCTTGTCAAATGCTTTCTATGCATTTATTGATAAAACTATTTAATTTTTCCTTTTTTAATGATAAGCTATATTATATTGATTGGCTTGTGTATTTTAAATCATCCTTGTGTCCCTGGAATGAGTCCTACATGGTCATAGTTTATTATCTTTTTGATGAGGTGCTAAATTCTCTTTGCTAGTTTTGTTTAGAATTTTTGCATCATTGTTTATCACGAATATAGACCTTAAGTTCTCTCTCTCTCTCTCTCTCTCTCTCTCTCTCTCTCTTTCTCTGCTTTCTCATGGTGTCTCTCTGCTTTTGTATTATAATGTTTACCTCATAACAACTGTTTGGGAGTGTTTCTAGTTTTCCTAATTTTTTTAAACCACATACATATCTCAAAATACAACTCTTTCTTCATCGTTTAGTTTATTTATAGGTACTTTATTTGTTATGGAACTGTAAATTATTATTTTCTTGATTTGTTTTTGTTTGTTGTTTGTATATATAAATGAAACAGATATTTGCGTATTGATTTTTGCATCAGTAAGGTGGTAACCTTACTGCATTAATTTATTGTTTTTAATAATTATTTAGTAGGGTATTTAAGGTCTTACAACATGCTATTATGTCATATGCAAATAATTATGATTTTACAACTTGTATCCCTTTAATACTTTAATAATTAATTTTATTATCAATCCCTTTAATTTTCTTTTAAAATTTGTATCCCTTTAACTTTTTGTAACTTAACTCTTCATACTATTTTGAATAATTTTGTTAAGACCAGAAATCTATTTTATGATTTATCTTAAAAGAAAAGCCTTTTGATTTTTCCCAATTGAATATGATACAGGATATTATGTGTGGGTATTATTTTTGTTTTGGGAGCACAGGCAAGCATACACTATCCTCTCTGTATTATTGCTTTTGTCCTAAGTATGTTACATATTATCTTTTCTATGTTGATATAAGTGTTTGAAATCTCCATTTTCTTGATTAGATTTTTTTTTGTAAACAAGTATGGGATTAGTCAAAAGCTTTCTCTACATATATTGGTGTGCTTGTGAGTTTTGGATTTCATTTTGTGACCGTCTTATTACATTAATTGATTTTTTTCTATCTTTCATTCCAGGAATAAAGTCCACTTACACATGATATATGATCCTTTTAATGCATTGCCAAATTTTGTTCACAAAAAATTTGTTGAGTATATTCATATCTATGTTTATCAGATATATTGTATTTTTGTAGTGATGTTATTGTCTGCTTTTGTGTTGAGGGTAGTGTTGTCCTTATAAAATATGTTTGGGAGAATGTCCATTTTATTTAAGTGCTTGATGGGTAATAGGCTTTCTCTGAATGATTAGTATGTCACTAAAGCCACCAGAATCTAACGTGTGTGTGTGTGTGTGTGTGTGTGTTTGTGTGTGTATTTTGTTTGTTTCTTTTTTATTTGGGGGCCACACCTGGTGGTGATCAGGGGTTACTTCTGCACTCAGAAATCAGTCCTGGCAGGCTCCAGGACCATATGAGATTCTTGAGATTGAACCATGTCAGCATGTGCAAAGGAATGTCCTATTCTCTGTGCTATATAGCTCCTGCCCAGGAGGTAGGGATAGGGTGGTACTTTAGATTACTATTTCAATTTCCTTGTCTGTAATTAGTTTTTTTTAACATCTTCCTTCCTTCCTTCCTTCCTTCCTTCCTTCCTTCCTTCCTTCCTTCCTTCCTTCCTTCCTTCCTTCCTTCCTTCCTTCTTTCCTTCCTTCCTTCCTTCTTTCCTTTCTTCCTTCCTCCCTTCCTTCCTTCTTCCTTTCTTCATCCTTCCATCCTTTATTCTTCCTTCCTTCTCTTCGTTCCTTCCTTCTTTCCCTCCCTCCCTTCCTTCTCTCCATTCCTTCCTTCTCTCCCTCCCTCCCTCCTTACCTTCCTCCCTCCCTCCCTTTCATCCTTCTCTTCCCTCTTTCCCTCTTTCCCTCCCTCCCTTCCTTCCTTTTCTTCCCTCTTTCCCTTCCTCCCTCCCTCCCTCCCTTCCTCCCTCCCTCCCTTTCATCCTTCTCTTCCCTCTTTCCCTCCCTCCCTTCCTTCCTTTTCTTCCCTCCCTCCCTTTCATCCTTCTCTTCCCTCTTTCCCTCTTTCCCTCCCTCCCTTCCTTCCTTTTCTTCCCTTTCCCTTCCTCCCTCCCTCCCTCCCTTCCTCCCTCCCTCCCTTTCATCCTTCTCTTCCCTCTTTCCCTCCCTCCCTTCCTTCCTTTTCTTCCCTCCCTCCCTTCCTTCCTCCCTCCCTCCCTTCCTCCCTCCCTCCCTTTCATCCTTCTCTTCCCTCTTTCCCTCTTTCCCTCCCTCCCTTCCTTCCTTTTCTTCCCTCCCTCCCTTCCTCCCTTCCTCCCTCCCTTCCTCCCTCCCTCCCTCCCTTTCATCCTTCTCTTCCCTCTTTCCCTCTTTCCCTCCCTCCCTTCCTTCTTTTTCTTCCCTCTTTCCCTCCCTCCCTCCCTTCTTCCTTCCTTCCTTCCTTCCTTCCTTCCTTCCTTCCTTCCTTCCTTCCTTCCTTCCTTCCTTCCTTCCTTCCTTCCTTCCTTCCTTCCTTCCTTCCTTCCTTCCTTCCTTCCTTCCTTCCTTCTTTCCTTGCAAAACAAATATTCCACCCTAAACTCTACATATCTCCATTCACTTGCTCATGTTTTCTGTTTTACTATTATTTTTATCTGATTCAGTCTTGGAAGGTTGAATAGTTCTAAGATTTTTTTCCTTTTTGCAGTTTATCCAATTTAGTTGCATAAAAATGTTCATAGAAGTTTTTTTTTTTTTTTTGGAGGGGGCACACCCAGAGGTTCTTAGGAACTTTTAATTTACTCCTGGCTCTGCACACAGAAATCACTCCTAGCAGGTATGGGGGGACCATATGGGATACTGGGAATCCAACCTGGGTTCGTCTCAGGTCAGCCATGTGCAAGACAAACAGCCCTACCACTGTGTATCTCTGTGGCCCTAGAAGTTTTATAATCTTTGTGTGTGTGTGTGTGTGTGTGTGTGTGTGTGTGTGTGTGTGTGTGTGTGATACCTGTAACATTTCTTTCATTTCTGATCCTGTTTATTAGAGTTTCCTCTTTTTTCTTTTTCTTAGTGAGCATATCTAAGGGTTTTCCAATCTTTTTTCTTAATAAGTGTATCATAAGGGTTTTCCAATCTTGCTAATCCTCTTAAATAAGTAGTTTTTGAGTATTACTATGTTTTTATTTATTTATATTTTATTTATTTTTGCTCTTATTTTTATTGGTTTATTTTTTCTGCTGATTTTAACTTTCACTTCTTTTTTTCACTAATTCCTTAAGATGTAAGTTTTCATTATTTACTAAGATTTTTCTTATTTCTTGGTGCAAATTCTATGACATTACTTCTTACTACTGCTTTTATTATACTAATAGCCTATGTTTTTATTGTTTTATTTCCAGAAACTGTTTTTACATCCTTCTTGACTTCTTCATTGATAATTATTTTGTACATATTGTTTAGTTTCAAATTGTTGAAGATTTTTTCAGATGTTTTGAGTTTCTAGTTTTAGATTATTGTTTTTCAAAATAAACATTGATATTCCTTCAAACTTCCTAATATTTTCCTAATATTGGACCAACCCTATTTTCATGTGCTCTTGAGAAGCATATTTTGAGCTTTGTGTGTTTATATGTGTAGAGAACTATGTAAAAATAAGCTCATTTCGTCCAACTCTTTCTTTAAGGCTATTCTTTTCTTGTTGATTTTCCATCTGATTGATTTGTTAATTGGTGAAAGTGGGTGGTAAAGTCCCTTACTACTATTGTGTATCTGATGCTGTCTCCCTTCAAGTCTATAAATAGTTGCTTTATATATTTTGGTGTTCTTTGTTTAGTGTATAGGTTAGAGTTAAGTCCTCTTGACGATTGATCTCTTAATTATTATATAAAATGCCTGTCCATGTCTCTTGTTACACTTATTCACTTGAAACAGATTTTTCTCTAAGTATAGATTTACTTTTTTTAGCCTACCATTGCCCTGCTTGATTGTGTTCTAAACTTTTGCATTTAAGTCTATATATGTCATTTGGAGCTCAAATTTGTTTCAACATAAAGTTGTATTTTGTTTTCTGATCCATCTGTCACACAATGAATTTTAGCTATTGACATTTAGTAAAATTATTGATATAGAATGACTTATTGCTAGTATTCAATCTGGATTTTGGTTATTGAAGTAAGGCTCTGTTTGTAACTCTATTTTCTTACTGTATTTTCGGCATATAAGACGACTGGGCGTATAAGACGACCCCCTAATTTTGCAGTTAAAACATAGGTTTAGGCCTATATTCGCTGTATCAGACAGAATGTTCCTGTGCTGCATGTGCTGCATGTGTTCCTGTGCTCATGTACCACAGTGAGCCAATCACAACAAGCAAAGGTTCAAAGGTTATACTGTAATAGACTTCCTCTCTGACTCTGGCCAATCTGAGCAGGCTTTTTACAGTGTAGATTTGGGTACAAAATATTGTCTAATTTGCATGCATAGAAAGCCTGCATGAATTGACTGAGTTAAGAGAGGCCGTCCGAGCAGCCTTGCAGTGATTGGTGCAGGATCGAGTTGGAAAATTCGTTTTGTGGCAATATTCAGACAATTTTCATTTAGCGGCATATTGAAACATTTTTCAGGATATACTCGGCATATAAGATGACCCCCAATTTTCTGTTGACTTTTTTTTTTTGTTTCAAAAGTCGTCTTATACACCGGAAAATACAGTACATTGCTCTGAAGCAATGTTTTGAGGAATTTGGCAAATCTTGGCCACTGGGGTTGATGGGTCATCTTTCAAGTTTAGCAATGCAGTGTGTCTTAGGCTCAGAACTGCTACATCTGGCAGTTCTTAGGGATCTCTAGGCTCCTGTGCCAGCACTACATAATGCATTAATGTTACACTTTAGTACTGAGGAATTCTATGCATTTCTGATTATATAACTTGGGTCCTTTCATAGGCAAAGGCAAATACTTTAGCCAAGAGGTTTTCAAACATTGATCCAAGGACCAGGGCCAGTTCCCAGGTATAGAAGGGCTTAAACCATCTTTTCTGCTTCAGTTTTCTTCCCCCATACTTTGGTAGGCTAATATATTGAACAAATGATAGCCCAGAGATAAAAAAAAAAGGTTAAAGAATGTTGCCCTAGCATTTTAAGATACTTCCTTAGTCTTTCTTTATATTTTGTTATGTATATTTTGTTGGCTTAATAATCAAGTTATATTTCCTCTTATTTGTTTCTTGAGATATATTTTTTGGGGGCTCACACCCAGAAGCACTCAGGAGTTACTTCTAGCTCTATGCCCAGAAATCGCTCCTGGCAGGCTCGGGGGACCATATCGGATGTCGGAATTTGAACCATCGTCCTTCTACATGCAAGGCAAACGCCCGACCTCCATTATATCTCTCCGGCCCCTAGTAACAATAATTTTTTTAATTGTTCCTTTTTGCTTTTGAGAGATCAAGCTGTCATTAAAGAAAAAAAAAAAAACAACAAATATTTCAGATGCTCCATTTCTGACAGCAAAAGACTCCTGGTAAATGTCCAGATAACAGATGTCTCCTGCTACCTATTTCTTGAGATATTTTTGTAGGGTTTATGTCAGGGATTCTAAACACTTATTTTATTTCAAAAGTTGTATTTAATCTAGAGTTTGTTCCATGCATTTCCATTATTACTCTCTTCTATATTTTTTTATTTTTAGATAGATTACTTTGTCCCAAGTGGAGTTGCTTCCAATTATAAAAGACTGTTATACTTTCTTGCAGAGTCAGTTTATTGGTACTGGTCTCCTTTAGCTGTGTGTTTTTATTTTTAATTGTAGCACACCTTTAAATATGAGTGATAGCTTAGCTGGATAAATTCTTATTTTAGAGGACAAACTCATTAATACTCAGGAATCATTCCTGCCTCTATGCTCAGGGATCACTGCTTGGGGTTCAGGGACCATAAAGGATACCAGGGATCAAACGTGTGGTGATCACTTGCAAGGCAAACACTCTACTCACTATTTCTATTTCTCAGCTCCTGGATAAAGACTTTTTTCTTTGAGTACTTTCCTTTTAACACTTTGAATATAACATGCATTTAGCCTTTTCTGTTATGAAATTCAAGGGTAGTCTTATGCGAGTTTTCTTTTTGTTTGGCTGATTTTACAATTGGACCCCCCTCATTTAACTTATAAGATACTTAGTTGTACATAGATAGACATTACATACAATATGAACAGACACTAAATAGACACAGAGGTGGTCACCACACACACACACACACACACACAACAACAACAACAACAAAGATCAATTCATAGGTTGCATTTAGAAAACTGACCCAGGTGGAATGGGTCAAAGTGCTTCAAAATATAAAGCCAGCATGTCAAGTAGAAGAAATTTCCAATTCCTTGGAGTAATCAACGTTGATGGAGTAGAACTTTGCTAAAAAAGGCTTTATGGTTTAGAATGTGCACAGAACATTCTTAAAATAATCATAATATACAAGGCTAGATATTAAATAATATAATATGGCTATGAGCACTGTAAAAAGAGTCTATAACTTGGAGAATTTTTTTTACATGTCTAGAACATTCAGATTCCTTTCCTGAGGCAAACTCAGAAATAAAGCATATAATATAGTAGAGAACTAGCATTAATTAAAATTGCAAAAACATATTCAATGAACACTGTAGCAAAAGTCTATGACATTCAGATGTCTTTTCCAAGGATACCTGTAGAGATAGACATTAGGTCAGACAAGCAGGCATAATCACATGTAAAATGAATAATTCAAAATATTTGTTAAGACATTATCATAGTGAGCACTATATTAGGAGTCCAACAGAATATATCACTGTAATGAGAAACTATGACATCCAAACTGTATCTCCAAGAATCACTGTGGAAAAAAACTATTAAAGGTTATTATAAACATAATAGAATAGAAATTAAGATGGTAAAACATTCTAATAGTGAGCTCTACTGTGGGAGTCCATGTTTTCCCAATGCATTCTATAGCTATTTCTGTGGGTAAAAAGATTAGAACATTATTGTAGACATCTATAAAGAGCAGTTAGTTGAACACCTGCTTAATATAAATAGTTGTATCCATTGCTACAGGTCTCTTTGAAGTATAAAAAAATATAAGCTGCTGAAGATTCCACAGAGAAGTTGGGTATTTTTGAAACTTCTTGATCATCAAATTTAAACCACCTTGTCTTGCCGCATTTTGTTTGTTTGTTTGTTTGTTTGTTTTTTGGGCCACACCTGGCTGTGCTCAGGGGTTACTCCTGGCTATCTGCTCAGAAATAGCTCCTGGTAGGCACGGGGAACCATATGGGACGCCGGGATTTGAACCAACCACCTTAGGTCCTGGATCGGTTGCTTGCAAGGCAAACACCTCTGTACTATCTCCCTGGTCCCATCTTGCTGCATTTTTACAATAGACTGCAATGACCCTTGTCCATTTTATCATAATGGTTCTAAATAAGAATAAGTGTTATTCTTCAGGGTTATCCTTATAATTCATAGCCTATTGTGACAAATCAAGGGTTTCTAAAGTCCACATAGGTTCTTACTTTTTCATCTACTTGCCATTATAGGAAAAATATTTCAGATGTATTATGAGCATAGATGGTAATTTCCAAATGGCTATCCTTTTTAGAGAATCCTGCTGTGTGTTGCAGTAGCTGCAAAACAACTACTACTACAACAACAAAAACAAATCTATTATTGTTTTTCGGTTTTCTTTTTTTTTTTTTTTTTTTTTTTTTTTTTTTTTTTTTTTTTTTTGGTTTTTGGGCCACACCCGTTTGACGCTCAGGGGTTACTCCTGGCTATGTGCTCAGAAATCGCCCCTGGCTTGGGGGGACCATATGGGACGCCGGGGGATCGAACCGCGGTCCTTCCTTGGCTAGCGCTTGCAAGGCAGACACCTTACCTCCAGCGCCACCTACCCGGCCCCTGTTTTTCGGTTTTCTTCTTTGAAAAATAACTTAAGCAGTCTTTCAACATGCATTTATCTGTAGATTTCAAAGGCAATGATAAATGAGTAAATATCTCAAATGTCCAAGATTCTTGGTGACAGATGAGGCATTGAACTGTGGATTTCAACTGACCTTGGAAAAGTGTAGCAATAATAGACTCAATAAAGTATTTGTGTCTCTGCCAAGCTTGTTTTGCAACATTTAAGTCAACAAGATGATCATTATCTTCTCTTTAGGTCTTTTCTGCCTATCAGCTCTGTTCAAGTCTAGATGAAGACCATCCATCAAGAATAGAAGTAGTTCATTAGGATCTTGTTGATTGTGCCCTGCGAACTGGTCATTTAACTTCTAATGTTCATCTTAAATTTTTTTGGGTTGATATACCTGAGTTGTCCTACTCACAAGGCTTTTACGATTTTACTGAACTCTTCTGCCACTTTACCTTTATGTCCCAATGGATTTGATTTATTCATGCCCTCCTTGTAATGGTTTAGTAAAAGTAATCAGTCAATCTTGGAATATTTTACAGACACTGTAAAATATTGAGTTCATGTAACAAGTGTTTCCTAAATTATGAAGTCCAATGAGAGAAGGCCTGTTCCCTCATCTACAGAACCAAGGTCCTGGAATTGGTCATTTCCACTCTTGATAGTCTATTCTTCAGTGTATGGTGTCAGCTTATTGTCCCAGTTATCTTTTGGGGTCACAGTTTGTTTCCTTCTTTTGTCCTTTTGAGTAATCTGTGTTGGGTGTGAGGAGCTTCTTATAATCTTGTCAAGTGCCAGAGTCTGAGATTTTTGTGAGACCCAGAGTTTCTTGGCAGGGTTGCCATCAGTCATAGAGTTCCTGTTCAGGCACCAGGTGTAAATGAAGCTGGTAAAGTCATATCCCAAGATGTAGAAGTCACTGGTGAGGTAAGAGTCGCTGGATGTAGAAGAACTGGTGAGGTCGATTCTGAGGCAAGTAGAGCACTCACAAGGAAGCATCCAACAGTTTCTTCTGGACAGTAACTCCTTTTTGTGTATGTAGGAAATGGATATTTATATTAGGAGACAGTAAGGTGTGGGCTCTGTGTCAGCCAATTGTGTAGGATATGAGAGGGGATTAAAACATGGTGTTTGGGCCCGGAGAGATAGCACAGCGGTGTTTGCCTCGCAAGCAGCCGATCCAGGACCAAAGGTGGTTGGTTCAAATCCCGGTGTCCCATATGGTCCCCTGTGCCTGCCAGGAGCTATTTCTGAGCGGATAGCCAGGAGTCACCCCTGAGCACCGCCGGGTGTGGCCCAAAAACCAAAAAACAAAAACAAAAAACAAAACAAAACAAAAAACATGGTGTGTGTTTCTGTGTTTAGGGAAGACTGGGTAAGGGTATTAGGGAAAGTAGAGTATGTACTCTGGATGTTTACAGGATATGTGCTTAAAATGATTAATTATATGGAGTAATTTAGATCCCTGACAATCTACCAAATCTGCCTTGGTTGTGTAATTTGGCTTTGGCTTCCTTGCTGTATCACATTCTCCATTGTGAATATTGTGAGGGTCTCAGGCATACTTTGGCTATTCTCTGGAAATCTTGTAGGGTTCAAAGTGCATTCTTACACTATCCTTACAATTCATACAATAAGAAAAAGTGGGCCCATAAATTGCACAAGCTTTTTTTTAAAGCTGCCTGGCACATTAATTCTTAACCTTTGAAAAAGGGCAGTTCAGGAGGCCCAAATCTGGTAAGTTCTGACCTCACTCTTTTCTGGTTAGTTTTCAAGTCTGAAATACTTACTAATTGGCTCATTATGCTAGAGTTCAAGTAAGTCATGCCTGGGAAATGCAGGTCTTTCCAGGAAGTCACTGATTGTGCTCACTGTATTTTCTGCTTTTGCTTTTGAACTGGTTGTGATTTCAACTGGGGTATATTGCTCTCCCTTGTGTTGGTACTGGCTACATAAAATTCACCTGAGTAACATCCTTTGAAAGATTTATTTTAGACAGTGAAGGAGGAGGTATATTCTCTGTGAGAGTGGCTTTTGACCTGAGGTTTAGCCTGGTCTCGTTTATTAGAGTAGTGGGTCTAAGAGGAACCAAAGGGTAACAATATTCAGCAAATCTAGAATATTTTATTATTCTTTCTCAACTCGATTTGAAGGTAGACATTCCAATAGATTACAACCCCATCAGTGTATAAACTAACATTTTTGTATATCAAATATTAATTTGCTGTTAAAAATGGGACATAAATATTTAAAGGACAGTGTAATTAAGACTTGGAGACATGAAGGTATTATCCCTTATATCTACAAGGCCACTATCTAAAATAGCCAGATCAGCATAGCTCACCTGTTCCAGGCACCAAATATAATGAGTTCTAGGCACCAAATATAACCCATATGCCTTCTTCCTCTCATGGTGCATGTATGTCTTTGGTCAGACAGGGTTTTTTCTGTGAAAGTATTTAATAGGACAAAACAGATAGGAAGAAGGCCAAAATCTTACAGCAAAGCCATTCAGAAAATCCATCAATCGCTATCAACACAACTGCCAATATCAACTGCTACCATACCAATCAACCAAGCAACTAATGTACCAACAAACCAATCTACCAAACAACCAATCAATTAACCTACCTACCAACCAACCAATCAACCAACCAACTAACCAACCAACCAACCCAGTACTCCATTTTAATGCTAAAATCAGTATGTAAAGACTTCCAGGAATTGTTTCTTTTAATAACTGTCTGGTGAACAAAGATATCCTGCTTAGTGTCATTTCTGTTAATGAATCCATAGTCATTTCTAATATTGAACTATTTAACAATACTTAAGACTTGGATCACCAGTGCTGTCTTATCTGTCTCCAAATCACATCCTACTAGGTTCCTACAGACCCTGGAAAAGTCTTTAGAGTGAGAATACTTTACTCTTGTATTCTGCACATATCTGTGAGACATCTTTAACACAATTTCACTTATTCTGCCATGTCCAGTATTGGCCTAAGGAAAGTCGTTTAAGTAAGGACTTTTCACTACTGTAAAAGTACTCTTCTTCTCTTGGGACATGTGCATGGGAGAATTTTTAATGTATATGCTATGCTCAGTTCATTTAGAAAAATGTTAGTAAATAACCTAGTGCAGTGTGAGGAAACTCAGAAGGAGTTACTAGTACTCCAATAGAGGAGTATTAGGAGTATTTGAGAAGGTAATTCTCCAGTAGAGAGTAAAGCGCATTTGGTGCAGCAAGAGGGCGCAGGCATGGTGACACCAGTTATTTTTATTTAGTACCCCAAGAAATTTGTTACCCTACTCATGGTTTTGAAGTTTTCAAGTTTCTGTGTGTGCCAGTCTGCAATATGTGGGGTGTCAACTTTTAATTTTTCACAAGAAATCAGATAGAGTCATGGGAGAAATGTAATTTTGGTCAGGGGTTGTTGAGTAGCTTCTTGGATCTTACTCAGTCAGCCAGCTTTTTTTTCTGCTGCTTTCCCACCACTTTTAGTAGCCAGAGTTTACATAAATCACCTGAGGGTCATAGCTGACATAATTAAGGCTAGTTGTGCTAATTAACATAGAAAAAATAAAGGGAAAATTAAAATGATTTTACATATGACAACAGGTTATTACCAATCTTGAAAATGAGTTTTAGGTATAGTCTATTATTATATTTCAACAAAAGGGTAGTTTTATGTCTTTGCTAGAGTACGGCTGGTATAAATCTCGGATTAAGGTTACATTTAGGTGTTGGGTTAGTAGTTTTTTGGTTTTTTTTTTTTTTTCTTATGGATTGGTGTAGGTAAACTGAATGTTATTAATCTATGTTTTATATTAGGGAAATATTTAAATTAGGCTAACTGGTATGATTAGTGTAAGGTGAGTATAGGTTTAGGGGCAAGACTAGCATTAAAATTAGGGTTAAATTATGTCATAGGTTAGGGGATTAAGATTCATTGCATTTACAGTTAAAAGCAATGTTATGTATTGGGAAATTGTTAAATTTAGGCTGATTGAAAAGCTTAGGTCTAGGGCAGTGGTCGGCAACCTGTGGCTCGAGAGCCACATGTGGCTCCTTACACTTTTAATTTGGCTCCTCTGTGTGCAGGGCGGCTGCTCCAGGAGTCAGGACTCTGCTCCTAGCCTCTGTCAGTGCGCTCCCTGTGTGCAGCCCCGGCAGCCGGCTCCAAGAGTGTAAGATGATACCCAGTATCAAACTCAAAGGTGTTCCCCCCAATGTCATCTTTTCTTAAACCTCTTCCTTTGATATGTAAAAGCCCACTGAATATGTACTTTTGTCTCTCTTTCTTGACCTGAAGCCTCCTGGTATTGGGAATTGGTTTTAATAAAAAAAGAGGTGTTCTAGCTTTTTGGGCTCGTGGCAGAGAGTACAAGGTAAAAGGCCATGGACTCCATGATCATCCTTTCCTGGCTAGCTTGGTTTATTATTTCTTTCCTGCTACCCTGCTTCTTCAGACCGGGTTGGGTGGGGTTTAGAAATACAGTGCCTGGAGTGATATTAAAACACATACTTTATTTTGCACAAGAGTGGGCATCTCCCTTCAACAGACGAATGGCTAAAGAAACTGTGGTACATATACACAATGGAATATTATGCAGCTGTCAGGAGAGATGAAGTCATGAAATTTTCCTATATGTGGATGTACATGGAATCTATTATGCTGAGTGAAATAAGTCAGAGAGAGAGAGAAAAACGCAGAATGGTCTCACTCATCTATGGGTTTTAAGAAAAAAGAAAGACACCCTTGTAATAATAATTTTCAGACACAAAAGAGAAAAGAGCTGGAAGTTCCAGCTCACCTCAGGAAGCTCACCACAAAGAGTGATGAGTTTAGTTAGAGAAATAACTACATCTTGAACTGTCCTAATATTGAGAATGTATGAGGGAAATGTAGAGCCTGTTTAGGGTACAGGCGGGGGTTGGGTGGGGAGGAGGGAGATTTGGGACTTGGGTGATGGGAATGTTGCACTGGTGATGGGTGGTGTTCCTTTTATGACTGAAACCCAAACACAATCATGTATGTAATCAAGGTGTTTAAATAAAAAAAAAAAAAAAGAGTGGGCATCTTCCATGAAGGGATTCTCAACCCAGAGTTGTCTTTTCCGTGGATTCTCATGTTCAGAGTACTCATGATTAAAGTTGTAAGCTAATGCCCTTAAATGTGGTTTTTCATATTGATTATGGCTTTCTGCATAATATAAGTGCCAATTAGAATTTTTGCAAGAGTGGAAACATTTCAATATCTCCTTCTCAGACACAGCTATCCCAGAATCAGATTCTTTTTTGAACACATCCATCTTATGTCTCACTGTAAAAACTACTTGTGAAACTCCCCTGCAGAGAAATATTATGTTCATAGAAAAAATGAACAATGTCTCCAAATACACAAGCTTAGCTACCCATTCCTTGTCCAACTGGGGCTGTACAAAGTCAGAGTTCTGCTCTCACAGGAACTGCACTACTTCTTCCCTCCTGCCAACAAGGCGAGAGAGCACCCTTCCCCTGAACAGCCACTTCACTTCTTCATGGAGAAGATGCTAGTAGTGGGCATCCATACTCTCACCCAGGGTGGTGAATAGCCTGGATTTGATCACAATTGTGAATTTCACAAATTATCTTTACTGTGTCATCTGTCACAGAGTTTAGTTCAGCAGGGAGTTTTTTTTTGAATCTAGTCTATCATACAATGAGTGGATACAATGTATGGGTGTGTAACTTCTGTTTCTTGTGGCTACACAAAAACACTGAGCCATGCACAGTGCATCATCTGTACATACATCAACACATCAGATTATTATTCTGAGTGAAATGAGTCAGAATGAGACGTGTATACACAGAATAATCATTTGTGGCATATAAGAATAATAAATGGCAATATGGTAATAATATATAGAGAAAATAGGGATGAGGGACAGGAGGACTAGTCCATAATAGGAACCTTGCCATAAAAAGTGGTGAGTTCAGTTAGAATAGAGAAAGGTACATTATGACATTGATAGTTGGAACTTATCACTCTGGACAAGAACTGGATGCTGAAAATGGATAAGTGACATGCATGGTACCCTCTAATTAACAATATTGCAAACCAGGTGTCATAAAGGAAATTTTGCAAACCTCAGTGTCATAAAGGAAAAGAGAGATAGAGAGAAAAAAGCAAAATGACTGCCCCTGACATAGGCAGAGAAGGGTGAAGGGGAAGGAAACAAAGGACATTGGTGGTGGGGAAAGCGCACTGGTGAAGGGTGCTGTACATTCTACAATTGAAACTCAAGTATGAATTTTGTAACAAATATGCTTAAATAAAATTATTTTTAAAATGTTTCAGGCACTCTATCATAATTCCTTTATGATATGATATCTTATGCCTTTAACAAAGTGCCGTTTTGTTTTTGTGTGTATTTTAGTTTGGCTTCTTGCAGCACACACTAAAGTGTCAATAGATTTTTTTCCTTTCAGTGAAATCACTACTTTTCTCTGGAACACTGTTCTTGTTTTTAAAGATTGTTAAAAGGTTTTTCTCTTTTACCTATTTCATCTCCATATTGTAGGGTTTCAAATTTTCAGCACATTTTGGTTATCAAGAGGAAACGTTTTGAAACGTTTTGCTTCCTTATTATCAGAAATCAAAGCATTTTTTCCTCGAGAAGGATCTTCACAATCCAGAATTAACAAACACTCAGTGGATTCAAAAACTGTATTTCATGGTGGATGTTACTTCACATCTAAATCAGCTTAATCATAAATGACAGGGGAAAGACAACACAATTTTTTCGATGTTAGAAGAAGTTATTTTGTTTGAAAACAAATTATCTGTTTTTGCTCAAGATTTTGACAGAGAAACTTTGATTCACCTTTCAAGCCTGTTGAAACATTGCCAAGAAAATAATTCTGATATTGACATTACCTATTTTAAAATAACACTTTTAAATATATGGGAAGCTTTTCTCAAGAGGTTTCAGGACTTCAGAAACAGCAAAGCGACATTGGCCTTTGTTAAAAACCTCTCTGGATGCCACTGTAATGGAATTAAATTTTTCTCCCTTTAATATCGACATTGACAACTTTGAAATGCAATTTCTGGATTTAAAAAACAAAGAACTGTGGAGTTCGAAATTTGAGTGTCTTTGTGCTAATTTAATTTAGAAAGGTTGGAGAAACACAAATGTGAACTTCACAGCACAAGTGGTCTGCTTTGAAAGACCTGGAGAAGGAAGATATGTTGATTTTAATACCTGGAATAGTATTCCTGACTCATATATCAACTAAAAAAAATAGTGTTTGCTGTTCTTTCCTTGTTTGGGTCTACATATTTATGCGAACAATCATTTTCAAGCATAAATCTTATCAAGAGTAAATTGAGGGCCCGGAGAGATAGCACAGTGGCGTTTGCCTTGCAAGCAGCCGATCCAGGACCAAAGGTGTTTGGTTCAAATCCCGGTGTCCCATATGGTCCCCCGTGCCTGCCAGGAGCTATTTCTGAGCAGACAGCCAGGAGTAACCCCTGAGCAACACCGGGTGTGGCCCAAAAACCAAAAAAAAAAAAAAAAAAAGAGTAAATTGAGAAATCATCTCATCGATGAGAACCTGGAATCGTGCCTAAAATTAAAAACAACATACAAACCTGACTTACTCAAACTATCCAAGGAAATGCAAGGTCAATGTTCACATTAGTGTTTGTGACTTTGTCAGTCATTGTCAGGATGTAATTTTCTCTACATTGTAAGGCAAATTTTATGGAATTTAACAAATTTCGATAAATAATATTGTTCTAAAGTTTTTGTTTTAATTGTGTTATTTGTATCCTCCCAACCTATGTGGACACTTGCTTGCAGAATATTCTCAATAAAAAATTATTGAAACTAAAAACAGTATACCATCCTATGTATTTTCGGTTTTAAAAATGTGACTCTCGGGGCTGGAGAGGTAGCATGGAGGTAAGGCATTTGCCTCTCATGCAGAAGGTCGGTGGTTCGAATCCCAGCATCCCATAAGGTCCCCTGAGTCTGCCAGAAGTGATTTCTGAGCATAGAGCCAGGAGTAATCCCTGAGCGCTGCCAAAAACAAACAAAAACAAAAACCAAAACCAAAGAAAACAAAAAAAAAAAAAATGAGGCTCTCAAAATAAATTTCAATCGTGGTTTTGGCGAGATTTGGCTCAGTTGAAAAAAAATGTTGCCGACCACTGGTCTAGGGTAAGGTTAGTATAGGGTTAGGGCTAGGGTTTGGGTTAGCATTAGGCGAGGGTTATATTTGACCATAGATTTTGGGTTTTGGTTTAGTTATGTTTGAAGGAGGTTACTTACTTTGAGGGCATGGTTTCCAAGAGTAATTAGCCTAGAGATTGAACTCTGACTTATGTTTGATGTCTGATTATATGTGGATAGACATGGATTACACTGTCATTTTATATATATATATATATATATATATATATATATATATATATTACCATTGCCCATGATAACTGTGGAGTTGAAAGTACATGAAATAACATGAGGAGTTATAGGATAATAGAATATCAGCCTCAGAGAGCTGATACAAAAGTTAAATACTACACCTCAGGGCAACAAAACAGGTCCAGTGCCTTCAACCTGATCATTTTTCACTTCAGTCTTTGTTCAAAGCTCATCTAACAGAACAGACATTTCTTAAGCATATATAGATATGATCTTATCTTATAGTCACATTTTGGTGAGATTCTTAATATAGTAAGAAATATGAGATTATTATTTAAAACATATTTACTTCTTTGAAATATTTATACATTTTTAAGAAAACACAGATTGTAAAATTAAAATGCTTTCTCTGAATAAAACTAGCATTTATGTTTTGTTTTATTAATTTTTTAGTTTAATTTTGGGGGGCATACTCTTTAGTGTTCAAGGCTTACTTACTCCTAACTTTGTTAACAGGAGTTACTCCTGGCTGTTTTGGGGGACCATCAGGGATGCCAGAGATTGAAACAGGGTAAGTTGCATGCAAGGCAAATGTCTGATCCACTGTACTATTCCTCTGGCCCCTAAAAAATAGTTTTATAACAAGAGAAATAATATGAATTGTTGTGGCTGATGCTTTCAAAAAGTAAAATTAACACATTTGAATTAAATATGTCTATCTCTAGTTATTTTTGACACTATATTTATATCAATATTTATACATTTCTATCATTACTAATATTCATATCAGTATTTTTATGGAAGTTACAGTGAAGGTAGACTTATATAAAAAGATGAAAGTTAAATACGGGGATAAAGAGACAATAGGAGACAAAAGACATTGCTAATATATTACAAAAATTTTAGCAAAGCAAAATTTTGTAGTGCCAGAGACATTCAATAAAGATCTTGTTTCTTCCATCTGACTAATGTGAGAGCAATAGAGAATGCCATTCATTTTAACCATCTTAAAAAAATTGTCCTATAATATTGCCATCTGTTGGCATATGACAGATACAGCATTCCAACGAAGCAGATAATGAGACAAAAATACAGCAAATTAAAGGGACAGATGTGAAAAACTCACATACTCATTTGGCTTAGCTTCTCACATCTGTTCTCTCCAAAGCCAGTAACTCTAATTCCTGGATTCAATATCTTGAAATGTGCTTGCAGCACGCAGCATGCCTATGGCTTACTGAAGTTCCATTCTATGCAACACATCATATGTTTTCTTATCAATATTGGAAGTTTTCTATTCAAAAAACTCGTTGTTATCAAGAGGGATCCTATAAAGATATATATATGTATATATATTATTCTGAGTTTATTTATTTATGCTCCTGTGAATTTTATTCACTGATATATGAAGTCAACTGGGAGGAGACACAGGAAGATTTTCTGTTTTTTTAAGTTTTAGTGACAGTATTTTATCATTTTTTCTTTTTTTTTAATTTTTATTTTTAATTATGAGAACAAAGATGCAGAGAAAGAGGACAAGGTAAAGTTACAGTGGAAGGACAATCACCCATAACATAATTCTCAGAAGTCCCCTTGCTGATATCTTAACTTTGAACTTTCAGCCAAAGAACATTAAGATAAACAAAACAGAATCAATGTACAATTACTTTGTCCCTCAAGTCCCCAGATTGTAACACATTATAATATTTCTTAACAACACACAAGGCAATCTAAAGCCATAAAACTTACATAACTCCTTAAACATTAGAGGCATAGTATTTTTTACATTTCCATGTACATGCATATTAGCATAAGTTAACCTCAAATTTTAAGTGGTTTTTTTTTTTTTTTTAGGGATTAGAGTCAAAGGAGCACAGTAAAAATGGTGTTAGAATGGCAATTATTGTTTGCATAGGCCCACTAAAATATGAGGGACATGGAAAGGAATAACCTTGGCCTAAATACAAAGAGACCCTACCCCTGAAGTTTCCTGGCATAAGACCAACTCTAAGCTCCAGGCAAGCTAGATCGTCCAATCCAAGACATTGTCTGTAGTGCCAACACACTTTTTTTTTTTTTTTTTTTTGGGTCACACCCGGCAGTGCTCAGGGGTTATTCCTGGCTCCGTGCTCAGAAATTGCTCCTGGCAGGCACGGGGGACCATATGGGACGCCGGGATTCGAACCGATGACCTTCTGCATGAAAGGCAAACGCCTTACCTCCATGCTATCTCTCCGGCCCCACACTTTTATTTTTCACACAGTCTCTGTTGTTGGTATCATGTTTCTGTATTAAAGATCCTGGAATCTGCATACCCTGCATTGAAGTCAGGATGTGGAGTGTCCTCTCGTTTCAGCTCACAATTAAAGGGCAATGCAGGGAGCCCTGTCCTGTAAGCAGGTCGTTGTTGTTAAGTCTTCTCAGTGTTAAGGGAAGTCTCTTTTGAGCAGGTCGATGTCTGAGCAGTGGTAGGGTCTTCCGTGGTAGAGGATTGCTTCCAGGTGATGTTATAGACAAACCTGGATGTTTCGTGGATGGCTTCCCTGGTTCAGGGGTGAATGGAAAAATGCCCTTTCTTCTGAGGTCTGTGCCAGGACGTTATGTCAATGTTCAGGTTGTAAGGTCCCTTTGCACTTCAAGATTTGTGTGTTCCAATTTCTATTAGATAGGATCTTATTTGTATGTATAGTATTTTCCCATTTTAATGTGCCTATGCAAAAAAGGAGCAATGCTACGTGGCGTTATTGGCGCATATGGGGGCCATAAGAACAAGTCCAACAATCCCCATGACATGGTTCAATCATAAGCATTAAACTGGGGGACTCTTTCACCAAAATTCCTTGTTGAACAGCTCATAAAGAGAAGATAAAAAGTGGTTAGAATTGTCACTGTATAAGAGAATATTAAGTAAGACTTATAGTTGTCAGAGAAAAAACACAAAATATTCAAAAGAAATACGTGTCCATTTTATGTCCTTTGAAAGAGTTTGGGGTTGTTACACACATGCACGGCTTTGGTTTGTGATTAGGACTGTGCAGTACTGAAGTTAAAAAGAGTAATGTGGGTTAGTGATGTTTGGGGGTGTTGAGAGAGTTAAGGAGTAAAAATGAGCTTTGTAGGGGTGTGGTAAAGGGCAGAATTTAAAATGGATATTCTGGATATGCAAAACATAACATAAGGATAAGGAATACTCTTAATACATGCAGTACCCCCCACACGGTTTTCCATATGTAGACTGGTCAGAAATTGCCAGTGACAAACAGTGCAACCGAGCAAATCTCAGCATACCCCAAGTTAGGACCCACCATTTCTGGCCTCCTGGGCTGGAACCTCGGAAGGCCTGGAGGCCAGGGGCAGAAGAGGGGAAGGCTGGGAGCCTATCAAGGTTCCCAGCACACCCAAGTTAGGGAGAAGGCCTTCCACATGGGGTCTCCCCAAACCCCATGTCAGCTAGAGCTAGCCTCCAGCTCAAGAGAGGATCGATAGAGAGCTGGAAGCCAGGATCTGCCCACCCTACACCCTGTGCCCTTCCCACCCTAGAGCTGGGGGAAGGGCGGGGAAAGCTTGGGACCCCATCCAGGAGGGACCCGCTGACACCCACCTTGTCCGGCTGCCTGGGCTGCCACCCTAGAAGGCCGGACACAGGAAGATTTTTCTTTCTGTATTGGCACATACCATTATACAATTATTCAAATTTCTTATTAGCCATAGAAAAAACTTATTATTTTTACTAATACAAACTAATTCATCATAGTTTATAAATATGTTATGTAAAATCAAACCTACTTTTATACTTTTAAAATGTTGTGACCAGGTGAATATATAATGTACTAATATTATTTTAAAATTATAATAAAATAATTACTTCACATTTCATACACTTGTTGGAGATAAACACTATACATTTACTGTCAAGAAGACAGTGTGAAGATCACTATTTCCTGAATGAAATGGACAAACCATTGAGGTGCATTATTTGCTTCACTCTAGTTTTAATAACATTTATATAAAACATGTAAACATTATATAATAATATAGATATAAAGTTTACAATGATATAGACATATATCTCTATCTTAACAAATAGTTAAGCCCTCTATTTTCTCATATCTGTAACTAGTAAGTGGTGAGAGTATTTGAGGTATTTTCTTAGGAACTTTAAATTTACATTATTTTTATAATAATTGTTATAAATTATAATAATTTATAATAATTTTAATTACAGTTTTATGGTGCTCATTATTACCAGAAATTTATTGACCTTATAACAATAATTTTTTTGTTTTTTTTGTTTGTTTGTTTGTTCTTGGGCCACACCCATTTGACACTCAGGGGTTACTCCTGGCTATGCGCTCAGAAATCGCCCCTGGCTTGGGGGGACCATGTGGGACTCCGGGGGATTGAACCGCGGTCCATCCTACGCTAGTGCTTGCAAGGCAGACACCTTACCTCTAGCACCACCTTCCTGGCCCCTATAACAATAATTTTTGACACATTATTTCCCAGATTTTACCTTGCTCACTGGCATTCTTCCGTACCTATCCACCATTTAAATTTTGTTTCAATGAGTTTGATACTTTTTAGATTCCTTAAATGTTAGTAGGATAGTATTTTTACTTTTCTGACTTATTTTATATAGCATAATATAAAGTTTCATGCACATTGTTATAAATAACAGTGTTTTCTTCTTTGGAAGGTTGAATAGTGTCTCAGTATATGTGTGTATGTATATTTGTCTGTCTATTTGTATCACATTTTTTGTATCACATATTTTTGTGTCCATTTATTGTTTGAAAATTTTTTACCCATACTTTGCTAGTAATTATTACTACAGTAAAGATGGGAATATGAAAACCTTTCTGAAATTCTGAATTATATAATTTATTTGTAATATTTTAAATGCTATTCATATAATTTTGCACATTTAGCTGAATGAGCTGGCATACTAATAGTGCATAAAGGTACAACTTTCCTCACATTTACAGTCAGCTAAATTATTGATAGAATGAAATTTTAATATTAAATTTTTACTTTTATTAAGCTAATTATCATTAAAAAATAATAAAGCATATGTTTTATGATATGGGTAACTATGTTATAACCTAATAGAACCAGGAAACAATGCTTTTTCTTTGAGAAAGATTTGTTCAGAGGTAAAATTTCAGAATAACGCTAAAGTAACTGACTTAATATTTGTTTTTATGAATGTACCATTAACACATTGCTCTACTTTAAAAGCTAAAGTAAAATTAGGGGCTGGAGCGGTGGCCTAGCGGTAGGCGTTTGCCTTGCACATGGCTGACCTCAGACAAACCACAGTTTGATCCCATGGCGTCTCATATGGTCCCCCAAGCCAGGAGCTATTTCTGAGCACATAGGCAGGTGTAACCTCTGAGCATCACCGTGTGTGGCCCCCCCAAAAAACAAAAAACAAACCAAACCAAAACAAACAAAAAAACAAAAGCTAATGTGAAATTAACAGAATTGAGCTTATTATGGAAATTGTGCTTTTCAGATAAATGGCATCAAGTGGTATAAGATAAATAGTTTTTATGTTTTATTTATTTATTTTTTGTACCACATCCGGTGACGCTCAGGGGTTACTCCTGACTATGAGATCAGATCAGAATTAATCCTGGCTTGGGAGACCATATAGGATGCCAGGAGATGGAACTGTGGTCTGTCCTAGGCTAGCACTAGAAAGGCAGACTTTATGGCTTGCACCACCACTCCGACCCTTAAGATAAACAGTTTTAAAAAAACCCAATGAAGAAAAGTTGTAGAAATATTTCATTCTTCAAAAGCACAAGTTGAAAAGTTATGCTGACCTCAAAAAACTCATATCTTGATCCTGAAATTTGTTAATATTGCAAATTATTGAAAACCAATGAAAAATTCGGGGAGAGGGCAGCCTTATCTTGTATCAGATTTTAGGGAAAAGACTTTTAATTTAACTCCACTGATAATAATATTTGCCATTGGCTTGTGGTAGATGGCCTTGACTATATTGAGAAAAGATCCTTTCATTCCCATCTTGATAAAGATTTTTTATCAAGAATGGGCGTTGGACCTTATCGAATGCTTTCTCTGCATCTATTGATATGATTTTTGTTTTTCTTTTTGTTGATATGGTGTATTATGTTGATTGATTTACAGATATTAAATCATCCTTGTATTTCTGGGATGAAACCTCCTTGGTCTTGGTGTATGACGTTCTTGATTGTTGTGTATGTAAATATTTTGGGGGATTACTATGTTGCTCACCCTAATCTGATTAGGTGATTGTGCCCTACCCTAGGGTGTGACCTGGCATTCTGCCCCCACCCTAGGGTAGGACCTGATTCTGCTTCCACCATTGGTTGGTATCTGATCCCACCATTGGGTGGGACCTGACTCTGGACTATAAGAGCAAGGGTCTGTGGAAGGCGAGAGGCTTTTGCTGGATGGAACTGAATCGGAGTCTTTGGACTTCAGTTTTGTCCATCCGAATAAAGCAAATATTTCCACGAGCCTGATTGTCTGCGAGCTGTTTACCCGCCGTTTCACCTCAGAACCGTGGGCTAGACAGGGTGGCAGACACGTGCTCCGAGCTGGAAGAAAAGGGCCTCATTCTCCATCCCTCCATCAGTCAACCTCTTCAGGGGCTGTCCTGCTACATAATGACGCCCGGACAGGGACCTGAACCCTGGACCCTCAGAACTGTAAGTGAAATATTTCATTGGAAATTTCCTATGCTGACCATCAAATGGTTTCTGTGGTTAGTCATGTGGATTTTACCACCCTTAGTCTTACGCATTGGTGCTCTAGTATACAAGTGGATCATTCCATTTTGTTTAAAACTAATTGGTTTTGATCTAAGGACAATCACTGCAGTTGGATGGTTGTGGTCTATATTTCAAATGAAAAGTGTAGTGTCTCTAGCCATCATAGTTTGTGGAATTTCTGTGTTGACTAACGTTATTATTATGAGCATAGTTATTTGCTGTTATTTCTATTTAGGAAATAGAAAGTGTAGAAATGGTGAGGCTAAAACCAGTATAGATAATAAGGAAATTTATCTGACGAAAACTCAGACCAAGGTGCAGGCTGACGAATCCAGCCCCACCATCAACAATATAGAAATTTTTGCTGGAAGAAAAACAACTCAGAATGTTAAGCCTGATTCTAGTGAATTGCTTGACAGTAGTGACTCAGATAATGATCTACCTCCAGTGCTAACTCCACGAAGTATGCCTCCTTCTAGTCACAAAATTGAATCGCAGAGCAGAGCAGATTCAAACGATGAACCACATGCTCGGTCTCAGAGCTCTATTCAGAATAATTTTGCTAATCAGGCCTTATCCCCTATAGACGGGGTAAATGTTTCTAACTATGTACCCTATCAGATGGAAGAATTAGATCGGTTTAAAAGATCATGTAAAGAAAATGGGCCAAAATCGCCATACAGTGTGGAGTTATTAAGACTTTGGAGTCATAACTCATCTTGGACTTTGTATGATTTTAAAAGAATCGCTGAAATATGCCTGTCGTCTAAACAGCGAACTGAATGGGAAATGTACTATTCAGAAGGCGTAAAAGCTAAATTATATAGTCCAGATGGTATGAAAAAGCAAGTATGAGAAATCATTGTAGTTATTACTGTACCAGTTACATGGACTGGTAAATGGAGACTTTTGATGGATCTTAGAGCTATAAATTTATCCATGATACCTATGGGCAAATTGCAGACTGGTTTACCATCACCTGTAGTTATTCCAAAGGAATGGCCACTAATTATAATTGATCTGAAAGACTGCTTCTACCATATTCCTATCCACCCAGATGATAAAAAACGTTTTGCATTCTCAGTTCCTTCTCTCAATAATACCCATCCCTGCAGACGTTTCCAATGGACTGTTCTCCCCCAAGGCATGCTGAATTCCCCAACCATGTGTCAGTTTTTTGTAGATAAGGTTTTGAGCCCTGCTCGTGAAAAATTTCCTCAAGCCATGATATTTCATTATACAGATGATATCTTGCTCACAATGAACAACGAAACAGATTTACAGGAATTATACTCTTATGTTACTGACTGTTTACAAACATCAGGACTGAAAATAGCTTTAGAAAAAATACAGATAATGCCACCGTATCAATATTTGGGTTTTATTTTGGACCGGACGTCTATACGTCCACAAAAATTTTCTATCAAAAAAGAAAACCTCAGAACGCTTAATGATTTTCAGAGACTTTTAGGTGACGTAAATTGGCTCCGCCCTGCACTAGGAATCCCAAATGCAGAGTTATCTAATCTGTTTAAAACGTTGGAGGGTGATCCTGCTTTAGATAGCCCGAGAAATTTAACAACAGCTGCAAAAAATGAATTGGACATCTTCTTGAGCAGATTACAAAAATCGTTTCTCTCAAGATTCATCCCAGGAGAAAAGGTATTACTGTTAATCTTCCCTACTATAGAAACCCCCACAGGGGCCTTGATGCAACAGTCAGGACCTTTGGAATGGGTGTATTTACATAACAAACAACCTCGCTCAGTTGTCCCCTACTTACAACTGATTTCAGAGATTATTATCAAGGCAAGACTCAGATCTATATCTTTACTAGGTTTTGATCCAGATATAATAGTTTTGCCAGTACCAAAAAAGGAAATTGAGTCAATATTGCCAATTAATGAATCTCTACAAAGGGCCCTCTCAGATTTCACAGGAGAAATATCCTCCCATTATCCAGCAGGAAAAATTTGGGACTTTTTAAAGAAAACTCAGTTTGTTATTTCTTCAATTGTTCGGGATTCCCCTATTCCCAATGCCAAGGTTTTTTACATTGATGGATCCCAAAATGGAAAAGGAGGAATAACTGGAGACAACATTAATATGACCATAGATACCAAATATAAATCTGCACAGAAAGTTGAATTAGCAACGTTAATTTACCTATTAGAAAATGTATCTGAAGCCATGAATATAGTTTCTGATTCTTTGTATGTGGTAAATTTATGTCATGTGATAGCCACTGCATCCCTTAATGCTAATAACCCGATCATACAGGACTTACTTAAACAATTACAGCAGCTTCTTCAAAAACGAACTGAGCCCATCTTCATCACACATATTAGAGCCCACTCAGGTCTTCCAGGACCTATGGCTCAAGGAAATAAAACTGCTGACTTGCTAGCAATGCCTATATTTAAATCACCTATAGAGGAACATTCAGCCCTACACACAAATGCTCGCCGTTTACATGTGAATTACCAAATTCCATGGAGGCAAGCTAGAGAAATCGTAGAAAACTGCAACGTATGTGCACCGTTAACAAAAAAGACTCACATAGCAGGAGCAAACCCAAGAGGCTTACAGTCTAACGAACTTTGGCAAATGGATATAACTCAAACAGATTTATTTCCAAGGAAACCTTATCTTCATGTTGTGGTGGACACTTATTCTCGGTTTATGTGGGCAATTCCCATGTCTTCTCAAAAATCTAAGGCTGCTTGTAGTTTTCTTTTACAATGTTTCTCTGTGATGGGTATTCCATATTCTATAAAAACTGATAATGGGCCAGCCTATGTTAGCAAAACTTTTGAATTTTTTTGTAAGGAATGGCAGATAAGACATCTCAGAGGAATTCCTTACAATTGTAGGGGACAGGCCATTGTAGAAAGGACTCACAGAACCTTAAAAACTCAATTGCAAAAAAATAGAAAAAGAGGTTTACCACCAACGGATTTGCTGTCTTTGACTCTTATCACACTAAATTACTTTAACTTACCCCAAGGGGAAAGCTACACTGCAGCGGAAAGACATTTTAAAGAAGATATTCAGAGACAAGAAACAACCCATAAACCTATTTGGATCAAGGAGGATGAAAAATGGATAGCTGGCTATCTTCTCCTAAGAGGAAGGGGTTATGCCTATGTTTCTATAAATGATGACCCTCCCAAAAAATTTTGGGTTCCATTACGTCTTGTTAGAAATCGGGCTAGCACAAATGATCAGGTTCAGACTACAAACTCCCCTTCAGAGAAAAAACAGAATACTTCAGACACTAACAGCAGTAATATTACTAAGGTCTCTGGGGCAGGGAACGATTTAGCTGTCACACACCATACAATGAGTGAGACTGATGGTAGTGATAAACCCTTACACTCCGAGATGCAAAAGGAAAGACAGGAATCTGTCTTAACTGGGCTCCAAAATATAGGAAACTCTTGCTACATGAACTCAATATTGCAATGCTTGTATAATATTTCAGACTTAACTCAGTATTTTTATAAAGATCATTATAAAAAGGATATTAACAAGAAAAATCCGATGGGGCATGAAGGTAAATTAGCCAAAGAATTTGGTCGGCTCATCAAAACCATGGGAAATGGATTTCATAGATATATTAATCCTGAAAGCTTCAAAGTAACAATTGGTTTACTTAATGACCAGTTTGCTGGACACAATCAGCAGGATCCTCACGAACTACTGATGTTCCTAATAGAGGGATTACATCAGGACTTGCTTACTGTAAATCTAATGACAGACAAAACTACACATCTCATGGGAAATGAAAATTATGAACAATTTAGTCCAGAACACCAAAAGGCTCATAAATCTATTATTTATGATCTCTTTCAAGGACAATTCAAATCTATACTCCAGTGTCTCACTTGCCACCAAAAGTCTGAGGTTTATGAGACATTTGTTCATTTGTCTTTGGCTGTTACATCTACAGATAAATGTACATTACAGGAATGCCTCTCTGAATTTTTTAAAGAAGAAGAATTAAGAAATGACAACAAAGTTCTGTGCAACAGTTGCAAAAATAGAAGGGATTTTTCAAAGAAAACGTACTTATGGAAACTGCCACCAGTACTTATAATACACTTGAAACGTTTTGCTTTTGATGGCAAACAAATAAAAAAATTGCATACTTATGTAGATTTTCCTTTAGAAGACCTCAATTTAGAGGAATTCACTTCAGAGAATAAAAGCAAGATTAAGAAATACAACTTATCATCGGTGTCAAACCATTATGGTAAAGTTCACTATGGACACTGTACTTCATACTGTAAAATTGCTGCAAAACAACACTGGATCAATTTTGATGACAAGAAGATCAAAAAAGTCCCTAATACATTGGTGAAATCCACAGCAGCATACATACTGTTTTATACTTCTTAGAGATCTACAATGAACACCAGATAATCATTTTACTTCCTTATCAGTTGCTATTAATGCTCTAGGATTCTTTCCACAGGCATGATCAATGAATATAGATTGAAAATCATGAATCCCCAATGTGTTTCCTTGTAGGATGGATTTATGTCTTAATTTCATTATTGCTCTAGGTCTCAGTTAATCATGAAATTTTACAAATTAATTTAGTCAAGGTTCACCTGAAAGAGAAATTTCTCATCATATTAATGTTGTTTTTCTTTCTAGGTATACTCATTTAACGACTTTCACTCTTTTTATTTTAACATCATTGCTTTATTTCCCTCAATTTAGGTTTTAAGACGCTTACATAATGATAATTTTAGGTGGACTTTCTTCACAGTGCTTCTTGCCTATGATTGATTATCATAAAGTTACTGTTATACAATAACTTTGTATATATACTGATATACACGTATAGTAGAGTTGTCCATGTTTGTATTATGCATGAAATTCTCTTTCAGATCTGCTAGGCAAAACCATAAAAAAAAAAATTTTTTTTTGTGAATTTGAAATGATTTATCTAAACAATTGCCGGCTATTACATTTTAAGGAGCTTTTAATTGATTCAGCTGAATTCTCTTTTGCTCTATTTTGGATCCTTTCCAACAAATATTTTTTAGTATGAGTGAGTGTTATGGCCATATTTTTTGTGAAGTCTGTGTATGTATGTCTTGTTTAGTGTCTGTCTGTTCTGCATATTTTGTATATAGTTTCCTTTTTCCTAACTTTATCTTCCCCAAATTAGTCTTCCTTATCCTTCCTTCTCTCTTCCTAGTCCTTAACATTTTAATTTTCAGGATTTCACATGTGCAACCCATCTCCTTCACCCACAACTACAAGCTTCCTGATCTCGGCGGGAAGAAGAAATCCATGACTGTTGGAGTTTTACACCATATATGCTGCAAACTTGTTGGAAATGAAGCCACCTGGGATTTGTGTCACAATGTAACACCAGAGAAAAGATCCATGGACAAGACCCACAGTCTCTGGATCCCAGTTAAACTGTGCTATCTGAATTTCTGGTTTTCCATCCACATACAAAATGCTATTGTTGACCGTTTCTACAATGGCTACCCCAAGATTGCACCAATCCCAAAGGAAATACAGAAGCCCAACCAACTTATGATGTAATGATGTAACGCTTGGGGATGCCCCAACACATGGATGACTGTACTGGCCTTCCTTCTTCATTCAGCTTGATGTTATCTCCTGTACAAGGCTTCAACCGGCTTTTCCAGACCCATCAAGTGTCTTCTGCCGGTCTTTTTGGAGTCCCAGACCCCTCATATTTACACATTGAACTCTGTAGAAATTACATCTGTTGTTTTTCCTATAACTGTAATCCTTTGAAGTTATGTTTGGTACTACGCTTCTTTTGACTATCGTAATTAATGTTTTTCTATTTTAGTTTTTAATATTAGGAATCGATGTTGTATTACATTAAGGTTTTGCTTTCTTGACTTTAGGTTTGTGAGTTATATACTATTGTCTATAATTTCCCAAATGATATTTTTGTCTGTTCTCAGGGTTTTTTGCGTGGGCGCATCATAGGCAAAATACTAGGTTTATAGAAGGTTCCATCCATTTTGGATGGGCCCTCAAGTTGTTTATTTACACAGGGAGGGTCTCTGCCTTAAACATTTTGTTTTGGTTTGTGACTTAAGCTCCCATCTATAAATAGTCGACATCAATTTCAGACATCTTATGGACTTCAGACCGGATTAAGAACTTGGACTAAGTTCAGATACCTATTGATCATCATTGCAGTGGCTCCCCACTGTGCAAAGGGTGTATGTGCCACTTCTTCCGAAATAAAGGCCTAGTTCAATGCCCTCAAAGATGGGCTTTCTGGTCTACCTGAACTTGAATAAAAATGGAGCTGGAGAGATAGCATGGAGGCGAGGCGTTGGCCTTTCATGCAGAAGGTCATTGGTTCAAATGCCGGTATCTGCCAGGAGCGATTTCTGAACGTGGAGTCAGGAGTAACTCCTGAGCACTGCCAGGTGTGACCCAAAAACGACCACCACCACCACCTACAACAACAACAAATAAAGAAAAGGTGCTTCTTCTTGCCTGCTACACAACCTTTCTGGTGTCTCTTCGAAAGATCTATGTACGTCTTAGATTTATCTTCTCAGGAGCTTGTAGTTGATTCCTTGATACATGTTTCTGGTTTTAGACACCCTGTGCTTAGGTTAGAAGTTTTTCTTTACATTTTCCTGTGATGCGCTTATGCAAACAGCCGCTCTTTTATTATTGACTAATTTTTCTTTTAATAATTGTAGACAATATTGTTTGTTTACTAAAAACAAAAGGGGGAATTGTTGTGTATGTAAATATTTTGGGGGATTACTATGTTGCTCACCCTAATCTGATTAGGTGATTGTGCCCTACCCTAGGGTGTGACCTGGCATTCTGCCCCCACCCTAGGGTAGGACCTGATTCTGCTTCCACCATTGGTTGGTATCTGATCCCACCATTGGGTGGGACCTGACTCTGGACTATAAGAGCAAGGGTCTGTGGAAGGCGAGAGGCTTTTGCTGGATGGAACTGAATCGGAGTCTTTGGACTTCAGTTTTGTCCATCCGAATAAAGCAAATATTTCCACGAGCCTGATTGTCTGCGAGCTGTTTACCCGCCGTTTCACCTCAGAACCGTGGGCTAGACAGGGTGGCAGACACGTGCTCCGAGCTGGAAGAAAAGGGCCTCATTCTCCATCCCTCCATCAGTCAACCTCTTCAGGGGCTGTCCTGCTACACTTGATGATGCACTGAATTCTACTTGCCAGAATTTTATTGAGGATCTTTGCATCTGTGTTCATCAGGGATACTGGTCTGTAATTTTCTTTTTTTTTTTTTTTTTTTTTGTGGTTTTTGGGTCACACCCGGCAGTGCTCAGGGGTTATTCCTGGCTCCAGGCTCAGAAATTGCTCCTGGCAGGCACGGGAGGACCATATATGGGACGCCGGGATTCGAACCGATGACGTCCTGCATGAGAGGCAAACGCCTTACCTTCATGCTATCTCTCCGGCCCCTGTAATTTTCTTTTTTGACAGCATCTCTCTCTGGTTTTGGTATCAAGGTGATAGTAGCTTCATAGAAACTATTTGGAAGTATTCTTGTTTCTTCAATTTTATGAAAGAGCCTTAAAAGGATTGGTAGAAGTTCCTCTTGAAAGGTTTGAAAGAATTCATTAGTAGATCCATCTGGGCCTGGGCTTTTGTTTTTGGGAAGATTTTTGATCACAATTTTAATTTCTTCAATAGTGATGGGGCTGTTTAGATAAACAGATGGGACTATATTAAGCTGAGAAGCTTCTTTACCTCAAAGGAAATGGTGCCTAGGATACAAAAGCCACCTACAAAATCAGAGAAACTATTCACCCAATACCCATCAGACAAGAGGCTAATCTCCAAAATATACAAGGTACTGATAGAACTTAACAAAAAAATATAACCCCATCAAAAATGGGCAAAAGAAATGAACAGACATTTCCTCAAAGAAGAAATACAAATGCCAAAAAACACATAAAAAATGCTCCACATCACAAATCATCAAGGAGATGCAAATCAAAACTACAATGAGGTACCACCTCACCCCACAGAGACTGGCACACATCACAAAGAACAAGAACAATCAGTGCTGGCGGGGATGTGGAGAGAAAGGAACTCTTATTTACTACTGGTGGGAATACCATTTGGTCTAGCCTTTATGGAAAACAATATGGAGATATTAAAAAAACTAAAAATTGAGCTCCCATTTTATCCAGCTATACCACTCCTAGGGATATACCCTAGGAACACAGAAACACAATTCAAAAATCTCTTCCTCACACCTATATTCATTGCAGCATTATTTACAATAGTCAGACTCTGGAAACAATCAAGATACCCTTTAACAGAGGAATGGCTAAAGAAACTGTGTTACATATACACAATGGAATATTATGCAGCCATCAGGAGAGATGAAGTCATGAAATTATCCTATATGTGGATGTACCTGGAATCTATTACGGTGAGTGAAATAAGTCAGAAGGACAGAGATCCACACAGAATAGTCTCAATTCATCTCTATGGGTTTTAAGAAAAATGAAGGACATTACTGTAAAAAGGCCCAGAGGCAATAGAGTTAAGAGCTGAAAGGGCCAGAAGGCCTGCCTCACAATTTGAAACTCACCACAAATAGTGGTGAACACTGTTAGGGAAATAACTACACTATCAACTAGCATGACAATGTTAAAGAATGAGAGAAGAATGCCTGTCATGAATACAGGCCGTGTGGGGGAGGGCGGACATTGGTGATGGGAATGTTGCACTGGTGAAGGGGGGTGTTCTTTTTATGACCAAAACCCAATTACAAGCATGCTTGTAATCATGGTGCTTAAATAAAGATTTATATAAAAAAGTGGAGAAAATGCTTAGACATTTGGTAACAAACACCATATTTAGATAATAAAAAATGTGACCTTTTACATAACTTTTTTAATATAATTTTTGTTTTAATTATAGTGGTTTACATATCGTTCACAGTAATATTCCAGGTACATATTTACATTGAATCAGGGGAATTCCCACCACCGAATTGTCCTCCCACAGCCGCTCCCATCCTGCCTCCCATATCCTTCACTCCCCCCACCCAGGGGGTGCTAGAATGCGTGGTCCCTTTTGTGTCTAGTTTATTACTTAGTGGTCTTATAACTGTTTGGTCTTGGTGCCTCCATTATTGCCCCCTCTAATTGGGAGGTGGGACTAGAAAGTTCAAGTTATGTGGTTTTGTTTGAGGAAGAGAAAGGTAATATAAGGGGGTAAAAATCGACTATGCCGACTATGAGCAGAGTGATTTTAGAGGCTCTCATCCTTGGTTTGAGGGATGAAGGGGAAAAGAAGAAAGTGAAACACCACAACAGTTTAAAAAGAGGAATCAAATAAGATATCCAGTGAGCACTGCAGCAATAAAAATATGCACCACATAGTTGCCATGGTCTTGAGATAGGAAATATGACAAGGTGCAAAGAGGAAGAAGAGAAAAGAAGAAAGAAAAAGTAAATATATAATTAAAAAAATGGACAACTACTTCAATATCTACCCCAAAACAAAGAAATCGACAAAAACTAGATAAAAAAATAATAAAAAATAAAAAAATTAAAATAAAAAAAGAAGGATTATTTAGTGTTTTTTGTCTCCACCCCCCCTCCCCGCATAGGCACAGTAAATATTGGGGTCATCCAAAACGGGAATCCCCTTGACCTAAGAGATACAGGGTTTCTCTACCCTTGGAATATATTGTCATGGGATTATCTATAGGCTCCTTTACGTTCATTTACTCTCCCTTTGGTGTTTTTGTGCCGTATGGAAGACTTCTGCTCTGATCTGGATGCTAAAAACAGACCTCTATCTCAGTCTGTGCTCAGGTCAAGGAGTGGAACTTATGATGAAGACTTTCTTTGTGATTTTAGAAATTCTGTTTCCACAATGTCATTTTAATCTGTCTTTTTTGGTTAGTGGTCTTGGCCCTTGCGCTGAAACTCAGATGGAGCCTGGGATATCGTCTTTCGTTATGTTTCCAGAAGACCCGTTCAGTTGCAATTGCCTCAGTCAGGACTCTGGAGTTGGAGGTCATGATTGTTATGCAGGACGTAGACCAAACCCTAGAGTAGGGCTTTCTTGTTGGTCCCAGAATACATTACTGCCAGGTCATGGTTCTATCAGCCTGTCATCTGTAGATCACGTTCTTGGCTTTTGCATAGCCCATAGTGTGGTAAAATTAAGCATATGAAAATTTGGCTAATTTATCAAAATAATTTTCATTCTTTAAAATAATCCAGAAATTTTCACATCTCCTCTTAATTAAGTTAGTACATTGAAACTTGAAAAAAACTCTGTCAAGGTGGGCAGAGAGATAGCACAGTGGCAGGGCATTTGCCTTGCATGCAGTTGATTCAGGACAGATGGTGGTTCGAATCCCAGCATCCAATATGGTCCCCTGTGCCTGGCGGGGGCAATTTCTGAGTGCAAATCCAGGAGTAACCCCTGAGCACAGCTGAGTGTGACCCCCCCCTGAAAAAAAGTGACAGACAATACCACTCCTAGGGATATACCCTAGGAATACAGAAACATAATACAAAAATGCCCTCTGCACACTTATGTTCTTTATAGTTCTATTTGCAATAGCCAGAATCTGGGAGCAACCCAGATGCCCAACAACAGATGAATGGCTAAAGAAATTGTTGTACCAAAGAGTGATGAGTGCTGTTAAAGAAATAACTACATTGAGAATTATCCTAACAATGTGAATGAATGAGGGAAGTAAGAAGCCTGTCTAGAATACAGGAGGAGGAAGATTTGGGATATTGGTGATAGGAATGTTGCACCGGTGAAGGGGGGTGTTCTTTACATGACTGAAACCCAACTACAATCATATTTGTAATCAAGCTGTTTAAATAAAGATATAAAAATAAAATAAACAAAAAAAGAAATTGTGGTACATATACACAATGGAATACTATGCTCTGCATAAGTATAATATGTAATAATTATTCACGAAATAGATGCCATTAGACTGACTTCAATGAGAGAAATAAACATTTTCTTTTCTTTTTTTTTTTTTTTTTTGGGCCACACCCGGCGTTGCTCAGGGGTTACTCCTGGCTGTCTGCTCAGAAACAGCTCCTGGCAGGCACGGGGGACCATATGGGACACCGGGATTCAAACCAACCACCTTTGGTCCTGCATTGGCTGCTTGCAAGGCAAACGCCGCTGTGCTATCTCTCCGGGCCCAGAAATAAACATTTTCAATATGGAGTTATTACTTGGAGATATTGAAGAAGAGAAGGATGGGCAGTGGTTTCTTGACAACAGAGCTAAGAATGAGTTTCACTGAACCAAAATATATTTTTCTTATCCAGCTCAAGAGGATTAAAAGACAGCTATTCTGAATATGTTTATTTAAACTAAGTTCTGATGTAAATGTGAGGGTTGAGAGCAAATATGATAAGCAGAAAATAAGATCTTGGGAATCTTGTTAAGAACTGAGTCTTTGGACTTATAAGTATGCTAAACTATCTAAAGTTCCCAAGAGCTAATAATCCACTATCATTCTGTAAGTTGGAAAAATATTTAGGAACAGAAGATAGCTTTTCTCCAAAGGTTGTGAGTAGGGCAAGTAGGGTAGTGAATGCTTAATGATTTGAACTTTTTATTTTGGTCTGATGATAATGCTGTGAAACTAGGTAGTGGTAGCATAACAATGTAAAATGTGTCATATCACGAATTGTACAATTGAAATGGTAAATTTGTCATATATACCACATACACATATAGATAAAGACACGGAGAAAGAAAGGAGTGAATGGCTACTGGAAGAAAAGAATTCACAACTTCAAAGGGAGTAGAAGTTTAATGTAAGCTCTGGAATACAACTGCTTGGATTTTTTGGGGGGGGTGGTTTGGGTCATACCTGTAAGTGCTCAGGGGTTACTCCTGGCTCAACGCTCAGAAATCGCTTCTGGCAGGCTCAGGGGACCATATGAGATGTCGGGATTTGAACCACCGTCCTTCTTGCATGCAAGACAAACACCCTACCTCCATGCTATCTCTCCAGCCTCCAACTGCTTGGACTTGAATTATTGATCCCCTTAATAGATAAATTACTTTATTTTTATATCTCAGTATCATTTGGAATAAAATATAAATAATAGGGGCCGGGCGGTGGCGCTGGAGGTAAGGTGCCTGCCTTACCTGCGCTAGCCTAGGAGACGGACCGCGGTTCGATCCCCCGGCGTCCCATATGGTCCCCCAAGCCAGGAGCGACTTCTGAGCGCATAGCCAGGAGTAACCCCTGAGCGTTACCGGGTGTGGCCCAAAAACCAAAAAAAAAAAAATATATAAATAATAAAAGCAGTCATTGAATAACATACTTTCATGAAAATCATCTTGCTATAAGTGATGCAAATTTTTTCAGTCCACAGTGAAAAAAGAAATATTGTTCTAGGACTTACTTTTATATGTTGTTTTGCTTAAAGTCACACATTTCAAGGCCTTATGAACAACACTGAGAGGATTTACAGTACCTCTACAGGGAATTATTAAAATATTTTATAAAAGAGTATAAGTACATTTTTGAATACAGTACTGCCACATAAAATATGTTAGATAATGCTATTATTAAACTTTAAATATGATGATAATGTAGCCACACTACCAGTCTTTAAGATAAACATAGGTCTATCTTGACTGAGATAAGACACTAAGAGTTGTTTGCAGTTATGTTGTTGATATGCTGATAAATATTTGCTAAATCAAAGCCAATATTCCTAAATAAGTCAGGAAAGTGATTAATACACTAGAATCTATGATTATCTGTGATCAACATCTGGTCATATTATCTCCTAAATTCCCTATTTGCCTACTTTATCAGGATTTTTTTTTATTGTGATGACATTGGGGTCACATCAGGATGTGCTTGTAGCTACTCTTGGTGTGTAGTCATTCCCCATTGGAGTTTGGGAGAAACCTGCTGTACTGATCTTGGACATGCTTCATACATGCTATGGGTATGTGCTCCAGTCCTAATCCCTGTAATTTTAAATGCCATTTTATTTTCAAGTGAACTTGGAAGCAAGGTATACTGAGTAATAAACCTGTTGACTAATGGAACCAGTAGGATACTGAAGTCAGTCAAGGTATTTACCAGACTGTTACTTAGATTCAAGATTACAGAGAATCTTGGATAGAAATATGTGCTTAGGGGCCAGAGCGATGCACAGTGGTATGGCATTTGCCTTGCACGCAGCTGATCCAGGATGGACCGTGGTTCGATCCCCAGAGTTTCATATGGTCCTCATATCAGGAGTGATTTCTGAGAGCAGAGCAAGGAGCTCTGAGTGTCACCGGGTGTGGCCCAAAAACAAACAAACAAACAAAAAAAAGAAAAATGTGCTTAATTCTAGACAATAGCTAGGAACTAAAAGATGATAACCTTTTAGTAACAGTATTTCAAATCACAGTATCTAAAATAATACATTTTTTTTAAAAAGAAATATTTGCTTAGGAGTCATTTAGGCATATTATCATCTTTTTCAATAACTTAAATGTTATTAATTGAGGCATCGTATTTTTACAATAGTATCAAAGTTGTTTTTTTTATAGTTGCAGACTACTATACTAATCCATACCACCACAATGAAATATTATGCAGCCATCAGGAGAGATGAAGTAATGACATTTTTCTACACATGGATACACATGGAAACTATTATGCTGAATGAAAGAAGTCAGAAGGAGAGAGGCACACACAGAATAGTCTCACTTATCTTTGGGTTTTAAGAAAAATAAAAGACATTATTGTAATAATCTCCAGAGATGAGGGCCAGAAGGGCTGGCTCATGATATGAAGCTCATCACAAAGAGTGGTGAGTGAAGTTAGACAAATAACTACACTAACACTACCATGAACCAAGTTAATAAATGAGTAAGAGAAGTAGAATGCTTGTCTCTAATACAGGCAGGGTGTGGGGGAGAGGTGGGATATGGAGGGCATTGGTGGTGGGAATGTTGTACTGGTGAAGTGGGGTGCTTTTTTAATGACGGAAACCCAACTACAATAATGTTTGTAATCATGGTGTTTAAATAAATATATGATTAAAAAATAAAATAAAATTTTAATTTTTTTACTTTAAAGAAAATCATAGTTAACATAGTTGATCATAATATATGTATTTTCACATAAGTGAAAGCAAAGTATTGCTAAAGTATTGTAAAAACAATAGAAGAATAAACAAAAAAGAAAGAAGAGAAGAAAGTTTAAAAAATGAAACAGAAGAGAAAAAGTACAGTAGCAAGCACATTTGTAAAAATTATTGTATCTCCAATGAAATCATTAGTACAATGGCAGAAGGTTTAGAAACCAATTGTTAGCTGTCCATTCAGTCAAATAGATGTGCTCCTATAGGGATGGTAGCATCAAACAAATTAAATTTTTAGGAAATTCAAAGCACTATAACTGATACTGTGACTTTTAGAAACATGTACTCAGATGCCAGGCTTCCTAGAAGCTTCAAAAAAGCCCTGGTAATATGAGCCCATAGACCAGCATACCTCAAGTTTGGTCATATTGATGCCCCGAAGAGAATTGTAAAGGGGTGTTGAGGTAAGGCATTGGCCAGGCATTGGAAAAACAGTGATTATGGGTGATGTAAGCAGCAGGTGTGGCTTTGGCAGAGTGGAGGCTTGGCTTGCCCTCTCCTCCAGGGATGGTCAGTTTCTGGTGAATGGGTGGTATGCCCATGCTATTTCACAGCTTGGTTTACATTACATTTCATTTAAGAAAAGAGTGAATCTACAGAGCTGGCCTGATTTGAACATGATTTGAAGCATTTGTGGGTGTGATTTTAAAAGTAAATAAATGTGGGAGTTAAAAAAAGGTAATCTATAAAGGATCATGAATAAAAAGATAAGATGTCATGAGCCGAAAATTAATACAGAAATATTTACCAGGTAAAGAAAGATGAGGAGTAGAAATTCAGGAGGAAAACCTTCAGTGTATCACAGAAGCCATAAGAAGAAAATTTTATTAAAGGAATGGTCAATAGTTAAATACCATAGGGAAATCATCTGAGAATTGAAGTGAAAGCTACATCTGAATTTAGTAATATAAGACTAATAATGATGAGTAAGAGCAGCTTTGAAGACACAAGATCAATGTTCAATTTATCAAAGGGAAAGAAACTGAGTATGCTAGAAAGAAACAAGTTAGTTTTAGGTAAGTAAGTTTTAGTTTCTAGGTCTCTTGCTTCTGACATTAGTTAAGCAACTTTGGCCAAGTTGTTTCACTTTACTAGGCCTCCACCTTTCACTGAAGTTTTTCACTAAAGTATCTTCCCAAGTATTAGGATGAATTGATAAGGACATTTATCATGAATTAGTAAGAAATGCAGGCAGACAGATCTTAGGAGTCATTTTGATTATATTCTTAAGTTTTCTCAAAAGAGTTGACAAAATGACTAAAGTTCTTATAAGTAGTATTTTTCAGGGACCTCTGAACTACTTTCTGGACATTAAAACTCTGAAAAATCCAGAAAGAACTAAAACTTCTAAGTCCAAAATTCTTTTAGAGAACCAAATATATGGGTGAACATAACTATAAATAAATATATTATGGAGATGTAATATACAGTATTATAATATTAATTAATGATATTTTGATTTTGTGACTAGTTAGGAGAGATATATTAAAAGAACTCAAAGTATTGCCACTGGCAATTTAATTATTTATATAATATTGTGATAATTATTTACAATATATACAAATATATAATCATGCTACATTCTTGAATATTAATTTTTTTCAGTTATATAAGAATATAATAATATATTATAATACTGGTTATTATATTTATATTATAAAGTAAAGGAGACAGACTGCCACCCTCTGGCTCTAGTTCGAGGTACAAATATGTAGAATCAAGAATGACAATCTTAAGAATGATAATGTTGTCTTATTTCACCACCTAACCATAAGATGAAATCAGAAGACACGACATCCTTTGATCTGTGCAAAAGCCAAGATGGCTAACTACAGAAGACTGACTGTGACAACTATGACTGAGCAGAAATAATCCTGATCAAAAAGAAAAACCCTAGCCTAGGCTTTGGCCTACGACCTGTACAACAACCAAGATCTCTAATTCCAGAGGTCTGACCGAGACAACTGCAACTGAACAGAACTTCTGAAAACATAATGAAAGACTCTATCCTAGACTTCGTTCCAGGATTGGTGTAAAAACCAAGACCACCAACTACAGAAGACTGATTAAAACAACAGTGTTGGAACAGAACTTCTAGAACCATAAAGACTCCATCCTAGGCTATATCCTATGATGTGTGCAAATACCAAGATCTCTAGTTACAGAGGCCTGATTTTATCATCCACGACTGAGTGGAAAGTTTCCAGACACCACAAAAAGATCCAGGGGAGAGTGAAAGAGTATGTACAAAGCCTGTAGTTATTCCCATGACAGTATGCTTCAAGGGTGGAGAAACCCTGTAACTCTTAGGCCAAGGGAATTCCCTGTTTAATCTCCCCAATATTTACTATGCCTATGCAAAAAAAAGCATATTTTTTGTTGTTTGTTTTTTTTCATTTTTTGTTTTGTTTTTATTTTGGGATTGTGGTTATTGTTTGGTTGTTTTTATTGCTGTGGTGCTTTATGGTTTTATATTTTTTGTTTTTGTTTTCTTGTATGTTTTGTTTTGTTTTTTTATTTGTTTGTTAGGTATTTTTGTTATGTTTTTCTTCCTTTTTTCCTATTTTCTCTTAAACTGATATTTTTATTTTTTTTTAAATTTATTTAAACACCTTGATTACATACATGATTGTGTTTGGGTTTCAGTCATGTAAAGAACACCACCCATCACCAGTGCAACATTCCCATCACCAATGTCCCAAGTCTCCCTCCTCCCCACCCGATCCCCACCTGTACTCTAAACAGGCTCTCCATTTCCCTCATACATTCTCATTATTAGGAAAGTTCAAAATGTAGTTATTTCTCTAACTAAACTCATCACTCTTTGTGGTGAGCTTCCTGTGGTGAGCTGGAACTTCCAGCTCTTTTCTCTTTTGTGTCTGAAAATTATTATTGCAAGATTGTCTTTCATTTCTCTTAAAACCCATAGATGAATGAGACCATTCTGCGTTAAACTGATATTTATAACCACTAGATGGACTCCTGGTTTTTTGTTTGTTTGATTTTTGCCCCCTTTATATATTTTTCTTTTTTTTTCCTTCAAACAGAACCACGTACCTGGATTCATCTTGTTCTGCCTCATAAATTGAGGGGGAAATAATGGATGGTACCAACCAAAAGTTGTATGAACATTGAGTAGAAATAAAAAAAATGATCAGACTTAAACACCAAATACAAAGCCAAAGACAACAGAATTGATACCAAATCTACAACAAGTTAGATATAGAGGGGACCACTTATTCTAGCAGCCTGGGGGGCAAAAGAGCAGGATATGGGATGCATGCTGGGAATAGGGATGGAGGAAGGACAACACTGGTGGTAGGAATGCCCCTGATTCAATGTCACTATGTACCTAAAATATTACTGTGAAAGCTGTAATTCACTTTGGTCAAAATAAAAATTATTGAAAAAATGATAATAAGGGGACTGGAGAGATAATAGATGGGTTAAGTTCACTTCTGCTTGGTCCCCTGATCAAGCATCACCAACTGTGATCCACCCACCCTCTCTTAGAGAGCAACAATGATAGCAACAATTTTACAACCATCAATAACCACCAAGGAAAGGGGAAAGAATAACATTGTGGACTGGATTTGAAGGAGTATTGCTGGGTATCTACGTCCTCCCAGACAGACCAATAAGTAGGCAGATTTCCTGGATTTCCATGCCCACATTTACCTAATGGCAAATAAGAATGGTATTAGTCTGTAGCAAAATTCACATAAAATGAATATGAGCTGTGCAAAGTATAGATAACTTCTTTAAACTCAGTTTCCCTGAGCATAGTCAGATGTGGTCCAATATATATCCTGAATTGGAAATTGAGGCTCTGAGACAGAGGGGAGGGGTGTCTTTGGCAGAGTGAGGGAGGTACACTGGTGAGGGTATGATATTGGAATTATGTTCATGAAAAACTATTACCAATAGTATTGTAAGGCAAAAAATTACAAATGTGTAATATCATTATTAAATAGAATACAGACATTAGAGTATTATTTTTATAACAGGGATAAAGTGAAGGGGGTTATGCTAATTTACATAGGAGGGAAAAGAAAAACATAGCTGATTCTTTTTATGCATGATATGTAGGAAAAACAAAGCAAGGAAAATATTTATAATAACAAAGTAAATGGGATTAATGGATTGAGCACACACTTTGAATGCAGAAAGTTTGAGCTTGATATCCAACCTAATTATGGTTTCCAGATTGCCTCCAAAATGAGCCTGAGAGCCAAAGAGATAGCACAATGTGTATGGAACTTGCCTTGCACGCGGCAGACCTGAGTTCAATTCCTGGCATCTTATACGGTTTCCCAAGCCCACTAGGGGTGATTCTTGAGCATAGAGCCAGAAATAACCCCTGAGAATGTTGGGTGTACTGCCTCCCAAATTCCCTCCTCCCCAATTGTCCTCTGAGCACAGAACCACTCATTTTGCCATCTCAGGGTTTCCTGGTTCTGGTCCTTTACTATGTCTATCATGACTCTTGCTTCTAAAAAACACACACAGGATACACACAAATTTACCTATTATGACTTGGTTTGGGGCAGAGTGTTGCAAGGCAGAGTTCAAATTTCATTTCAAATAAATAAAAGGAAGTCATTGAAATGAAAGAATATTATCATTTATTGAGGTAACATTGGTTTATAAGAGATACATGTTTATGCTATTGAAATATTTAAGGGTTTAATGATTTATTTGTGACTCAAATTTTTAAAAATCTTCTTTAAAACATGGTCACTATAATATTTTTTGTTTCATGTTGAGATTTTTAATTTGTTCTATATTTTTTCTATCTATTTGGCTAGCTCTTGGCTACCATAGCAAAATTAAAAAGTGGCATAGTCCAATAAAATATTCATTTTTAATACTTGGTACTGATTATAATAGCAAATAGAATTCTGTTTAAATCCTACTACTAATTTTTTAATTATAATGAATCATGCTCTCTCTATTTTTCTGTATGTTATTTGTAAAATAAAAGAATTGTTTTTGTGATGCATGGGATTGAACTTGGGGCCTCAAGCATCTGAAGTATATGCACCAGCTTCAAGCATGTAATTCATATAGTAATTCCTTGTCTCAGATCTCTGATCTTTATAAAGTTCTTTTTAGATGATAAGTTTTGCAACATTTTTGTAGAATACTTTCACAAATTTTTAGCAAGTAGACATGCTTAAGTTGATACCTATTGAATTAAAAATAGTTTACGTTTTGGAGTCTCCCAAATGATGTTCAGAGGGCCTAGAAGCCATTCCCAGGGACACATGGCCAAATAGGATAGGCACAGCAATGTGACAATGATGCATAGGCCCTGGAGTGGTGAGGCACCAGTACCCTGTACACTGACTGGGCAGTGCTCAAGCTTCTGAGGGTTTACCTGACATTTGGTCAAGGAGGCATGTGGTGCCAAGGATGACACTTGGTTCTTTGAGCATCCAAGACATGTCTTCCAGCCCTTTGAACTATCTCCCCAGCTGGAAATCCATTTTTCCATTACAGTCTTTGTAGTATCTGCTTTTAGATACTCACAAAATTTTATGTTTATGTAAATTTGTATACCAGCATATATTTATATACTATTGGCTTTTTTTCATCTCTCCAAACTACAAATATATATTTGTTCGTCTATATGATTGGGAACAAAAATATTGAGAAGAATTAAAGAAGTAATTCTGTTAAATGAACTTGTTTTTATAAAATTGATTGTTGGTTAAGTGTTATAATAAATTGGTTTGTTGGCATTTAGAAAGAATTCAATTCCTGGTGGTACTTAAGTTTATTCCTGGCCTTGTGCTCAGAGATCACTCCTGGTGGACCTGAGTATGAGGTTGAACCCAGGTTTTTCCATGAAAGACAAAATATGCCTGCTGTACTTTTTTTAATTTTGTACTTTTTATTTTGTGGAGCTCAGGCTCAACTACACCTTATATTAATCAGTGGCTTTATCTTATGTTTAATGACTTTGAAAGTAGGATTGCTATAGATGCCGTTTTCTTTTGCTTTTGGGGCATACATTCAAACCCCAGGAGTTACTCCTGGTTCTGAGCTCAGAAATCACTACTAGCAGTGCTCAAGAAACCAAATGGGCTGCCAAGGTTTGAGCCTGGGTCAGCTGAATGCAAGGCAAAGTGCCCTCCCCACCGTGCTCTGATGCCATATTATTTGACTCTCCAGGAATTAAAGCTTATGCGAGAACAGAACTATCTATCCAAGATCAAATTAACTGAAAGACAGGGAAGAACAAACAAGGGAACCTATGAGCTCAAGGTACATCCAACAAAGAGCTAGAATGAGAAATGTACTTGTCCCTATTCCAACTAGAGTCCCACCATAAATTTCTCAAGGCAATTGCAAAAACACTGCCCAATCTACACTCTAGGTCAAGCTAAACAGGTCTTTGATAGCAAACTTCTTTTGAAGCAAGGCTGGAGAAAATTCCTAGCCCTGGCTCTTGCTCAGCAAGAGCTCTTGCTCTTGTGGGCTTGCCTATTATTCCATGTTCCTAGGATGGTGAAGGTCAAAAATCATCAGTTTCTAATAAGCATGGTCTGGCACCTGTGAGTTCCACATCAGACCCCAATTAGTCATCCACAGACAAATGGACCATGTGCAGTATCTGGCGCAGAGTGCAGCTGTATAATCAGGCACAGAGGCTTTAATATCCTGACGATGTTCCCTTTTCTCACCTGTGTTCAAGAACAAATCTCCTCTCTTGTCAAATTTGAACTTTTGATACAGTGACTCTAAAGGTCTTTCTTGAAGTAAGGCTTGTTGCCTGACCATTTTGCTTTGAGAACCATAAGGAAAAGCACCGACTACTTTTTGATAACATGAGGTTATTGAGGTAGTTTAGATTTTGACATTGCTGTCTGATTTGCCTATTTTTCCCCAGATAGATAGTGTGGATTAATTTAACTTGGTCATAAATCCATTTTCCTGTAAAACATGTTTGGGCAAAATATTATTAAGAATGGTTAAAGCTGAAAATTGGCACTTGCACGCAGCAGGGGACATATTTGCAACTTTGAATTTACGTTTTTTATTTTATCAAATAACATACTTCCCCGCTCTTCCCTGAAGCAGCTTGAAAGTTGTTCCCCAGAGTCTGTATTTATTGCAAAAATATAGAGCCATAGACTAGATTTTAATTTTATTAACTTTCTTATGCAATCAATGTTCAAAGAGAAGTGTTGATTAAATTTATACATTAAAAGCTAGAAATTTGGAGGCAAATATTTTCTAAGCCATAACTGTTGCTCTAACTGTCCTTTCTTCAGAGTTCTAACTATTAATTTAGATTGGAACCAAACCACTCTGTGTTTTTTCAATTGCTCATGTGGTTTGTTTATAAACAGTTATTTCTGAAGGTTAAATGTCTTATTTTTAAGCAGAAGTGTGATATGATTACTGCTCATAGCAATGTGAAGTCTAATGTAAAAATTAAATGGTACAGTTTCTCTAATTGAATTGAGAATTATAGACAGTGATATAGAGCTGAAAGCTACCTGTTGGCCCAGAGTACTGCTCATCTCTGATCTGAAGTTTACAGAAGAATCACTTGGTAAACAAGGATTTAAAAACACACACACAGAGAAACCAATGGGGACTGTTCGAAGCCTAAATAATGTAATAATGTCACCCACAGCTCTGGGTGTACAAACTGCAGATTTATGCAAGTAATTAGTAGTGTCTTGCCAAGAGAGTTGGTAGGCTTTTCAAAAGAAATCTTTCTTTGTGTCTTTTGATATTTAAAGAGCTGTAATTACAATGGCAGAGCTTTGAATTCTTTTTTTCCCCCAGTCTTCTTATACACATTAATTTATGGACCAATCCAGTATTATAGACAAGCTAATGAAAGAACCACATACTCCCTTTATAATTTTTTTTACAGTTCCACTTGTGTGGATGAATGTAAAGTAGTTAATGCTATAAATAAGTATAATGATGTATCTCTCCTCTCAATTGCCAGTTGTTGATGCTGAAGTCTCACACAATAGAAGAATGGAATTTGAATCTCGACCCATCTCGTTTTCTTCCTCTCTCTTGTGCAGCAGTTAAAAATTCAAATGTTTCTGCCATTATGAGGTGTTTTTTTTTTAAAAAAGACTAAAATTTGATAGCCCTCCTCCTCTTTATTTTTAGTTATGAAAGACTAAAAAAATTATGTAACCTATGCAGTCAGTGCAGGCTCTGCCATCTTCAAGGTTTAGCATTGTAGCTCAGTAATAATCTCTGCTTTCTCTCCCCTCCCAGTTTTAATGAGATATAATCGACAAAATTGTGTATATTTATGGTGCACATTGTGATGGCTTGATATATGTATGCTTGTGAAATGGTTATCATCATCAGTTAGTTAACATATCCATCACCCCAGTTCTCTCTTGCTCTCTCTCTCTAAATATGTGTGTGGCAAGAATGCTTAAGATCAAAACTCCCATCAAATTTCAAGCATACAATATAAAATACATATTATATCTGTAGAACATATTAATCTTATTACAGAAACTCTGTGACTTTTGGCCTACATCTCCTCATTCCCTCCACCCCATAAGCTCTGATCACTACAATTTTATTATTCTCTGGTTTCCATGAGTGTGACTTTAAGATTCTGCATAAAAATGAGACCATCTGGTATTGCTTGATCTCTAACAAGTTTATTTTACATATTATAGTCTCACTCTGGCATGGAAGAAGCCTTCTGTTTAGGAAGTCTATATATCCCTGGTCTATAGGAAGATGTACTAAAGCTGAACCTCAAAGGCCCACAAAAATAGTTCAGTTTCTTATGGAGTATTTGACTAGAAAATATGAATGAATTCCCTGAGATTTTCTAAGACTGATTTCTTTCTTTCTTTCTTTCTTTCTTTCTTTCTTTCTTTCTTTCTTTCTTTCTTTCTTTCTTTCTTTCTTTCTTTCTTTCTTTCTTTCTTTCTTTCTTTCTTTCTTTCTTTCTTTCTTTCTTTCTTTCTTTCTTTCTTTCTTTCTTTCTTTCTTTCTTTCTTTCTTTCTTTCTTTCTTTCTTTCTTTCTTTCCTTTCTCTCTCCCTTCCTTCCTCCCTTCCTCCCTCCCTCCCTCCCTCCCTCCCTCCCTCCCTCCCTCCCTCCCTTCCTTCCTTCCTTCCTTCCTCCCTCCCTCCCTCCCTCCCTCCCTCCTCCTCCCTCCTCCCTCCCTCCCTCCCTCCCCCTCCCTCCCTTTCTTTCTTTCTTTCTTTCTTTCTTTCTTTCTTTCTTTCTTTCTTTCTTTCTTTCTTTCTTTCTTTCTTTCTTTCTTTCTTTCTTTCTTTCTTTCTTTCTTTCTTTCTTTCTTTCTCTTTCTCTCTCCCTTCCTCCCTCCCTTCCTCCCTCCCTTCCTCCCTCCCTCCCTCCCTCCTTCCCTCCCTCCGTCCCTCCCTCCCTCCCTCCCTCCCTTCCTTCCTCCCTCCCTCCCTCCCTCCCTCCCTCCCTCCCTCCCTCCCTCTCTCTCTCTCTCTCTCTCTCTCTTCTTTCTTTCTTTCTTTCTTTTTCTTTCTTTCTTTCTTTCTTTCTTTTTTCTTTTTTTTTCTTTCTTTCCTTCCTTTTCTTTTTTCTTTCTCTTTTTCTTTCTTTCTTTCTTTCTTTCTTTCTTTCTTTCTTTCTTTCTTTCTTTCTTTCTTTCTTTCTTTCTTTCCTTCCTTTCCTCTTTCCTTTTTTTGGTATTACTCTTGTAATCACCAGGGGTCAAGCACTTATAGGTGTGGTCCTCATACTTAGTGCAATGCTTGTCCACATTGCTGGAGGTTGCATTTTTTAAATTGTGTTTCCTCATTTGGTGGAGATTATTTTGATGTGTGCTGGTGGTTTTCCAAATGCAGTGCTGCTCAGATTGTGCTTGATGCATGTGGGATGCTGAGAATTCAACTTTCAGCCTCATGATTTTTTCCACTGGGCCAATTAGGTAGTGCTGGGAGGTTATATCATTAATCATGGAGTGCATAATTATGTATTAAAAATCTAGCATCTAAAGCTTAACTATTACTCCCAAATAATAAATTATCCTCTACAGTGCAAAGAACCAATAGAACTTATATAATTATATAAAGGAATCTACATAGCAAAGAAAATGAATGAACTATAGCTACAGGGCATTGTTTGAATGAATCTCACAGAATGTACTAGAACTACAGGCCATTGTTTGACTGAATCTCACAGAATTTCAAGTAAAAGATTTCTCCTTATCCCCATATTCTTGGAAAGTTTGTGGTTTTCAAACTTAAACTCAATTCAGATAACATCTCAGCTAAAACAGTGTTTTCCACAGGGGTTCAAATCACCTCATGTCCTTATGAAAGGAAGTTCTGAACCGTGGGCTATTTTAGCAAAATATCTGAGTCAGAATGCATGTTAGTAAACCTAGAAATCCCCCAAGGGTCTCCCATTCTTTCTCTTATATGGGACATGGCTTTTCAGAAAATATCACAGATAAAACTTTCTTGATATTATTGAAATATTTTGTAGCCACAAATTCTCCTCTTCAGGAGAGTAACTAAACAACAGTTCATTCACCTGGGAAACTCAAGTCTTTAAACCAGAGAGTACCACAAATTTAGAAAATTAAAAATCAGAGACCAGTTAGAATTTCAGACTTCTTGCTATGTCTCTAAATCTTACCTATTTGTCTTCTCTTTCTCCTCATTCTTATTTCAATAAAGATCAGTTCAGGAAATATGGGTCTGAAGGTTTGATCTGGGCCACAGTGCTATGTGTCTGGACTCCCTCAATACCCAGAGGTGAAATTCAGGGCCCCGAACATGCTAGGAATATGCCTTTCCAGTTGAGCTTTCTCTCTGACTCTCCTACTTGCATTAATATTATTAGTAAAAATTGATATCGGGTAAAATGCTTGATTTATGTGAGTGGCTTGGCCATCTGTCCTCAGGATTTGTTATCTATAGTGCAATAATGTATGGTTTTTTTTCTCTTTATGTAGTACTCATGTTACTGTTTTTATTTTTCCTTGAGAATTCTTATTCTCTCATCTTGTGGTAGAGAAAACTGATCAGTGAAAATCTCTTAAAGTATAAAAGAGACAACTTTCAGACTGAAAAAATTCAATTCAACTGTGAAGAAAATATTAACTTTTGGGAATCCAACAATTTTAAATAATTGTCTCCAAATCTTCTCTTAGTGATACAAGATATTACTTTTTACAATCTATGCACTCACCATGTGAATTCTTGGTAGATGATAGTCATAGCAATACTGAGTTCTTTGTAGTATAAATGACATATTCTTTTTTTTTTTTGGTTTTTGGGCCACACCCGGCGGTGCTCAGGGGTTACTCCTGGCTGTCTGCTCAGAAATAGCTCCTGGCAGGCACGGGGGACCATATGGGACACTGGGATTTGAACCAACCACCTTTGGTCCTGGATCGGCTGCTTGCAAGGCAAACGCTACTGTGCTATCTCTCCGGGTCCTAAATGACATATTCTTAAATACATATTTTGTATTCTTTTTATTTGGTTTTTATTTTTTTGGGGGGGGGCACACCTGATGACACTCAGGGATTACTCCTGACTATGCTCTTAGAAATTGCTCCTGGATTGGGGACCATATGGGATTAGAGGGATCAAATTGGGTCCTTCCTAGGTCAGCCACATGCAAGACAAATGCTCTACCGCTGTGCTATTGCTCGGCCCCCAGATTTTCCATATATTTTTTGTTTTTGTTTTTTGTTTTTCTTGTTTTTTTGTTTGTTAGTTTTTGGGCCATACCCAGTGACACTCAGGGGTTACTCCTGGCTATGCGCTTAGAAATCACTCCTATCTTGGGGGACCATATGGGACACAGGGGGGTCTAATCATGGTCAATCCTAGGCTAGTGTAGGCCACCCCTCCGGCCACCATATTTTATATTCTTAAAGAAAAATTCTTTCATTAATCATGGACTGAACATTACATTGAAAGCCAGATAGAGGTCTGATCCTATTTTATTTAGTTTCTGAATATGAATGTGTGACTTATTGCAGCTGATTTTCATTTTCTTAAAGGAATAAACTTAAATATCTTAATTTAATGTTAAAAATTCTCAAAGTATTTGTATTTGTGTGCATGAGAGAGATAGAATAAGATCTTGTTGCCCTTGGTTCCATAATAACAGACATTTAATGTAATAACAAATACTGTATCATTGATTTTTTAGATAACCACATACATTATGAGTACTTAAGTTCAAATGTTCAACATACATTCAATACACTAACAATAATTTCATTAGAACTCATGGACAGACAGGTTTTTGGAACATAGTTCCAAGTAAAACAAATCCATATTAGCTGTATCAGTCTTCATGACTGTTCTTTATTAAATTATAGCCTTAGAGCAAGTGACCCTTTATATATCCTTACTTTTTTATCTTGTGTGAAAGTACCATTAGAAATTTTTATTAAATCATTTTCTTATTTTGTACTTATTTACTGTTTTGGGGAGTGGCCAGAAGCTTGCAGTGGCCAGAAGCTACTCCTGACCGAGCTCGGGGGACAATGCAGTGCCTGGTATCAAACTGGAGTCAGCTGCATTTAAGTGCTTGTCACCTGTATTATCTCTCTGGTACCTATTCATTTATTCATTTGTGGTATAGGAATCTACCCTAGACCTTACATGCAAAATAAATGCTCTACTGCTAAGCTATGTATTTCTGGCATGAAAAACTATGTTACAATATTTATTAATTTGTTATTATTGCTTGGGTCAGAAAATGCAGTGTTTCTCTGGCTCTATTGTGCTTAGGGGCTTCCAGAACTGCATGGGAAAGTCATTTGGTATTGATATCAAATGGGTCAGTTACATACAAGGCATGCATCTGGGGGTTGGTTGAATACAAAACATGTACTTACAAGTATTATACAATCTCTCTGGTCTACAAACGACATTCTTAATACTGAAAAAGACTTGATATGAAATTCTGTTCAAAATCAGAAAAAAATCAGTTCATTGACATCTTATAAAGGTATAAGATTTAATCCAATAAAGTTAAAACATAGCTATTGAAGAGCTATATTTATCTTTTCTATCACTTAAAAATAGGAGTTAAGAAGTCCTTAGACTGTGTAAACAATAAAATCAAGAATTTCCATTTTGAAAAGATCAACTTTATGACCAGAAATGGCTCGGTGGTTAAAAGCTGTTTGCAGGCCTGGGGCCTTGTACTCATTCTCAGTGCTCATACTCTACCCAAATGCTGTCTAGGGCCCTTGGTGCTGCAATTGTGCATGATCTTCAGTGTATGCATATGTACCATTAACTAAATTGTGTGACCCTCTGTAAGCACCATCATTTACATCAAAGTTACAGAGTGCAATTCCTGGTGATCACATGTGTGTGCACCATGAGCAAACCACAGATGATCCTGCTCATCACAACAACAGCATCAAAGAGAAGGAAATGATCTAATTTTAAGAAAACAACATTGAATTGTTCCATTTAAAAATATTATGAAATATCTTTAAACTACATGCTTCAATTCAATTTTGTAATCATTTAGTGGTACTCTTAGGGTTAGTGATTGGTACTAGAGAGAGGCCAGTAAGGAAACTGCCCTTATAAATGTATATTCCCATGGCAACAAAAAAGACAATTAAATTTAACATGTAATTCATAACAAATTTTTGCTGATAAGTGATAATATGACAGAAGAAACTGAAGAAGAAGACTCGGAAGTTCTGGAAGTTGAAGGCTATTAGGTTTGTGTCAAGTGATTGCTAAAAGCTCTTGGAATGGAAGTTGAACAATGGAAGTGATTAAATGAATCCTCAAAATACGGGGGATAAGCAGAAGGAATTGCTAGTAAAAATTCTCTAATAGCAGGAGAATGTCCTGAATGCTTGTGTCTCATCTGAGAGGGAAGTAATAGTAGAATAATAAAGCAGAAGAACAGTTGAAGATAATAAGGTCAAAGAATAGTAGTTGTCAAGTCTGGGTGTATGTGTGTATATGTGGGGGGGGTCATGGTATACACTTAAATTACTATGTCTGACTTGAATAGAGGTTTTAAACAACGGTGTAATATGGTCAAACAAGTAAGCCTGGATTAGTCACTCTTTTAGTGGGATAGGACTCGATAGGTAGAGAGACAATTTTAGCAAGAATGTGCTAAGTAAGAGGATTGTTTATGTTGTAGTCTTGAGTTAAATAAAGATTATTTTGGAAGATGTTATAATAATCCTGCCAAAGTTTATAGAACTTGGCCAGAGAAGAAATGATAGAAATAATGAGGTCTGTGTTTGTTTAGAAGGCAAACTGAATTTTTGATGTATTTGATAAGGCGTTGTAGAAAAGTGCAGACATGGAGTTGCCAATAATTGTGACAGCAGTGATTCTAGAAGAAGATATTGAGGCTTAGTTCTGTTGTGTTAGATCTGAAAAATCTATTAGATTTGAGATATTTCTCTGGCAAATTAGATACGAGTCTTAAATTCAGGGGTCTTCTGGGATAGAGATATAAATCTGGAATCCTTAGTATATAAATGTACCATTTAACACCATGGCATGGTGACATGAGTGAAGGCAAAATTGGAGAACAGAAAATCCCCAGAAATGAATTCTAAGGAACTTTAATAACAAGAAGTTGAGATAACAAGGAAGCACTGTAAAAGGCATTGAGAAGGGGTACCCAAATGACAACAGTAACAGTCAAGTGAATTTGAGGTCGGATGGCAAAAGAACAGTGTTCAATGAAAACAAAACAATGATAATCAATAGTGAGTTTCTACAGTAATTATTTGAAGATTTTTCTAGTGTTCACCAGTTAACATATTAATATTAACATTAAAAAAGGGAAGTACTAAAATTTATTTGACACCAAGCATTTTTCCTCGAAGGAGGGAATAAATGTGACTGGGGATGTTGTTGTCAAGAGAGAAAACATGCCTTGCTTATGATCCCTGAAATTGCAGAAAAAATGGTGTAGAATATTCTCTCCCTATTTATTATTCATTGAGATAAATATAAAAATGAATTGGCATTTGTTTGTATGCTTTACAAGATAGATTATATGATAAAACTGTAACTGGGTGAAAATAAATACTGATTTATTTGGCTTGGGCTTCAATGATGTATTTTAAGTTTAATAATTAACTATGAATATATCTTTTAAAAATCTTGCAGATGCACAAGTGGCTCCCTTTTCTCCCACCCTACATGCTAGATGTAGAAAATACTTGCTATTTATGTTTGTTCAATCATGCCTGGCTGCTTTTTTGAGGTTATTTTTACAGTTAGTTGTACATTTGGAAAATTATTCATTTGAAAGTATATGAAATTCAGGAAGTAAATGGAGCATTATATAGATGATCTTTAAAGCTTTACCAAGTTCAAAGACTCTAAGAATAATGCTTATACCAGTGGACTATATTTAGCCAAGTTGGATGGGACTTAGCTGCTCTTCAAATAAGCAGGATTAACCTTACTGCCATTTCTTTTAGGGAAAAGTCAGTTCAGCATTTTAGACCATATAGGTCATCAGTAAAAGTTATATTATATAGTCTTCAAGTAACAATCATCCTATAGAGTAACAGGATTGAATGTGATTTAAGCTTGAGAGTGAGAGAAACGAATTTTAGTCAAGAGCCATAAAAATCAGCACTATTTCATATAGTTTAAATAGACTGCTATTTTTGGTTTAATATGGGCATTAATTCAGTTCAGTTTTTTAAGTTCAGAAGTGATAAAAAGATATACTTTTCCTTAAAATTCAATCAAGTTTGAAAAGGCCTATAATTTTTTTAGTGTTTTTGTTTAATTTACATAACCACTAATTTTCCACTGCCAGTTTCAAAGGGGGACACTAGAATTTGAATTCTTCCATATCTGTCATAAAAATCCATCATGTCTGAGATGACATGATGTGAGAGAGATTGTTTCACTCATCAATTATTTTATAAGGCTTCAAAGAGTTTTAAAATTGGGTAGAATCTCTGAGAATTTTAGATCAGAAGTTTCTTCCTCAACAACTCTTGTTTTAATAGTTTATCACAAAGGAAACTTTGTGTATGTGTTGTTGAGGAGAGGCATTTTAATAGTGTGCCTTATAGGGGCCGGTGAGGTGGCGCTAGAGGTAAGGTGTTTGCCTTGCAAGTGCTAGCCAAGGAAGGACCGCGGTTCGATCCCCTAGCATCCCATATGGTCCCACCAAGCCAGGGGCAATTTCTGAGCGCTTAGCCAAGAGTAACCCCTGAACATCAAACGGATGTGGCCCGAAAAACAAACAACAACAAAAAAAGTGTGCCTTATAAAAGGAAACTTTTTCCTCAGCTAAATCAGTGGATTGTGTTGATCAAAATGATTTGAGAATGAAGTTGATTATGTGGTTTAAGTGGTTTAAGCTAAATTTGAGGTTACCACTGGGAATTTTATAACTCCACAAATAGATACTTGATATACAAATTAGCATGACCAGTTGAGTTATTAACTAACTTTCCATAAGAGAGCCACAGACATATCTTTCTATTTAGTTTTTGGAAGCAAGATATTCTCTCTGTACAAGACAAGAGGAACACATGATTAATTACTGTTAAATAGAACAGAGTAATTAATGTGCATGGATGGCGAGAAAGGACTGAGCAAGTGAAGGTTCCCTAAACAAAACTTTTTTTTGAAGGGCTGTGGTTGAGCAGGCCTTGAGTCTCTGCACTTTATCTCCTGGTTTCATAATCTCCACTCTTTTAAGTCAGGCAGGATTTTAGTTTATGTTTGGGTTTTGGCTTATCAATGTTAGTGTTGTTTAATCCTACGTTATGTTCAGTGATTTGAATTTGGAGCCTGTGATTCCTCTGGGGAGTACAGTCTGGAGAATGCTGGGAATATTGACATGGATCATGAGGTAAGAGAGGATTTTGATACAGCTGTAGAAGTTTTATGGCTCATTTCTTGACAAAAATACCTTGGTTGTGCTGGAGGCATTATTAGCTGCCTTGAAGCTTCTGAAGAAGCAAATACTTTCAGTGAGTCATTCATTGATTTTCCTTCTGAAGGCTCTGACCAGAATCCAGCAGTGCTCTAGGTTGGAGGTTGGCCCTAGGAACAAGGATGTGAGTCAGAACACTTGTAGACCAACTGAGGATCTGTCATCTGGCCCACAGTCCTAAGACCTGTTCTTCCTCTTGAATGACCTGGAGCTGGAGTGAGGCCTGGGTGTGTCATCTTTGATCACTTTCATCTTTCTGGTAAACATTCCAGCCCATAGTCTGGATAAAACTACTTAGGAATTAAAAACTTTTTTGAAAAACTTTGAAAAGAAGACTAGTACAAAAAGGAACCTCCTAGATTGTATCTTGAAAACTTAAATAATGAAGTAAATAATGTGAAAGGTCTGTATAAAAGGTAATAGTGAATAACTTACATGCTCTTTGTCAATTATCAAGGAAATGTAAATCAAAACAAGAATGAAATCCATTTACATTAGACTGGAATACAAAAATCAAACAAAAATCCACCTTGATGTATTGGAGAAAAGAAATACCTTGGCTTCTATTGGTAGGAGTGTCAACTTCTTTGGTTCAACCTCTTTGCAAAACATGATACTTCTAAAAACAAAGAATTGAACTTCCACATGATCCAGTTATTTAACTTCTTGGCATTTTATACTAAAAGCCCGAAATACTAATTTTAAAAGACATTATTTGCTTTTATATTCATTGCAGTACTAGTCACAAATGCTAATATTTGAAGACAATCCTAGTGTCATGAACAGATGATTGGATAATGAAACTGTGGTCAGGGGCCAGAGCAATGGTACAGCAGGTAGGGAACTTGCCTCATATGATGCTGACCGAAGTTCATCCCCAGTACCACATGGTGCCAACCTTCCTGGAGTGATCCCTGAGTACAGGACCATGAGTAATCCCCAAGCACTTCAAGGTATGGTCCTTATCCTCTCCCCAAATAAATAAAGGTAAAAATTTAAATATATCTAAAGAAATTGTGGTAAATATACAATAGAATATCACTCAGGTATAAGAAGAAAAAATGAAATAATGTTATTTGCAACTATATGGATGGGACTGAAGGTTATAATGCTGAGTGAAGTCATCTAGAAGGAGAGAAACAGATTAAGAATATCATTTTCATTTTCATATGTGGTATATAAAGAAACATGGTATGGAAACAATAAGTCATCAAAGACAATAACTGATTTACAGAACTGGGCTTACTGGTTTTGGTTGGAAGGGGACCCTGAGACAGTGACAGAGGAAAGCAGAAACTTTGGTAAAAAGTGTGGTGTTGAAATACATGCATAAATTTCCATTATTAATGGTATTGTAAATCATGGTGCTTCAAATAAAAATACTTAAAATACTTAAAAATACTTAAAATACTTCAATTTTAGTTGCTGTTCACTGATCACATAACTATAAAGAACTAAAGTTCACAGATGCTCAAGTTAAGGCAGAAATTTACTTTTAAATAAAAACACCATTATTTTTATGTTGGCAACAAATTCTATTGTCTGACTCAAACAACATATGTATGTAGGCTCTAACAACCCCATGGATTGGTAGTTTGTGATCTGGACCTAAGGGCTTAGACTTTTGAGCAACAAAAACATAGAAATTACCCGATATTTCTTTGTATGGGAGAAGGGTGAAGATAACTCTCAGAGAGCAAAACATCTCCATATCTAATTTTTAAAAACATTTTCTTGCCACACCATTCCTGATCCTCAGTAGCACTGCTACCTGTAAGCTACTGAAAGATCGACTCTCCTTGGGTCCAATAAGACAGAACAGTTCTATATGAGTAAGGCTAAATTTTTCCTTTTTTGATTGTTGCTGTTGCTGTTGCGTCAGGTGGTGAGGGTGGGTGAGTGGGAACCATCTAGGTCTAGGACATACTCAAAAGAAATTCCAGCTTGTGCTCTGTAGTGACACCTGGTGTTCGTTGAGATTCAAACTAGGGTTGGTCAGTCTGCAAAGCAAACAACTTAATCCTTATACTATTTTAAGGATCTCAGGGACTATATTCCTGGGTCTACTCCAGAGCTTTATATTATCAAGCATTTTGCTCACACATTGTTTTCTCCAGGCACTCACACATTGTTTCCTCCAGGCATCTAAGTCCATTCAGGCTATATGACAAAAACAAACAAACAAAACAAAAAACAAAGCAAAACAAAACTAAACAAAAACCCCACAGACTGGGTGTCTTAAAAGCAACAGATATTTACTTCTTACAGATCTGGAAGCTAAAAAGTCCAGGATCAAAATGTAGGCAGGTTAAAAGTCTTTTAGGTGCCTAGTTTCTGGTTCATAGATTCCATTCATTTTTTTCTGTGTTCTTATATAGCATAATGGATGACAACTCTCGATGGTGTTCTCAATGATATTTCTCTTATAGAGAGCAGTAATTCCATGAGTCCCTGCCCCCCCCAGCAACCAGTTTCAACCTAATGATCACCCAAAGGCCCTGTGTCTGAACATGATAACATGTGGATTTGACATGAGAAACATTTATTGTGCAGTACCATGCTAAATTTCTTGAGGTGAGAGATTATTAATTTTAATTTTGTGTCCTTTTTGTGTATAGTTCAAGAGTTCACATGTCATAAATACTCTGAGGAAGATAAAGAGTAAAGATCACTACAGATAGAGGGAAAAGCACATTCAAATTGAAGATCATCATGAACCCCCAACTGGATTTTTGCTTGTTTTGTTTTTCTTTAAGTCTAGTTTTATAGGAGTAGAAAACAATAGACAGAAATAAAGTAAAGAAGATGAGGTCACATTAGGAGACATATATCATTTTAGAAGTCAGTTGAGAAATTTTAGTTATATTTTAAAGAAGCAAAGTAATATATTACATATTAAAGAAATAAATCATTGGGGGCAGATTTAGTAAGGGCTTAGTGGGATGCATTCGCAGCAGCCTAACTTTGTTGATCATTATCCTGCATCTTGGTGTATCTTTCTCCTACTACAAATTTTATTTTCTACAACTTTGATTCAGAAGTATTACATTTTTAAGGTTCTTCAAAGCTAGAACACAGACATGTGATCTTTCCCTCATTACTCTGATACATTTGTGAGAGACTTGGATTCAGAAATCCGTAATGCGAGGAGTGGGCTATTTGTGATGGAGCTGGTCTTGTGACAAATTCAGAAACAGATGTATTTGGCTCTTTGAAAATAGTGATGGCAGAGTGCCTGGTCCTTAGTCTCTACCCTCCCCAGTGCCAAGTTATAGTGGCATAGTGCTTTTATGGAGCAGCTCTGGTGGTATGTGGGTTTTTGTTTCTGAATTCACAGCAAGACTGGAAGCTTTCAGCACTGGAGATTTTCTGATGTCTTCAGTATCTATAGCTTCTGTGACTTTCAGCTATGAACAATGATCAATATAAAATGATATCAATGAATATTGCTTTTTGTTCCAGTAAGAGCTGCCTGGTGCTTGGGTCATAAGGAAAAAAATTGTTATAGGCAGCACTTTGAAAGATATTAGAAAAACTGCCTCGAAAATCATTATTTAGATATGAAGGAAGAAGTTGAGGGAATGAGATGATCAAATGTTGAGCAGAAAAAAGAAAATTGGACTTTCTGCTGTTTTACCTCATATTCTAACAAAATCCAGTGAGATAATTTGCTGTGAGATGTTGATTTAGAAATTCTTTTGGCAAAAGGACTATTAAAATTATAGGGGCAGAGCAGCTTGGTTGGTCCTGAAGTTTTAAGGTAGCAAATAAATTGAAAACAAAAGATATTGGTAGACTAAAGCAATAGTAACCAAATGGTCTCAGAAGATTTCTCTTATCATTCTAGTACAGATGTAGATCAGTAGGCACTTAGTAATTATTTGATTAAGGGATAGATGAATCAGATATTACCAAAAGTAAACAGAAAAATAAAGAGATGCACAAAACTTAACATCTTGCATTTAATATTGGACCTTTGGTATCTTTGATTTGCATACTAAATGTAGAGCTGCAGATGGCTTCATGTTATTACAGCTGCTGAATCAACTTACATTGGCTGCAGAATTCTGTCGCCCTTGCAACAAAAAATGACCTTGAAGTATTGATGTATTCCCTGGACCTGTTTCAGAAGACAATAGCACAAACAAGATTAATTCAAATAATGGGCTCTATGTTTTAAGGTTTTGCAGATCATTATACGTATCAGTAATGTTCTTAAAAGTCTGAATTTATATTTAAAAGTTTGGTAGCTCCTTCCATTTTATTATTTATGCACTAATAGCTTCTGTTTTTATTGGATTGTGTTATATCTTCTGGTGTTTTTTATGCACTCTGTATTCCACATTTGCAGTTTCAAAAATAAAGACAAAAGAGTGCCTTTTATACTTATAGAAATAATTTTACTTTTTGCCTCAGCATGTTCTCACTTTTCATAATTTGTGAAATGTAACTATTAAAAGTGCAAAGCAGCATGTCTGAAAGTCTGTCTGAGATTACAGATTCCCTCTTCACAGTTAGAAGCTCTCAAAACACCAATAAAAAGTGCTGAATGATATGAACAAGACTGTGTAAGGAAAGGTGAAGTGAATTGGGATTATTCTCCTTGTCTTATAAGGAAATTTTCAAAAAATAATACTAATTTATCATAAATTCTGTGATCTGTTAAAAGGAGAAACTAAATCATCTTTAACAAAATTCCTTCTCTTTGAATTTTCAGAGACAGAGCTTAGCTGAACAAAGGAAGAGTTTTTGGAGATCTATGATTATAGGACAGTACCAGTATTCAACCAGTAGAGGGAAGTCAAACAGAAATTTGAAGAGGGAAACTAGTAGAAAACTTAAACTCTTTCTAACATGGAAGGGAGTTACAGGAGTGACTTGATATGAAGTATGAAGAGTATTCTCTGTTCCTCGGGCTGATTCATAAAGACATGAAGGCAGGGAGGTGCTATTACAGAAATTACTGGAAATTCACCCTGCAATTTACAGGGAAAAGTGTTGATTGGTATTTCACTGTAAGGCACTTTACTGTATCTGAACCTTCTGAGGAGATTGGTGAAAAGACAAGTGGCTGCAGCAGTCCTGACTCAGAGTGTTCCTGTGGAGCTGACTGCAAAAAAATCTTCCCCAGGTGCTTGCTTGGATTATGACCTGCTGATACTTCCGGCATTGCAGGAACTATATGCTGTACAGTTTACTTGAGTTGTGGGAGCCCTCAGAGAAAGCATACTGGGCCTGGGAAAGAAAACTCCTTTTTCTATTGCCTTAGTACAGAGGGTAAGGTACTTGCTGTGCACGTGGCTGACTTGTATGTGTTCAACCGCCAGCAACATGTATGGTGCTGAGTCCTGCCAGGGTTAATTCCTGAATACAGAACCAAGTGTAGGCCAGTGGGTGTGATCCGAAAATTGAAAAAAGAAGAAAGAAAGAAAGAAAGGAAGGAAGGAAGGAAGGAAGGAAGGAAGGAAGGAAGGAAAGAAGGAAGGAAGGAAGGAAGGAAAGAAGGAAGGAAGAAAGAAAGAAGAAAGAAAGAAAGGAAGAAGGAAGGAAGGAAGAAGGAAGGAAGGAAGGAAGAAAGGAAGAAACAAAGAAAGAAAGGAAGAAACAAAGAAAGAAGAAAGGAAGAAAGAAAAAGTAAAGAAAAAGGAGGAAGAGAAAAAGAAAAAAAGAAAAAAGCAAAAATAAAAGTAAAGAGAAAAGAGAAAGGGGAAAGATAAAGAAAAAAAAGAAAAGAAAGGAAGGAAGACAAAGGAAGGAAAAGAAAAGAAAAAAGGAATAAAGAGGATGGAAGGAAGGAAGGAAAAGAAGAAAAAGAAAGGAAAGAAGGGAGGGAGGAAAATGAAAGAAAGAGCAAGAAAGGGAGCAAGCAAGCAAAGAATACAGAAAGTAGGGAAGAGATAGAAAGAAAGGAAGAAAGGAAGAAGGGTGAAAGAAAGAAGAGAAAAAAAGAAACCTCAGTTGTCCTGTATTATTTCTCTAGTGCCCTCTACTGGTAAAGCTTACTATGCCACGTGGCAAATACAAAAAAATCAGCTATTTTGGGGATGGACTAGAGTCCAGTGGTCGGCAACCTGCGACTCGCGAGCCACATGTGGCTCTTTACACTTTTGATTTGGCTTTTCTGTGTGCCGGGCGGCCGCTCCAGGAGTCAGGACTCTGCTCCTAGCCTCTGTCAGTGCGCGCCCTGTGTGGCTCTCAAAATAAATTTCAATCGTGGTCTTGGCGAGATTTGGCTCAGTTGAAAAAAACGGTTGCGGACCACTGGACTAGAATGGAGGAGGGTGGTTGGAGGAGAGACTTGGGGGAAAATCAGGGCCTCACACATACGAACTACTGTTCTGCTGAGCTACATGCTAAGCTCTCTAGATAATATTTGTTGTTGTTTTTTTGTTTTTGGGGTCACACCTAGTGAAGCTCAGGGGTCATTCCTGGCTTTGCGTTCAGAAATTCCTCCTGGGTTGGGGGACCATATGGGACGCCGGGGGATCCAACCGAGGGCCGTCCTGGGTCAGACTAGTGCAAGGCAAATGCCGTGCGGCTGCGCTAAGGTGCAGGCCCCTCTAGATAAATTTTTGATCTGGAAGTAAAGATAAGAAGGAACAAAATTTTGCTTTGCATGTGGCAGTCTTGGTGATGTGGGTAAGTTAATAGGTGGTCTAAAGGAAGGATTCTGGCTTTCTTTCCAATTCTGTAGCCTCTCAGAATGTCACAAGGAGGATTTTTATTTATTTTTTTAAAACTTATTTATTGATTGATTCATTGATAGATTGCTTTCTGGGTCACATCCAGTGGCTTTCAGGAGTCACTCCTGGCTCTGCACTCAGAAATCACCACTGGCAGGCAGGGGACCATATGGGATAACGGGAATTGAACCTGGTCCTTCCCCGGAGGCTATATGCAAGGCAAATGCCCCATCGCTGTGCTTTTTCTCTGGCCCAGGAGGATTTTTTTGTTTGTTTGTTTAAACACTATCTTCTTTTAATATATAATTTTTATTTTGACCATACTGGTTTACATAACTTTCACAATAATATTTTAGGTACATATTAACATTGAATCAGGGGAATTCCAGTCACTAAGTTTGTCCTCCCCCTCCCCGTTCCCATTCTGCCTCCCATATCTCCCACCCTCATCCCCCGGGACACCAGAACAGGTGGTCCCCTCTGTGTCCAGTTTACTACTTATTGATCATATATCAGTTTGGTCCTGGTATCCTCCTTTATTTCCCCCTCTATTTGAGAGGCGGAACTATGGTTATATGGTTTTGTTTATATGGTTATATGGTTTTGTTTAAAGAAAAGAACAACAAAAAAGTGGGGTAAAAATCAGATAAGCCGGGGCCGGGTAGGTGGCGCTGGAGGTAAGGTGTCTGCCTTGCAAGCGCTAGCCAAGGAAGGACCACGGTTCGATCCCCCGGCGTCCCATATGGTCCCCCCAAGCCAGGGGCGATTTCTGAGCACATAGCCAGGAGTAACCCCTGAGCGTTAAACGGGTGTGGCCCAAAAAACCAAAAAAAAAAAAAAAAAAAAATCAGATAAGCCGAAAATGGGTGTAGTCCAGGCTCTCAACCTCGGTTTGAGGGAGGACAGGTTAATTTTGGTGATTGAACCACTCTTAGAGGTGCTCAGGGCTTATTCTTGGCGCTACACTCATAGGTCAGTCTTACTGGGATTCAGGGAATAATATAGAGTGCTAGAGATAGAATCTGGGTGGGTTACATACAAGGAAATACCCTAATCATTGACTCTAGTTCTGAGGATGGGCATTTTAAGGTGAATTCCGTCCAGTTCGTAACATCCTGGCTCTGTCCTGCAAGTTCTAGTGTAAAGAATTTATATTGCGGGCCCGGAGAGATAGCACAGCGGCGTTTGCCTTGCAAGCAGCCGATCCAGGACCAAAGGTGGTTGGTTCAAACCATTTGCCTGCCAGGAGCTACTTCTGAGCAGACAGCAAGGAGTAACCCCTGAGCACCGCCGGGTGTGGCCCCCCCCCAAAAACAAACAAACAAAAAAAAAGAATTTATATTGCCTTGGAAATAGCCCAATGATCTATGTGAAAATGCTAAGGAAGACTGTTATTGTTATTATTGCCAATCTGAGAAAAATACTGCCATTTTAGGAATTTAAATTGGATTTTGTCCTAATTTCCAAAGTCACAATATGTATTTTTGTTTGTTTGTTTTGGTTTTGGGCTCACACCCAGGGGCACTCAAGGGTTACTCCTCACTCTGCACTCAGAAATCACTCTTGGCAGGCTTTGCAGACCATATGGGATGCCGGGATTTGAACCACCACCCACCCTGGATTGGCTGCGTGCAAAGCAAACGTCCTACCACTGTGCTATCTCTCTGACTCACAATATGTATTTCTTAAATAAACCTAAATGTTGAAACTTTGAAAGCTCAAACCTTTCTAAAGGATAAAAATCCTGAAAAATCACAATCCCCAAAGATCATCCCCCCAAATACAAAGCAGGAAAAATGAAAACATCTTGAAAAAAATAATTGTTTACATTTAATAAAGAAGATTTATATTTGAGTTATGTGCCAAAAAAAAAAACCATGACATAAAACTTAGCAGGCAAGTTCTACACAACAAAACTGTCACGAGAAATAGATTTCACAAATGCAGATGAATGAAATGGACAATTCTTCATTTATAGAGGAAGCTTCAATATTTTTTAAATTAATATCTTTCTTTAAGCATCATGATTACAAACATGAGCTTCAATGTTTTTATATACATGAATAGTGCTTACAAAGTCAACGTCATGGTGATGATCTTTTTCAGAATAAAATTTACACACATACACACACACACATACAAGTATTAAATAAATAAGACCACTTCAAAAGTCTATGCAGTTTATGCCTGCTCTCCTGGAAACAACCCAATGGTGAAACACATAAAATGCAGATCACAGCAATCGCTGACAATTTCCAAGTAGGAGGAGAAAAGAAACTAAACAAAATAAAAACAAGACTAGCTGAAAAATTTCACACACAATAAGTATATTATAGAGTTGGGTTCTAGGCAACTGCATGGAAGCTGTTCATAGTGCTTGGAAACTTTCATGATCATTAATTACATTTTGAATTCTTACATTAAGACTTCAAGTGCCTTAAAAAACAATTGTACTTTGTTCTAGGGTCTATCTTTTCTTGAAAAATAAATTCACATTTGTTGTCTAGGTAGCAATGCTCTTTTGGAAATTCTTTCATGATTTGATTTAGATTGACATGAGCCTTCTCCATTATCTTTTCCATACTCCATGTCATCCTTGTATGCTATTTTGCACATATAGACATTTATTCTTTATTTTCTCACCCAGAGCCCAGAATTAATTGGAGCAGTATTAGTGATCAAAGCAATATCACTGCATGTCAGCTTATCCCTTCATGACCTAATTAATTTTGAACCAGTTAACAATTTTCTAGGCAAATGGGCTCTCCAGAAAATGTGGCCTTTTAATGTATTAATATTAAATGTCTATATTTTAGACACCTAGGTTTACAGAGTTGCTCATGATAAAACTATTTCTGCTATTCAATGTTCAACATCAATTCCACCACCACAGTAACATGTCCTTCATCATTGTCCAGTTTCCCAATATGCTCGGAGCCTTCCCTTTCGCAGGTACAACTAGTGTACTTGATATTGTTTGTTGCAACTAAATGGTAATGGGATTATTGAAAAAACTTCATTGAAAGAAAATTGGTAAAAATTGTCATATCTAGCATTGGGATATTATGCCACTCGAAGTTCAAAAAGCTGAGCATTTTGTTGCTTTTGTTATTGTTGTTTAGTTGGGCTTCTATGGCAATTTCACATTTTTATTTGTTGTTTTCCTACTGGAAAGTCACTATTAAAATTATGGAGATGTTGTGTGGCCACATACTGGCCACATAGTCCAGGATTTCGAAGACATGTAGTGCAGGGATAATGAGCTCCTGTGGTGACAGTAGTAGTTCATGGGTAAGGTTTCTAGGACTTGTCAAATACAGAGGGATGGTGGTGGTGGAGGCAGCCAGCCCTGGCTCCAAAGCATCTCTGGAGCTGTCAGACACAAAACTGGCATACTTGGTGGTTTTGGTGGCTAGGAGTCTTCAGAGATTTGTTGAAAAGTGGTGAAACTGGACTATTGGTTTAGCAGCAATTGTAAAGTGCCCGTATATAGATGTCAGGGCTTCAGCTGGTTCCAGAACTTGTCCTGCCCCACTACCAAGTGGCTCCAGTGCAATCAGCTTTAAGGCTGGTATATCCATGAGTTTTCCTACTAGTTTTACCTTTCTTTTGAGAATGAGATGATTCTTTGGTGCTGGTCCTATGGACAGATATCCATTATGACTTTCATTTGTTAAAAGCTCCTATAATGTCATTTGAAAGAAATGCTGATGTTGACATACTTGTTTTTTGATAGACAAATTAAGTACTGTTGCAAAGGAACTTGGAAGAATTAAATTGACTAATCAGTTGATCTTCAAATAAGAAAGTGTCTCCATTTTAATATAACTTTAGTGGCATAAACTGTAAAAGCAGAAGAAGAAGCATCAGTGATAGAGATGATGTAACAGTGGAAGAGGTCAGAGTGATGAGTTTGATCAATGTATGGCATATTTTCTGGAACCAAGCCATAGCAGAACACCTGCAAGGAGCAGAGAGAATACACTGGAAAGTGAGGGTGGTCCCCAGCCAACAACTAGCAAGGAAGAAGACCTCAGCTCTACAGCTGTACAGACCCGAATTCTGCCGACAACCAGCATCATGCTTGAAATAGTTGTTTCCCCAGAGCCTCCAGAAGGGAGGGCAGTCCTGCTGACTCCTTGATTTCTACCTTGTAAGATTAAGAAAAGAAACCAACCAAACCACTTTGCAATATAGATCTGGTTTCCTGACCTACAGAGCAGTAAGTTAACAGATGTCTTGCTTTAAGCTGTTAAATTTGAGATAGTTTATTACAGCAGCAATAGGATATTGCTAGAAACATATATTTAATGGTATTTATTAAACATACTTAATGCAGCATGTATTTGTTCAAACATATCATCAATGGTTAAATTTAAGTTGAAAGCCTTTCTTTTTGGACAAGTTAAAAACATGTATTTAAAATACAATTTAGGGGCCGGAGAGATAGCATGGAGGTAGGGCATTTGCCTTGCCTGCAGAAGGATGGTGGTTCGAATCCCGGCATCCCATGTGGTCCTCCGAGCCAGCCAGGAGCGATTTCTGAGCATAGAGCCAGGAGTAACCCCTGAGCACTGCCGAGTGTGCCCTCCCCCCCAAAAAAAAACAATTTATAAGATGCTTAATTGTCCTATGCTGAAACCTGCAAGTGGGCAGCAACCCTCTGAGTCTATACCAACAAAGCAGACTGAGGAGTATGGCCCTCCCTCCAACCCCTTCTGTTCATATACCCAAGGAGCCATGTAGATTCCTGGGAATATAAAAGCAGAAAACAGAACCCCAGAGGCTTCCACTGGGAGTAGTCCTACTGGCCCATTCCAGAGCAGAGCATCCCCAGATGGAACAGAGCCAGGTATGGCTAGGCTGGACAGGGCAGTGGACTCTGATAGTAGCAGAGAGGGTGCTGCTTCTTGCCTGCAAGTAGGGAACACCTTGACTGAGGGGGCTGAGAAGGGTCAGACACCAAACCTGCCTCCCACCCCTCAGCTCTTTTGATTATAGACTGATTTCAGAGTAATGGCTCCTGGGAAATGGTTATCTAAAAATCTAGAAGCCAGGCTCATGGGGTGAAGGAAGACCTGGGGAAAGGTGAGAGTACATGAAGCAGATAAAGGGGCAAAAGTCTCAGGTTTTTGGCCTTCCTCTTCTCTCCTCCCAGGGTTTTCCAAGGTAAAACCTTTATTTATTTATTTATTTATTTTGACTAAAGATACATTTAAAACAATTACAAAGAACAAAAAGTGCACAAACAACTATATACACACAATCATTTTTATTTTCCTCCTCACGTTTCCCTAAAACAATCGAGTCTTTATTTCTCTTTCTTTTACTGTCTGTCACTTGTCCATCTGGAAGGTCTAGGTTGGATATATCTGCTGGTGGGTGGTGACAGGCATAAAGAGAGCAAAGCCCCATCTCTGGCCACGGGGAAGAAGCATCACTGATCCCTTCTACATCCTCACTGGAGACACACAGCAGCCAGCCTTCCCTTTGGCTCTGCTAGAGGTCCGGGGAGAACATGTCGTTCCAGGGTCGACCAATCAGCACTACAGGCCTTTCAACTGGCCTACTGCTTCCACCTTCTCCCATTGCAAGGACATTGTAGCCTCGAGTCAGAAGCTACTACTGGTCTGGAGCGATAGCTTAGCAGGTAGGGCATTTACCTTTCACGCGGCTGGGGTTCCATCCCAGTCATCGTATATGGTACTCTGAGTCTGCCAGGAATGATTTCTGAGAGCCAGGAGTAAGCCCTAAGTGCTTTTTGGGTGTGTCCTGCTTTCCCCCAAAAGAAGTAACTATTACATGAGGGATGAACACTGCACTGAGAATGTAGACAGAGAGGGCAGCAGCAGAAGATAAACAGTCAACCTTATCTCTGGCTTATTTCTAGAGGAAATGGCTCCTCAGTGAATACAATTCGAATCCTGTGGGTTCATAATGACTGATGCTCTGTTCACATTTGCTGTAGATATTCTTCTGGTTTCTTTTGGCTTCATACAGTACAAGTCTGTGTAGGGGACTAGTCTCTGACTTTATGTACAGCTTGCCCTCTCTCCAGCCTGGAAGATATGGGGGGTGGGGCATGACTTACTGGGCTAGGCCTACATTTTCACAGGGCAGGGATGAAAGCCAGGAATGAGCCTGAAAACCCAGTCAGCCTCCTTGGCCACTGGGAGCTGTCATAATTGTAACCCACCAAAACAACCACGCCAGAACTCATCCCGATGGAAGTATGGAAGGAATGGCTGAGGGTGAAAGGTACAGTGCTATGGAACAGAACAGAAAGCCTAAGAAAAGCTAATAGCTTAATGGTCCTCAAACTATGGCCCGCGGGCCACATATTGTATTTATTCCCATTTTGTTTCTTCACTTCTAAATAAGATATATGCAGTGTGCATAGAAATTTGTTCATAATTTTTGTTTTTACTATAATCTGGCCCTCCAACAGTCTGAAGGACAGTGAACTGGCCCCCTGTTTAAAAAGTTTGAGGACCCCTACCTGTGCTCAGGAAAGCTACTCTCTTAGCTTCTTCACAGCAAGGAGCCTAAACAAGTCTCCAGTTCAATGGATAGAGGTAAACTGAGTTCATTCCAGGTCCTTGTTTTGGAAAGGGGGTCAAGGATAGCCAAGGACTGTGGGGGAAACCAGTTTGCTCACCCATCCTTGCAAAGGACAGCTTTCCCCCCATCTGGCCAGTCAGCATGGCCTGATCCCAAGGTAGTAATTTCACGAAGGAAATGTACCAGGAGTAGCTGCCAAGCTTGTGCCATCAACACAGCTGGTGCACCACAGAATCGGAGAGTTCAAAGGCCTCCCCACTCCGAAACATCCAATGACAAGAGGCAAAAGGCTCACAGGCCTGAAGCACGAATCTCCTGGTTCTCCTTGTAATGACAGGAAAAATACTGCAAACTGTTCTTGCAATTCTCACTCCTACACCCAGCAGTATGTCCTTTCCCTCCTTTCTTCCAGAAGTAGCAAGTCTTGGCTAGAAGGGAACTACCTTGAGAAGTATGTGCAGGGAGAAGTCTGGATCACTTTTCCAATCTCTCAAAATACTAAATATGAAATAAGACCTTCCTCAGGTTCAATGAGAGTATAGAGCAAGCCCAGTTACCAGGAAGGACCAGGATGCCCTGGAACTTAACTGGGGGGAAGAAGGTCTAGGTATGATGGGCTGTTTATCTGTCCTGGGGCTACTGCCTCTTTTTTGGGTGGCAGAAGAAATATAGAAACTAAGCACGCCAAAATCCTATTGGTTAATGTATCTAGTGACTTTCCCAGCAAACATTTTTAAGTACAATTTTAATTGAAAAGCAAACTATACTTTCTCCATTAAAATTTCATTAAACTGCTACCCCTCCCCACCCAGGATTTTCATTTACTCCTTGAAAATTGAATATCTGTATAAGCAAAAATAGGAAGGGCTTGATTCCTGATGTCCATATGGTCCCCTAAGCACCACTAGGAGTAACTTAAGGGAAGAGTCAGGAGTAATCCTCATTATTTTTTTATTTTTTATTTTCTATAATAAAACAAGCTTTGAAAATGAGTTATTTTGAGTATTGCATTCTAAAATATTAAAATTTTCCTTTTCCTTTTCTTCTCTCTCTCTCTCTCTCTCTCTCTCTCTCTTTTTTTTTTTTTGGTTTTTGCATCATACCCAGCAGTGCTCAGGGGCTACTCCTGGCACTATGCTCAGAAATTGCTCCTGGCAGACTCAGGGGACCATGTGGGATGCGGAATTTGAACCACCATCCTTCTGCATGCAAGGTAAACACCCTACCTCCATGCTATTTCTCCAGCCCTTAACATTTTCCTTTTTTTTTTTTTAATGAAGATTTCCAGGCAGAAAATAGAATTTGCTGATGGACCATTAACATTAATTCAGTCTATAATTAGAAAAACTAACAAATCATTCTACTATGCAAATTAATAAATGTTACCATATCCACAAAAGCACTGAAAATTGTAATGCTGAATTCAAAGCAGAAACAGAGACAGTGAACTTCAACCCCAGGTTAAGTGGTGCTTAAGTTGGCTGCATGCAAGGCAAATGCCCTACCCAGTATTCTATTGCTCCAACCCCAAGATTGAAGAAATGTAATGTAATTTGGAGAAAATTGGATCCTAAAACAAGACTTATCTCTAGGGTCCACTCCCTTAGGGAATCCTGTTCAGAAATTTAGTAGGGGTATCACGTTCCTAATTAGGTAATAGGGCTAAAGAATAGTAATGATGCTGGGCAGATAGTGCAATGGTCTGACCAACTGTTTTGCCTATGGGAAGCTTAAGTTAAACACAACCAGAAGAGACTCCAAAAGACAGAGTCAGGAGTGATCTCTGTGCATTGTTGGATGTAGCCCAAAAAACTAAGATGAAACTAATAAACATTTAGTTATATAATCAGAGCCAAAAGATATACATTGTTTAGTATTACACAGATATTTTCCAGCATTATTAAGTATGTAATCTTAGCAGATTTCTGAGATTTGGACTTAGTCCTCATTTGTAGATTTAGAAACTAAAATGTATCTTAAACAGAGCGATTTCAGTTTAATTTATCTTCACAGCAAAGGAAGGCAGGGCCTACTTTTATTCCCATTTTATAAATGACAAGAGTAAAATTATGAGAGAAAAAGACATTACTTAATTACACATCTAGATATTATGTAGGTTGGGCCAAGGAGATAGCTCAAGTAGTGAAGCATATACCTACTATATACCAGGTTTTGAGTTCAGTCTTTGGCACTGCATTAAACCCTCGTACCATTCTTACCCCAGTTTGGGGAGGATTGTGGAGAAGCTGGAGGTTGGGCACATCAGAAGAAGTGGATTAAAAGTTACTGGTGAAGGATTTTGTGCCCTTTGGTAATGATGAAGATTTAGTAACTTTCTACATCAAAGCCACATGGCAGACCCAGGTTTGATCCCTGACATCCCATATGGTCTCCAGAGTTTTATAGGAGTAATTTCTGAGTGCAGAGCTAGGAGTAACCCCTGAGCACTGCCAACTATACCCCCAAAACAAAACAAAACAAAAAGACAAATTCATAAATGGTGACTTTACATAATCATATCACCTAAACTAGAATTTTAAAAATAATTAGTTTAAATAGATAATGTGTTTGTTAAGGAAAGTCTGGACATCTAACCAACAAATGTTACTTTTCTTTCCTTTAATATATTGAGAAAACATATCTACAAACTTTTATTTTTGGGCCACACCTGGCTGCGCTCAGGGCTTACTCCTGGTTCTGAGCGCTGGAATTATTCCTGGAAAGCTCAGGGGACCATAAGTGGTGCTAGAGATAGAACCCAGATGGGCTGCATCAAGGCAAGCTCCTGCTGTGTTATCAGTCTGGCTATGCAAACAGTTTTTGACCCTCTCTGGCCACTTAATACTTTTGAATGTCTCAAGCATTTCTCATTCAGGTGAAAGCAAAGGAAAATAATGAAGACTCCAGTGCTGCACAATTGGCATATAGATGCTTAAATTTTACTCTGTTTGCACATAAGCTTTTATTAGGTAACTGAGAAACCTAGCTATTTACAGGTGTTGTCATTTTTGTGTCTTTAACACTTGTTAGAATTCAAAAGCATCAACTAAGTTCTGTTGTTCACAATGACTTTAAAAATATGTCATGCCTTCTGGGAATTCACTGAGGGTTAGCAGTATTTCTGCCTATGCCTTTTATTTAGAAATAATAGCTGATTTCATCAGCAAACCTATCATTTCTAATTTTATTGGTAGTACTTCAGTAATTGAACTAGCTTTCTGAAAGTTACAATGGCAAGGAAATCATAATAGAGGACTAAAAGAAGATATATGGAAAAATGACCATATTCTTTTTTTGCCCATCCGGTTATTATAATTGTTAATAATAATACCATTCAAAAATTGACACATCTATTTTTGTTATCACCACTTAAAATATACTTGAAAAAGCCATAGAATATAGCAGCTGTAGCAGTGCAATATAAATTATATATGGTAAAAAAAAAATGATGACAATGGTAGGTTCTGCCTGAAAATTGATGTCTGATATTTTGAAAGCAAAATAGTCACTTAAATACTTTTAGGTTATTTAAGGAAATTATACTTTTTAGGCAGGCTTTACTTTTTCTCTGATTGTAATTCGTTTGTATGAGTGAATTGGGCTGAACAATTCTACAATGGAAGCCCAAGTGGCAAGTGTTTTCTACAGCAAATACCATCACAAAGCTTCTATGGTACTTACCACTTTATACATTTATACATTGAAGGTTTTTTTATTTCAGGGGAGAGTGCGAACGCAGTCCCCCACTACCACAAATTACCCAGCCGAGTTTCCTACATTTGGAGAAATCGCAGGGGTCAGCACATCCGGAGTGCAATGGATAAACCTCACCCTGGGGAAATCACCTTCGTGATCATGGTATCTCCCCTGCCAGGTAAATATACATTGAAGGTTTATTTAGTTATTAGTAGTGGTACTAATTGCTTTTTCAGATTAGAATTTCTTTGTTGAGGCTATACCCTGTCAGCCAGTTTGATGCTTATCAATTTCTTTGCCAATCAAGGATTCTGCACTGTTTTCATATTCTTGTCCTTTTTCTCTCTGTATACATTCTTACAAGTTGTTTAAAAAATATTTCTGCTAAAGCTTTGGGGTCACTAGATTAATCCTGGTGGTGCTGAGGATGACATGCCATTTGAGACTTCAAACTCAGGTTCTTGTGCATAATAGGCATATATTTTACTGCTCAAGCTTAGTTCCATGCCTCTCAGTGAAGAGACCTTATGATGCAAAATTGAAATCCTAGAATCATGACATTTTTTGTGATGGGAGGGTTGTAAGTAAATAGCGAGTCCAGTTAGTTCCAAACCCACTTGGAACTAATAATACAATAAACAGGTAAGTTTATTGAAAAGATAAATATCTGCCTTTTTTTCTACTTAACTCACACCTAGGATTTTTTTTTTGAATTTCCCTACTTTTTTGGGGATCTCTCCAGTTATCTAGGAGGGCAAAGATATCCTTTTTTCTCATACATGCTTTATAAAAAGTGTCCTGTAGATTGTCTCATTTTCCTAATGCCGATCATGTCTGATGTTGAGCAGTGTAACCTGAGGTTGATCCTATTTCCTTAGGCCATTATGGTTTCTTGAGGAATAAGGAGCTTCCAAGGATGTGGAGCCCCCACACCATAGAGATTCACTAGGTTTATGCCTTTGCAGCTTCTTTCTTTCTTTCTTTCTTTCTTTCTTTCTTTCTTTCTTTCTTTCTTTCTTTCTTTCTTTCTTTCTTTCTTTCTTTCTTTCTTTCTTTCTTTCTTTCTTTCTTTCTTTCTTTCTTTCTTTCTTTCTTTCTTTCTTTCTTTCTTTCTTTCTTTCTTTCTTTCTTTCTTTCTTTCTTTCTTTCTTTCTTTCTTTCTTTCTTTCTTTCTTTCTTTCTTTCTTTCTCTCTCTCTCTCTCTCTCTCTCTCTCTCCCTCCCTCCCTCCCTCCCTCTCCCTCCCTCCCTCCCTCTCCCTCCCTCCCTCCCTCCCTCCCTCCCTCCCTCCCTCCCTCCCTCCCTTCCTTCCTTCCTTCCTTCCTTCCTTCCTTCCTTCCTTCCTTCCTTCCTTCCTTCCTTCCTTCCTTCCTTCCCTCCCTACCTCCTTCCTTCCTTCCTTCCTTCCTTCCTTCCTTCCTTCCTTCCTTCCTTCCTTCCTTCCTTCCTTCCTTCCTTCCTTCCTTCCTTCCTTCCTTCCCTCCTTCCCTCCTTCCTTCCTTCCTTCTTTCCTTCCTTCCTTCCTTCCTTCCTTCCTTCCTTCCTTCCTTCCTTCCTTCCTTCCTTCCTTCCTTCCTTCCTTCCTTCCTTCCTTCCTTCCTTCCTTCCTTCCTTCCTTCCTTCCTTCCTTCCTTCCTTCCTTCTTTCTTTCTTTTTCTTTCTTTCTTTTTTTTTGGTTTTTGGCCCACACCCGTTTGACACTCAGGTGTTACTCCTGGCTATGCGCTCAGAAATTGCTCCTGGGAGGCCGGGGGATAGAACCGCAGTCCGTCCTACGCTAACGCTTGCAAGCTTGCAAGCGGCACCTTCCCAGCCCCGACTTTGCAGCTTCTTATTGAGAGACCTTTCTGATTCCTTGGAGGAGATTTTGGCATTTGGTACACACTTCTTAAGAACCGCCTGGGTCTCAAGCTATGACCTGTCATTCTGAAAAGTTCTACTTATAGTGATGTCTCCAAAGTAGGTTCAATTGTACATAAACCTTGGTGTACAAATTTGCTATGGCCTTCCCATTTGAAGAGATCCATTTTTTAATTTCAAAGCTATAAAACCTGGTAATGTACACTCAGAGGTAGGAAACTCAGTAAGGGCAAATTTAAATGACCTCAGAATAGTTATATGGTGTTGAAAGACGAGGGATGCCCTGGTGAACTGTAGACAAGTGTTCAGCTTATGGAGCAAGTGGCTACCAGAGTGTTGCCTATAACTTGTACAAGTGAATATACTGTGTTGTTCAATTTTAAAAAAATTTAAAATTTGGACTAAAAAATTTAAATACCTCTATTATAAATATTGGTATATAAAATACTTTAAAAACATCAAACTGAACTGTTTGGAAGAATAACATGCTAACAAGTTTACTCATTTCAGATTCCTCAGATTACTCTGGAGTGTGGGGGATGGTGCTAAATCCAGGTAAGTTGTGCCAAATGGACTTTGGAAACTATTGTTGTGCTATTGGCAGGACTTGATGATAGAGGGTTAATATTTGGGCTTTTTCTCTGACCTACTTTTTACAATGGCAAAAACAGGCAATGTACTTGATGTTTAAAGTGAGCAATATTAACATATACTGTATTTATACTTATGTAAACAAGGATAATTTAATTTAACTAAAATACATATTTTATACACCTTCTATCAAATTCGGTAAGACTTTTGCATTGTAAAATTCCATTGGGAAATTACTATACCTTTCTTTATTGGAAAATGGTAAAATAAAATCACAGGACAGTTGGTATTTTCTGTACTATTAGAGACAAGTCTAAAAAAAACCCAAAACTCTCTAGGCTTCTCTTATGATGGAGAGTTTTGCTATTATAAATAGTGACCAAATATTTGAGTTTACTTACTTATTTGAGTTTCTTACTGGCTATTACCTATCTATTCATCTATCTATCATATATCATTTATTTATATCTTTCTATGAAAATTCAAAAGTTAGATTAAATGAGTTCAAAACTCATTTTCTATAACTAAAATTAAATTTGAATTGTGCCAACTTAATTTCAAATTGTTTGAATAACTTCTTTGCCTTTATATTTCTACGGGACTTAAATGATGCCAAGTAACTGGAAGGAGAGACATATGCTCTTCAGATATTATTTATCCATATTTGTATCCACAAAGCCATCTGTTAACCCACCTGGTCCTAGCTGATGAAGGTCCATGAAGTTCACGGTTGAGTCATTTTTGTTTCTACCCTCATTGTCCTCTTTAGGCTCAAGTCATTGCAGCTAGTGTTTTAGCACCATTCTCAAGGACACACAATTACTGGCTTACATGTCATTTATGGTATCAGGTGATAATACTAACAACGAACATTTTAGGCTCTACCTAATTATAAAGATTATAAATAATTTCTTACCTGGAACACACAAAGAAAACATTATGTTCTACTGTGAATAAAATATTTATTTCTCTCTGCTTTCTTTGCTAAGTTGTTTTTTTAATTGTTTATTTAAAGAAAATGTATCAGATAGCTGACATAGTAGATCATAATAAATTAGTTTCCAGAAAAGAGAAAGCAAAGTCACTGAAAAAAAGGTAAAAAAAATAAAATAAAAATTAAAATGGAAGAGAGGAGAAAAAAGAAATAAAAAAGAAAAATTACACTAGCAAATTCATTTGTGAAAATTATTGCATAACCAATGAAGTTATTAATACAATGGCAGAGGGTTTAGTAAGTTCTTTTTGTTATATAAATTGTTGTTGATAAATTGGGATGTTTCTTTAGAGATAAAAAATTCAAACAAATGAAGTTGTCCAGAAATTCAGAGTATGATATGAATTTTGGGAGCATATATACACATATACAGGGTCTTCTGGAAGAAGGCCTAGTTCAAACATAGTGACTGTATTTGTGGGCATAGTAGATTTTCCCAGATTTTCCAGAATAAGGAAAATATGAAGAAAGGTGCCCACACTCACTCCAAAAAAATTCTGGTGATATCAGGCCAACAATCAGGGTACCTGAACTTTGGTCATATAGGTGTCCCCTATAGGAAATTGTAGAGGGTCAGTGATGAGGCAAGTAATTCTGGATGATGGAAGCAGCAAGCATGGCTTCAGCAAGATGGGGAGTTGGCCCACCCTCTCTTACAGAGATGACCAGCTTTGTGCTGCGTGGGCCAGTGTAGCCATAATATTTCATGGCTCAGTTAAAAAAGTAAGTAATCTTTCACAGCTCAGAAAAGATTAAATCTATGGAGCTGGCCAAGTTTGAATATGGTGACTGCATTTGTGGGTGTGGTTACAGCTCCTTCTTTGCTAAGTTCTTCATTTCTATTCTAGACCATTTTTGGAGAACTAGGAAATGATATTAAGAGAGAAAAGAGATAAACCTATCCAATTTTGAAGTGTATTAACTCAACCTGGGACAGCCGGGAGAAAATGCCACCCTGAATTTCCATTTGCTGGGGTGCTAAGGAATAAGTGATTCTTGAGATATTATTCAAATGTCTTCTATCTTCAGGACACCATTTCAAGTCTATTATTTTAGAAATCCCAGAAAGAAGTCAGAAGAATCAGAATAGAAAGAAAAAGTAAATTCTTAGTTTTTTTAGTGTCAGAGATACTAAACCTAGCCTATCAGATATTGTAGTCTCTACTCTATTGTTACGAAGTTACCTACATTTCAATTAATTTAAGATGAGATGGCCAGTTCTTAAATTATTCCATTTAAAATCCCAGTAGTCAAATGTGACCAAGATAGTCAGACTAGAACCACCAATCATTTCTTCTGTGACTTAAAGTGAATAGCTCTGAATTTGGTCACATATATAAGGAGCCTTTCATCTTTTGGACTAAGGGTCATTTTTTTTGTTGTTGGAGCAAGGGAGAGAGAGAATGAGTTATCATTAGAAAGAAAAGAGTGAGGTAGATTGTCTGAAGAAGAGGAATTTACATATATCAGTAGTTATATTTACTGGGTAATGTCCATTACTGGCATCTGGAAGCTATGTGAAAACTGAGTTGGTGTGTTGAAGCTATCTGGTCTCCATTTCAGGTTTCTCCATACATAGTCTAGTTTGAGGTGGTCTGTCAGGTGTTTTTCCTTGTGGCATGAGTCATAGGAGGATTGTTAGTCCACAATTGGCTTCATGACACTGACAGAATTAATTTTAAGTGTGATGCTGTGGGTGTTGCAGATGACACCGGATAATAGTGTAAATTAAGAAGGTGGTCAGCAAGTTGCTTAGAGTTGTTTCCTAAAAAAGAGCTGAACACAGCTGTGCTCAACTCCAGAAAACTCAGCAAAGTCACCACTAAAAATCTTCAAATATGCCCAGAGGACTTCATTTAGTTGGACAACCATTAATATATCTAAGGTTTGGGGACATATAAAGTAAAAATGCCAAGTGGTGGTTAGACATAACTGGGAATTTTGACGCTTAGCCCCTAAGCTCTACTTAACTTTCTTGAGTTGAATGCTCCAGGATTTAAAATTGGTCTCGGGTATCTCTGGGAGATTTCAGTTTTTCCACATTTAATTGGTGTTTCTCTTCCACTGTCTCAATAGCCCTCAACGATAATCTTCTCTTTAAAGTGTACCTTCATCTTCTCTCGTGACTTAGTATTTTTATGGGTGAGGGTTTAGACACACCTGCACTCTGCTTGAGGATTGCTATTTTTTTTGTGCTTCCTGTATGCAAAACATACATTTAACCCACTGAGCTATCTTTATTCTCAATACATTTTAGATTAAAATTATTGTGAAGCCAGGGACTACTTGCTTTATTGGCAATAATTCAGTGTTCTACACAATGTTTAGTGTTTGAGAAGATGAGAAAAACAGTACAAAGAATGCAAAAGAGAAAGAAAAACTCATTATTAGCCTGGGGTAAGGAGTTCACTAAAGACAAAACAAATGGACAATGATTCAACTAAGAACAGAAGTTTTATTGTCTAAAATTCATTTGTATGTGAATGGGAAAACTGAGTATAAGAATTCTAAAAAGAAATGTTTTCAGATCAAAACTATAGTGTCCTTGACTTCTCCTACTCTTTTACTGAATTTTATTCCACTTGCTGTGTGCTTTGAATTTTCCCTTTGATTTGGTTCTCTGTTTTATGACATCATTTTGAAAGTGATGAACTTGAATTTTTGAACTTGTCTTCTTTAAAGGCTTTAGCTTTGACCCAGGATGTCACTGCACTGACAGCATGAGAGCACAGGTTTCAGTGTTAATCAGCAAATAAAAAATTTTGAACTCAAAATTGACAAGACTCTATGTGTATCAAAATCGCATTAGAGAGAATTAATATTTTTAGAGATGGTGAAGTCGATCGTCATCTAATCCCTTTTAAAGTATAAGACAAAAAAATCTAAGCTTTTGATTAGCTCATACTTAGTTGTAGATAAAGAATAACTACTTTAATAAAGAAAAGAAGAATTTGTTTAAATAATATTGGGGTAACTCAAATAATTAGAGAAGCAGCTGAAAAACGAAACAATCAAATTCCAGAAAGCAGGAAACAGAGCTCATGGGCAGAAGCAATGGGGATTGTTTTTATAGATGTTCTTTTCTATCTTTTAAAAATTTTATTTGCGGCATAGTAATTTACAAGGCTGTTAATGATACAGCTTTAGGTATTCAATGTTCTAATACTACACATTCTATTTAGGAGTCCCCTTTCTGTCACCATTTCCTAGGGGTTTCTTCTCTCATCCTTCACTTTGGATGTTTGTTTCCTTAAGATAAATTAGCTACTATCCATTAATGGCTCTATATTTCTTTTTAAGTTTGAAGTTTGGTGAGGATAATTAAAATAAAATAATCTTTTCTGAGTCAATGGCCAGACTGATAGTACAATGGGTTGAACACTTGTTTGGCACATGGCTGACAGACGTGAAGTTCCAGCATCCATAAGCATCTCCAGAAGTAATTCCTGAGTACAGAGCCATGAATAGCCTTGGAACATTGCCAAGTATGGCTCAAAAATTTAAAAAAAATCATTAACAAAATTCTCGAGTCAAGCAGATCTATGTCAGAAGTGGCTAGTAAATAAGGAGAAGAACTTGGGTGTTTTAATACAGAATAGATTACCCCCTAATGGGTGTTTGATATAGTGATACCCAAATGCTTGCTATTTTCTTTTTGCACCTTCAGTCCTATATTTATGCTCTTCTTCTTAGTCTGTGTCACAGGAAGCCCACAATTATCAGCCACAATACCTGTTCCTTTTAGCTGAGTCAGTTTTTTGTACCAACAGAAAATTAGGGAATGAAGCAGAAAGACAAAAGGATATTTCTTTCCCATTTCTCTTAGTTTGATATATGCTTCCTTCTTCAGGGCAAACACTTTCCTTTCCAGGCAAAACTGTCACTCCTCAGCTCACTAGCAAAACCCTGGAGTTTTAAAAATTACTGACCATCTTGTCCTGCCTCACAAATTGAGGGGGAAATAATGGAGGGTGCCAAGACCTAACAGGTGTATGAACATTGAGCAGAAATAAAAAATGATCATACTTAAACACCAAATCCAAAGCCAACAACAACAGAATCGAAACTCAATCTGCAACAAGCTAGACACAGAGGGGACCACTTATTCTAGCAGCTTGGGGGTCAAAGGAGGGGGATATGGGATGCATGCTGGGAACAAGGGGTGGAGGGAGGACAACATTGGTGGTGGGAATGCCCCTGATTCAATGTCACTATGTACTTAAAATATTACTGTGAAAGATTTGTAATTTGCTTTGGTCAAAATAAAAATTATTTAATTAAAAAAACCATCTTGCCATGTTTGTGTGCCTCAACAATTCAACTTCTTTCCTTCCCTCCCCTCCTCTCTTCTTCCCTCTCTCTTCTCCTCTCCCCTCCATTCCCTCTCTTCAGCTCCTCTCCCTCTTCTTCCCTCCTTTCTCCCCTCCCCTCCCTTCCTCTCCTCTCCTCTTCTCTCCCCTCCCTTCCCTCCTCTCCTCTCTTCTCCTGTCCCCTTCCCTCTCCTCCTCTTCTCTTATCTCCCCTCCCCTCCTTACTCCCTTCCTCTCCCTTCTTCCCTCCTATCTCCCCTCCCCTCCTTCTTCCCCGTCCTCTTTGCTCCCTTTCCTCCTTTCTCCCCTCCCCTCACTCCCCCTACCCTCTCCTTCATTCCCATTCTTTCCCATTCCTCTCCTCCCCCTCCTCCCTTCCCCTTCCCTCCTCTTCTCCTCTCCTCCCGTTCCCCTGCCCCTCCTCTCCCCTCCCTCCCTCTCCTCTCCTCTTTTTTCTCAGAGGTAGTTATGCCACCAAAATTGGGACAATAAATCCATTCTAGGTCTTCTGCTGTATCAGTAGAAGTAAGGGACTTGATTCCTCTAATATTTACTAACTGGGTATAGCATAGATTTGGAAATATTGGTGGCTGTTGTTACTTTCAAGGGAGGAGTTGTCTGAAAAACAAGGTCACAGAAAAAGATGCTGGCATGATACGTAGAAGGAGAATTATTGGTTGATCACCAAATTCGACAGTGTGTAAAAGTGTTCTTAATCTCTTGAAGTTTTTTTGTTTGTTTGTTTTTGGTTTTTCGGTCACACCCTGTAGCGCTCAGGGGTTACTCTTGGCTCTACACTTAGAAATCGCTCCTGGCAGGCTGGGGGGACCATATGGGATGCTGGGATTCGAACCACCGTCCTTCTGCATTCAAGGCAAATGCCTTACCTCTATGCTATCTCTCCGGCCCCAACCTCTTGAAGTTTTAATTCCATTTATGCTAGACCTCAACCAGTTTGTGGAGACACCTGCATTTGATTTTTAGATCATTCTGCTTTTCTTTTCCTCACACTGTTTTTGATTTGTAAAAACCCTCCCAGAACTGATTAGGGATCGCACCTAGGTTTTTATTAACATACTGTAGGGTCGGAGCAATAGCTCAGCGTTAGGGCATTTGCCTTGCACACCGCTAACCCAGGACAGACTGCTGTTTGATCCCCTGACGTCCCATATGGTCCGCCAAGTCAGGAGCGATTTCTGTTTCTTGTGTGATGATCCTGCTGCCTGTCATGTTCATTCCAGGGTCGGTCCAAACATGAGCATGGCAAATATTACAAACTTCAGGCTGCAGGCAGTAGCCCTTGGGAAACACCCCCACAACTGACTTCTTATCCATGTGAAAATGGGTGAATTATGACCCATATAGTTAACAAATAATTTTCACCTGTTTTGAGGAGTGGGGCATTCCTATCTTTACTCCCAGTGGTGCTCATGGGCAATTCTTGCATCTGTGCTCAGGGGAGGATATATGTGGTGTTCCCTGGCAGTACGAAGGGGCCACAGATGGAGCCAGGGAGTCACACTTGGGTCAACTATAAGCAAATAAGCATCTAAGCTCCCGAACTATACCTCTGGCAGGTCACCTCTGTTTTTGACACTCTTTAAGAGAAATTTATTTTGGAGGTCTCAGATCAAAGAACAGCTCCTTCCCCCATGAGTAAATAAATGCTCTACTTTATGAACATTGTGTCTAAACCGAGCAATTTTATGTTCAGAAGAAAGTTTATAGTCAAATTTGGATTCACTTACTGTCAGGGAATATGTTTGACTCCCTCCCCCATTTTAAAAATGTATTGGTGTTATTCATGGCCCTATCTAATTTTTCCTACTTTTATTGCTCTTTTGCCCTGATTCTATCACCTACTTTTACTTTGTTTATCTTATTTTATTTTATTTCTAAGCTTGTCTAGTTTATTTTTTAGCAGAGGCAGTAGTGTATAAATAAATAAATAGGCAAAATGAGGGGAAAAGTCTGTAAAATTCTGTTTACATTTCTATTGTCAACGAAGAACATCTGTTTCTTTTGAAAAGATATCTCCTTAGTGTATTAAAAACATCACTGCCTGCCTGCGAAAGATAATGTGTATAATCTTGCATTTCTTAGTAGGCTTGTGACTCTAGTTAATCTCTTTGCCAATGTTTTATTGTTTTGAGGGGAGCACATAAGATTTTATTTAGATGGTTACACAAATTCTTCTCACAACAGTCATGTGAAGAGGACCTGAATCCATTGACTTATCAAAAGTGGGTCAGCATGATAAGGTCCATCAGAGTAAAATACTTGCTTCAGCATTTATTCTGAACACCTTAAAGTTTTTTTGATATGTAAATGAAAGATTGTGCTGTCAAAGGGTTTTTACTCATAATTATTCCTTTTTCTAATGTTTCTTTAGCATTGCTGTCTCCTAATCTATATTTCTTGACTTCTGACACAGGTCAATGAATTGGTCATTACCTCTCACAAGATTCTCTACATTCTGCTAAAAGAGCAGTAATTCTTTTACTTTTGTCTTACATTTTAAAAATAATTTTTGAAGTTAAATTACAATAACATTAAAAATTTGTTAACAGTTTTCTCTTTTCTTCTCCTTCACTACTTCTTCTTCTTCTTCTTCTTCTTCTTCTTCTTCTTCTTCTTCTTCTTCTTCTTCTTCTTCTTCTTCTTCTTCTTCTTCTTCTTCTTCTTCATTTCCTCCTCTTCCTTCTCCTCCTTTCTTCTCTCCATCTCTTCTCCTTCATCTTCATCTTCATCTTCATCCTCTCTTCTCCTTTTTCTTCTTCTCTTCCTCCTTCCTCCTCCTTCACCTCTTCCTCCTGCTTCTTTCTCCTCTTCTTCCTCCTCCTCGTCTCTCCTTTTCATCATCTTCATCTTCTTTGACTCTTCTTTTTTCTTCTCTTCCTCCTCCTTCTTTTTCTTTGCCTCTTCCTCTTGCTTCTCTTCCACCTTTTCTCTTCTTTTTCCTCTTCTTCCTCCTTCTCCTCTTCCTCCTTCATCACCTCCTCCTCCTCTTCTTCTTCTTCTTCTTCTTCATTTCTTGCTCTTCCTTCTTCTCCTCCTCCTCCTTTCTTCTCTTCATCTCTTCTCCTTCATCTTCATCTTCTCTTCTCCTTTTTCTTCTCTTCCTCCTTCATCCTCCTTCACCTCTTCCTCCTGCTCTTCTTCCTCTCCTCCTCCTCTTCTCTCCTTTTCATCATCTTCATCTTCTTTGACTCTTCTTTTTTCTTCTCTTCCTCCTCCTTCTCCTCCTTTGCCTTTTCCTCTTGCTTCTCCTCCACCTTTTCCTCCTTCTCTTTTTCCTCTTTTTCCTCCTTCTCCACCTCCTCCTCCTCCTCCTCCTCCTCCTCCTCCTCTTCTTCTTCTTCTTCTTCTTCTTCTTCTTCTTCTTCTTCTTCTTCTTCTTCTCCTTCTTCTTCTCCTTCTTCTTTCTTCTTTGCAAAGGCATAGTAAGTATTGGGGAAGTTAGAAAGAAAATTCCCTTGGCCTAAGAGATTTCAGGTTTTGCTTCCATTGAAGCATACTGTCATGAGAACCACTACAGGCTCCATACATGTTCTTTTTCTCTCTCCAAGATCTTTTTATGGTTCCAGGCATATTTTCACTCAGTTGTGGATAATATAATTAGGCCCCTCTAACTCAATATCTTGGTATTTACACAGGTCATAGGACAAAGCCTAGGAATAGTCTTTCTTCATAGTTCTACAAGTTCTGTTCCATCACTGTTGTTGTAATCAGACTTTTATAATTGCTGGTCTCAGTTTTTGAACAGATCTTAGGGCAAAGCTAGGAATAGAAATTTAAAATTATGATTCCAGAGTTCTATTCTGTCACAGTTGTTACAACAAGACCACTGGGATTGGAGATATTGGTTTTTGTACAGATCCTATGTCTAACCCTAGACTAGGGTTTTTTTATTGGTCCCAGGATAAGTACTGCCCAGTCTTGGCTGTCAATGTCAGTCTTCAGTAGTTGGCGATCTTGGTCTTTGCATAAGACAAAGGGCAACATGTCTTCTGATTTCATCTTACTGTTAGGACGTTCTGCTCTTGGATCAAGTTTCCTCTTTGTCAGGATGTCATATCAAAACTGGCATAAGTTGGTGCTAGAGAGGTATTAGGGATTTCCCAGGGGGGAGTTTGGTTCCTGGTGCTGTTGCAGGGAATGGTGTTGGTTCTATGTCTAAGATCTAGGTCCAAGGATTAGACAGTCCCTACCAGGTCACTTGGAGTCTAAGTTGGGTCCACATGACACATAGATCATTTAACTTTCATTAGAGCATGGCACATAGTAAGTAGTTGCTCAGTAAATACTTTAAAAATAAATCAGTCCTCTGGGCCTGGAGAGATAGCACAGTGCGTTTGCCTTGCAAGCAGCCGATCCAGGACCAAAGGTGGTTGGTTCGAACCCCGGTGTCCCATATGGTCCCCCGTGCCTGCCAGGAGCTATTTCTGAGAAGACAGCCAGGAGTAACCCCTGAGCATCGCCGGGTGTGGCCCAAAAACCAAAAACCAAAAAAAAAAAAAAAAAAACCCAAAAAAACAAAACAAAAAAATAAATCAGTCCTCTTAAATGACATTTTCCTATCTATTTTTTATCTGTCCCAGGTAAAACATACCCAGGATCTACTCTAAATTCTTTTTTGCTTTAAACACTTTATTATAATATTCTGGAAAATGTGTTTATTAAAGTGAAAAATAATAATGAAAACAAAAATTTTGCTATTGATAATTTTTATAAGTTGCAATATTACATACTTTGACTAGGCATTTAGATTTTTACTTGGTATTCTTGAAATACAGTAGAATGGAAATGTAAGATATATCCATATAAAAATATACAGCCATTATTTTAGTCATTATAAAGTCTATGCTCTCTGGAGGATAGTAAATGACAAAAAGGAAGCCATTCCTCAGTAGGGAGAGGGTACATACCACATAAATTTAATTTTATAAACTTTCACCTGGGTCTTGATCACTGTACAATATATATATTGTTTTTAAAATCTTCAACTTTATTCTATTCATTGATTTTAGAGTACTAGATATTTTTTAAATCAAAACCCAAAGTTAATAGGCTAGGCTACCTTTATAAATCACTGTATGAAAGAGATTTCTGGAGTGGTCCATGAGTTAAAGACAAGTTACTGTTTGCAATAAAATTTGTAATTAGCATGCCTATAATTTCACTTCTGATATGCATCAATTATCTTATGCAGACCTTTTCACTTAGTCCTGCATCTTAGTTTTTTCTGTAAATTTTGTTTTCACACAGGCGAGTAGCTTTTGTTTGAGCAGTTCATATCCACAGCCAGCTGCTGTCTTCAAGGAATACTGTAAGTAGATCTTCATATTAACAATTGTTGGTGCATAGTTAATTGTCACAGCGATTAGGACAACTGGCACAAGGTGTTCCTGTGAGGTAGAAAGGGTGTTCTTTTTATTCACATTATTCCCAGCAGGACAATATTGCAAAATAAAAATATCTTAGTTCCTATTGATTAGTACAATAGGCTATCCAGGGTAAGATGAGTACCAAACAAGCTGGGTATAATGTTTAACTATTGCTCCACTAATTTTTGGTCCTATACTATATTCAAAATAGTAACTTTTATCATGCCAAGGTTTGATTGCACCTGACCAGAATGTAGGGTTACTTGCCATATGGAGATTCTCACCACATTTTGTACCATTCCTCACCTGTAAATGTTTTTGAATTTGGATTCCAGACAAGGAGAGCACTTACAGATTCTAAATGATTCTTGAGCTTACTTCAGGAATTGGGAGGATGGAATCAAAACTTTCAATCTATTGGCTTTTAACTGCATCATTCTTAGTTTTGGATATTAAAATTTGAACTTATAGTACTATTAATCGAGAAAGCTCACACCAGTTCTTGGTTTATTCAGCTATTTTGTTAGTGGTTTCCATAAAAATAACAATAGAATGGGTCAATATGTCTGGGTTGGAGGTTTTAGTTTTCTTCTATCATCTATCATTCTGTCTTTCTATCTTTCTATCTATCTATCTATCTATCTATCTATCTATCTATCTATCTATCTATCTATCTATCTATCTATCAACCTATGTATCCATCCATCTATTATCTATCTGTCTGTCTGTCTGTCTGTCTATCTATCTATCTATCTATCTATCTATCTATCTATCTATCTATCTATCTATCTATCTATCTATCTATCATCTATCTATCTATCTATCATCTATCTATCTCTCATCTATCTATCTCTCATCTATCTATCTATCTCTCATCTATCTATCATCTATCTATCTATCTATCTATCTATCTATCTATCTATCTATCTATCTATCTATCTATCTATCTATCTATCTATCATCTATCAATCTATCAATCATCTATCTATCTATCTATCTATCTATCTATCTATCTATCTATCTATCTATCTATCTATCTATCTATCTATCTATCATCTATCAATCTATCAATCATCTATCTATCTATCTATCTATCTATCTATCTATCTATCTATCTATCTATCTATCTATCTATCTATCTATCTATCTATCTAACATTTTGCCAGATTTAGAAAAGGCTATTTAAAGGAAGGGTAAGGAAGGGAATATAATTCCTAGATTATGGGGAGGGTCTCCTAAAGAAGGAATCCAGAAAAAGGCAGATGCTTTTCCCTTTTTATACTTTTTAACAAAGATGGGTGGCTCAGCATTTCTTTAGTATGTTCCAAGAATGTTGATCATTATACTAGGGAAGGGAATGCTAAGATCTTGTTCTTCTGGAATCCAGGTCCAGCACAGCCTAGGTCATCCAGGTCTTTGGTCACCCTATGATCTTCCCTACCTGGTGATTTCTTTTGTTAAGGGCTATTTTCCTAATCTCCATGTTTCCTGCATGTTGCCTGTTAGTCCCTCTTTCCTTTTCAGCAAGGGGCTCCAACTATGCAAGAGAACAGAGGCAAAGAAATTATTTGGCTGCTTCCTGCTAAAAGTGGTTGAAGTTTCAGCCTTTCAAAAAAAAGGGGGGGGCTCTGTCCATGAGTAGTTTGTGGAAGTCAGATAGAATGTCCAGTTTGGGCTGCATCAACACCTGTACTTTAAGAGATTTTGAACAAAATCAAATTTTATTATGGTGTTTAAGAGGCATAGACCAAATATTTTAATGTGGGTAAGAAATGAAAGACTCTAAACTTATTTAATGTTAATTCCCCATCCTTAAAGTAGTTTATTTTTTATCAGCTGATTAGTGGGAATGGATTCATTGGTTTTAACCTCCTTGCTGTGTTGCTTAGAAAGAGGACAAGGGCACAGATATCTCTTTAGAGGGATAGAAAAAGGGGAAGAAATACATTAGAAACTGAAGGCAATTATAAGTTATTTGTGTATTTTAGCGAATATTCTTCCGGTAAGGCATTAGAAGTACCTAAGTTTTGAACTACTATATCTATATCTATATATACATATAGTATAAAAACATACTTAAAATTTTGGGGGGGGGCAGAACCTAAGTACCAGGAGTCAAACCCATTCATGCTTTAAAATGATGAGGCTACTTTTACTTTGAATTTTATTTATTTACCTGGTATGTGCATAAAGTGTATATAATTCATGTCATACTTAAGTTTTTTAAATTTAACTAAAGAACTGTGGTTTACACAGTTTTGATAGTTAAGTTTTAGATAAAATTTTAACACCAATCCTACCATCATAGTCAACTCTCATCACCAGTGCTCCCATATAATGCCATCCCCCATCTCCCAACCAACCTTCCCCACCTTCTGCTGCCACCTTGACAGAAACACTAAATTACAGAGATTTTAGCTTAGATCTCATATTTTTAATGTTGCTGTGTCTGTGCTTTAGATGTATAACTATACATCTCACCCACATCCCCAATATAACCAAACTTCAGGCTCATGTTCCCCCATTATTTTTCTTTCTCACCTTTCTTCCCACCTTGATTTCTTTCTTCCCTGTCCTTTTCCTCCCTAGGCTCTGGGGTCAAGGGTGATATAGGTATGCACTAAATTATGCTTTCTAATAAAATTATTTTATATACCACAGGTAAGTGAGATTATTCTATATTTGGATTTCTCTTCTGATTTACTTCACTCAACATATTGTTCAGTTTTAACCAGGTAGCAGCAAATTGCATGATTTCATTTTTCCTCATGGCAGAATAATATTCTATTGTTCATATGTATCACATGTTTATGATCCATTCATCTGTCCTTGGACACCTAGGTTGATTCCATATCTTAGCTATTGTATTCATTGTAGCGACGAATAATGGTGTGCATACAACCTTTTGACTGCAAGCTTTTAAGGCCTGGACATAAATATGCAAAAGAAAAATTTCTGGGTCAGATGGCAGCTCAATTCTATATTTACTGAGAACTTTTCATACTGTTCACCACATATGTTGAACCAGACAACATTGCCAAGAGTAGTAGACTAGAATTCCTTTTTCACCACATCCCCACCAGCTCATTTTTGATATGTACCATTTTCAATGGTATAATATCCCAATGTTAGCTTGATTTAGATTTCCCTAATGATAGTGATGCTGAGCATTATTTTTATGTACCAATTAGCTATCCATTTTTCTTCCTCTGATAAGTGTTTGTTCATTTTTTTTTACCCATTTTTGATAGCTTTAAATTTGTTTTTGTTGATCTTTGTTAATACTTTATATATCCTGGATTTTTTCCAGGGTGCATTTTTAATAAGTAAATTCTTTAATTGAATCATCACAAGATATACAATTACAAAGTTGTTCATGATTGAGTTACGGTCATACAACATCTAACACCTTTCATCACTGCATTCTTCCCATCACCAATATCCTCAGCTTCCCTCCTGCCCTCCACCCACCCTGTCCCCTGCCTGCCTCTGTGACAGATATTTTCTTCTTCCTCTCTTTCTTTTTTCCTTTACATTGTGGTTTGCAAAAATTATTACTGAAGGGGTATCATGCATATCACTTTACCTCCTTTCAACACCTCTTTCTTGTCCAGAGTGATCATTTCAACTATCATTATTATGATGGTTCTTCCTCTGTCCTAACTCTACTTCCCTACTCTTTGTGGCAAGCTTTCTACCATGCACTCTGCATTCGTATCCTGCATAGTAAGCCCTTATCTGAAGTGTTGAATGTGAATATATTTTCTCCAGTCAATTAGATGTTTTTTTTTATATTTAGCCTGTGTTTCTTTTCCTATGTAGAAACTCTTTAATTTGATTTAGTTTTATTGATATTGATTTAATTTTATTTTGTTGCTTTTTCCAGTGGTATCAGATCATGAAAGATGACTTTGAGTTCCAAATCTTGGAGCATTCTGCCTATCTTTTCCTTAATGTCCTTTATAGCTTCTATTTGAATGTCTAGGTCTTACACTTTTGTGGAAGGTGTGAGATATAGATAAAATTTCAGTTTCTTACATGTAGCTATTCAATTTACCCAGAACCATTTTGTCGAAGAGGTTATCTTTACTCAGTTTCACATTCTCAGCTCCTTTATCAAAAATTAACTGTCCTTCTATGTGAGATTTTTCATGGGGAATTCAATTCTAGGACATTGACCAGAGCCTATTTTCTAGTTTCTAGGTTCAGCTTAAATTAAGATAATCAAATTGTTCATAGTAGTCTCATTATATATTGAATTACTGAAGGTTCTTTTGTAATTTCTCCCTTCTTATCTGATCTGGTTTATTTAAACACTTTCTATTTTTCTTTCATAAATCTAGCTAAAGGTTATCTATATTGTTTCTTCTTTCATAGAACCAACTTCTGGTTTAATTGACTCAATTGCCTTCTTGATATCTATGTTGTTAATTTTTGCTCTAGTTTTTTACGATTTTCCTACTACTACAGCTTTTTGGGTTTTTTTGCTGTTCCTTCTCCAGATATTTGAGATGTATATTTAGGCATGGGTTTGTTTTTTTCTTCTTTTTTAATGTAGGCCTTTCATACTATGAATTTCCTTTGTAGTATAGTTTTTTTTCTGTAGCATATAGATACTGACAACTCTTTTCTTCATTGTTATTAATTTCATAGAATCTTTTTGTTTTTTTGTTTGTTTTGTTTTTTTGTGTCACAAACGGCACCGCTCAGGGGTTACTCCTGGCTCTATGCTCAGAAATCGCTCCTGGCAGGTTTGGGGACCATATGGGATGCTGGGATTTGAACTATCATCCTTCTGTATACAAGGCAAACACCCTTCCTCCATGCTATCTCTCCAGCCCCTCATAAAAACTTTTAATTCCTTCCTTGATCTCCTCTTTGATCCAGTTGCTGTTTAACAGTGTTCTGTTCAGTTTCCATGTCTTGGAAGTTTTCTTTTTCTTCTTTTTGTGAGTAATTTCTACTATTATGTCATCATTATTAGAGAAATTAATTTGCATAATTTATAAGTTGTATATATATATTTGAGTTATGTGCTAGTATCTGATCTAAGAGACCCATTGCATGTGCACTAGAAAAAAATGTATATTTATGGTTTGGGGACTGATATGCCCCATATATGTCAAAAATATTCCAATACTTTTACTATCTTTTTTAGGGTACTTGTCTCTTTACTGATATTCTGTCTGGTTGATCTATCTAGTGGTGAAAGAGGAGTTATGAAGTCTATTGTGTTTCCATCAATTTGTTTCTTCAGGTTTGTTATGAACTTTTAAGCTTTATGAACTTTTCTGGAACTTCATTTGGTGCAGAAATTTTGGTGATGGTATTTATTGATCTGTTATTTCTTTAACCAATAATATAGTGTCCCTCGTTTTAATTAACTTCTTTATATTTATAGTTATTTTGGTTTGATAAAAGTATGGCTATCCCCATTAATTAATTAATTAATTAATTAATTAATTTTGCTCTTTGGGCCACACCTGGTGACACTCAGGGTTTACTACTGGCTATGTGTTCGGAAATCGCTCCTGGCTTGAGGGACAATATAGGACTCTGGGGATTGAACTGTGGTCTGTCCTAGGTTAGCGCATTCCAGGCAAATGCCCTACCGCTTGTGCCATTGCTCTAGCCCTGCCCATTTTTATTTTTATTCCACTAACTTGTTTGTTTTCCATCCTTTCACTCTGAATATGTATTTGTCCATTAGGTGCAGGTGTGTTTCCTGTAGGATGAATGGGTTTTCTTTCTTGCTCTACCCACATACTTTGTGACTTTTTAGAGGGGATAGAGGGTTTTAGTCTATTAACATAAAAAGAGCTTAATACTATATAGGCTGTGCTACCTTTTTGTATATGTGTGTGTGGAATCTAGCTCTTTTTGCAAGAGTATATTTTTGCATAGATGGCATTTCAATAATTCTTGGAGGGTTGATTTAGTTGTTGCAAATGCTGCCAGTTCTTGTTTGTCTGAAAAGTTTCTTAGCACTTCCTGAAGTTTAAATGATAGCTTCACAGGATAGTGGACTGTAGGCTGCAATTTTTTCATTGAATACATTGAATATGCCATTCTATTCTTGTCTGATTTGTAAGATAACATATGGAAGGTCTGTTGCTATTCTTATGTTGCTATTCTTATTCTTAAATATTCTTATATTTGAATTTTTCTTCTCTCTTTCTGCTTTAAGTAGTCTGTATTTGTCTTTTGATTTTATTTATGCATCTTGGCCTAGTTTTGTTTGAGTTTGTTTTGTTTGGTACTCCTTGGTCTTCTTGTATCTGTGCAGGCATTTCTTTCTACAGAGATCAGGAAAGTTCTCTAGTATTTTTTTTTGCCAGCTGTTATTGCCCTATTCCTTTATCCTCTCCTTCTGGTATTTTATTACTCAAAAATTACTTCCCTTGCTATTATTTATCAAAAATCTTGCATTATCTTTCATTAATTTAATTTTCTTTTCTTTTGTCACTTTATTCTTGGTGTTGACCAGTATTTTGTCTTCAATATCACTGATGTGGTCTCTGCATATTAAATGCTGTCGTTATAGTGGGTTATTGTATTTTTAAACTTTATAAGCTCCATTTATATTGTCACTTTGGTGCCCTGAATTCATTCATCTTCTAATTGATTGAATTGGTTTTTCAATGCTTGCCTTATTTCTATGGCCATTGACCACTCAATTTTGCTTTAGGTTCTTTATTGATGAGGGTTGGGGTTTTGTTTGAACTAGATGATTTGATAGGTCTAGTGTACCTGTCTACCAGAGCATGTGAATTCCTTCATTGTTCATAGAGATCTTGGGCATTGTGATTTGAGATTTAGATCTGCTTATATTTCAACATACCATATCTATTTCAGCACACTGTTACTCTTTACGATCTGTTTATCCAGCAATATCAGTGCCCTAACAAGTTTTTCAAAGTTCATACACGGGAACAATTAGTGATCCTGTTTGCAGAGAACATAATTGTGAAGATATTTGAGGCAAAATATGAAAAACTGAAACACTTGGGGTTAGTGGGTGGCAGGGATGAGGTTGTCACAGAGACACTCATGGATTCACATAGTTTGAAATGTAAGAGACTGGCAATGGCTCTGTGACTTCCCTGTGCAGGACAGTTAGGGAGAAGTGACACATGGTGAGGAGACAGTAGAGTTGGACACACATAGCTGATAAAAGAGGCTCATGTCTGCATTATTGGTCGTTTTGGGTGTGTCCTAGAGCAAGCAGTTGGGCTCTAGTGTTTTGTGGTGCAGGATAGCCAGGGAGGTACTTAGGATCTTAACTAGAAGTTTTTTATTCCTCCATCCAGCTAGAATTTGGTTTTTACACAGAGGCATGTCCCTGAAAATGAAGCATGCTTTTCTGTCTACCTTTAGAATTTGACATAATGGATTTGTTTGTCCTTAGTAAAAGTGAAAGTCATTTCGCTCTGACACGTTAAGATCTGGGTCACATTGAGCTGTGAGGTGCTTCCAGGCCGCTTTAAGAGTCAACATCATGATGGAAGATATTAAGAGGAAAATCACGAACTATCAGAATGCCCTTTTGATAGTCACTTCCCCAACCAAAACCAGGCCTGGAACTGCTGGCAGAACTACTAGGACTTCCACCCCTATGAAAAGGCAATTAGCATCAAAAGTAGCCATGTTTATGTGTGAATGGTACCAGTGTGTGTCAAAGTCCCTCTGCCCCTCGTCCTTGGTATGATCTCTGGGCTGAAAGTACATTTCCAGGGAAAATCTGAACTGGTTCACTCCTTTTCCTTTTAATTTAAAGACCATCATTTTATATACAAAGTGAAAAACTGTCTAAAATGCTAAAGCATTTCACATTAAAAAATAATACCTTCTAAATTATAAATGACATCTCCACAATTGCGGTGTCGATGTTTCTCTTTTCCAACTTTTAGAAAGACAATTCAATGCATATATTTTATGATGCAACCTGCAGCAAGGTCTCTCACATACCAGTCACTATAATTAAGGAATTCATAATTCTTTAGCAAATAAAAATAAATGAGTATTCACAAATTGGGACAAACAGCTCAGATCAGATTTGCAAGTTTTGTTACCAACCTTGAGAAAATCTTGCTTCCAGAGCTTTTTAGATTTTAGAATGTGAGATAAGAGAGAGCAAACCTTCATAAATTTGTGTAACAAGTTATAGAGATTACATAAATGAACCATTTTTACAAGTGAAAAAAACCATAAGCTTTCAAAATACATTATAAATTTTAGGCCCTTCACTTTGATATTATTAAATGTACATCTTAACTACATATACACATAGCACAGTCATCGAGATTAACACGGGTCAACTGGAATTTAAGACACAGATGCACAATCTCTTGTATAAGAAAGGGATACCATGTGTGACAAAACTGAAAACTAAGATAGAGTCAATTCCTTGTGATGCCAGTAAAAGCGCTGTGCTACACAAGGAGATAGCGGTTCTCTTTCTCTACTTTCCCAGGATGCTGAATAGGGACCAGGTTACCTAGGGATTCCCGCCCTGGAATCCCAAATCTTAATTTACTGAACAACCCCTCCAGCCCACCCCTAAATCAAATGGACTCAGATGGACTCAGAACAATTTTTGTGCCACCCTAGCTATTGTTTAGCACTTAAAAAGAGCTTTTATCCCTCTCGGCAATGAGTTATTTATCATCTTGGAAAGCACTGAAGCTGAACTCATTTGAGTTTCCCAAAACTATAATTCCTCAGGTGATTGAGAAAATCTGATATTTTGGCTAAGAGTTCTGATAATTGAAAACTTTTTGTGTCAGTTATATTTATTTATTTAAAGAAAACGCATCACATGTTTGACACAGCTGATCATAATACATTTGTTTCTAGATAATTGAAACCAAAGTTAGTAAAACATTGGAAAGAAAAAGTAAATATAAAATGTGAGAGAAAAAATAAAGTAAAAAAGAAAGAAGGAAAAAAGAGAAAAAGCACAGTAGCAAACTCATTTGTGAAAATTATTGTATCGCCAATGACATCATTAATACAGTACCACTGTATTAATGTATAATATAATGTTATAAGTCCAATCTGTTAAATTGGGGGTTTCCTTTAAGGAGAACAGCATCAAACAAATTAAGTTATTCAGAAATTCAAAGCTGTGGTATTAACATTTTTGAGTATATATAATCAGTTGCAGGACCTCCTGGAAGAAGGCCCAGTTTGAACATGGCGACTGCATTTGTGGGCATGGTTACAGCTGCCAGGCTTTCCCGGAAGAGAGAAGATATGGGGAAAGGTGTCTGTACTTACTCCCAAAAAAGCCCCGGTGATATCAGCCCAACGATAGGAGTACCTGGAGTGTGGTCAGATCGGCTTCCTCACAGGGAGTCATAGAGTGTCAGTGATGAGGCAGTGTCATTGGGAAAACTGATTCTGGGTGATGGAGGCAACAAGCATGGCTTAGGTAGGGCCGAGGATTGGCCTACCCTCTCCGGAGATAGCCAGCTTTTTTGCTGTGTGGGCCAGTGTAGCCATAATCTTTCATGGCTTAATTTATATCTCATTCAAAAAAAGAGTGTCTATTTGAAAACTTTTTTTTTTCTTTTACAAAAATCAAATGACTTATATTGGATCCATCTTTGGCCTCCAGTTAATTAGATGAAATACTGGCACTTCAACTTAACTTGGAATTACATCTGATGTGATAGTTACAGTGACTTTTATAATATGTATTTCTCCAGATTGTTCAATATTTTGCCAAGAGAATAGAAAACATGGATATTGTATGTCTTGAATATTTAGTGAAAAATATATTCTTAGTTTTTAATAAGAAATTGAGAATGTAAGTACTTTTATCAACTTTGTAACTGTTTAGTCCATACTAATAATTTACTATAAAAATAGACTAAGATCCCTATTCACTTATTTCTCTGTTTCCTAATTTATTAAAGTTCTCTAATGATGTGATGGTAAAGATATCTAAGATATACTCTGACAGAAATGGCCATAAACTTTCTGATATAGTGTAATGCATACTAAAGAATATTAACAATAAAAATGAACATTTGTGGGACCATATACATAAACATATTGATGACTTATAAAAACAAGTATAGTATCCATTATAGGACTAGTGAAAAAAAGAACATATATCGATATCCTTAGAGAAAACAAGCCCAATTTAGTGGAAGAATATACTTGTGTGAATTAGAACTGGAAGGCCTTATACATGTCAGGTGAATTTGTGAAAGTCATTCAAAGAAGAGTAGGATCACATTATCATCTTTAAAAACAGGAAACAAGATATTTGAGTAGCTTTAAGATTTATTGTCGACTATGGAAATTCAGACCAGAAATTCAGTAAAGTTCATTGATATTTTCCATGTCAGTTGATATCTTACCCTTAATGTGATGGCAGTTTGCTTTTTTAAAAATGTCTGTGCGAGTGATTATTTTTTATAATCAACTCTGTATTCAGGATATTACAGATTTTGATATTTGAATTTAATATCCTTATAGGACAACTGCTGAATCCATTAGATAGCCATCTGGTTTAGGGTAGCGTGCCTGCCATATCTTTAGGCTTTCAACTTCTTGAAATGTTTTGTACTTATGATCATTTGCATTTTAAATGTGTGCATGCACGTTCATATATATACTGACATCTTGCTATAATATTTTACTCTTTTAGAGCTGAATGAAATAAAAAAAATGACTTCCAAGAATATTTAGTAATTGAAATGCCAAAGTGTTTTCTTTACAAAGTTTTGTCTCCAAGTGTTTTGGTTCCTTATGGATGTTCTAACAAATTGCCACAAACTTGATGTCATATCATTCTGGAAATAAGTCTGAACTAAGTTTTATTAGATTAAAATTAAGGTGTTGGTTGGGACATGCTCTCTCTGGAGGCTTTCGGGGAAACTTCTTTTCCTTGTCTTTTTTAATTGCATTCTTTGTCTCAGAGAAAATTTCTCTATCCCCAAAGCTATGATGTTTAGCATCTTGCTGCTTATTATCCTCACAAAAGTTAAATTTGCCTTCGTCTTAAAAGCCCATTTGCATTTACAGTTGGGAACCAAGCAAATAATACAGAATATTTTTTCTATTTTATAATAAACTTAATAAATCCTGAACAGTTTTATATATGTCTTATAGATAGCATTCACAGGTTCTAGGCATTATGCTTTGTGTATCACTGGAGGCCACTATCATGTGTGTAGGAAAGTATTAGCTCTCTAGGTCTGGGCTGCTTAAAGCTTTGTGCATTCTCAAGGTCTTCAGGACAATTCCATAGCATGTTTTCTGGGAAAGACCTCTGAGTCTTTGCCTAAGGGCTAGAAAGTTAGTAAGACTAACTAACTTATAAGTTAGTAAGTCTTATAAGCAGCCAAACCTTATTTGAATCCCACCACCCCATTTAGTCCCCCAGCCCACCAGGAGTGATCCCTGAACTAAGAGCCAGAAGTTAAGTTCTGAGTACGTTTGGGTGTATCTTCCCCTGCAAAAGAAATCAGAACAATGTTAGAATAAGTTGTGTCAGTGTGGATTTATTTACATATCTTATTTACATATTATAGAATAATATAAAATATAAAAATATAAAATAAATATTTTATATTTTATATTTTTATATTTTATAATATAAGGCTCATTTTTAGCAAACCTCATCATATTTACAAATGGAAGCATTTATAATATATATAAACTAATGACTAAGAGCCATGGGAATCAAATACTAAGAAATACTATTTCTACCTTAGAAAATAATGAAGGACAGTGAAGATATTGTAGTTCTTATATAAGGATGTGTTTAAACCTTAGATAAATGCATATAGATAGAAATAGACATCTAATTTTATCCAAATAAGATAGATTTCTGGGGGCTGGAGAGATAGCATGGAGGTAGGGCATTTGCCTTGCATGCAGAAGGACGGTGGTTCGAATCTTGGCATCCCATAAGGTCCCCCGAGCCTGCCAGGAGCGATTTCTGAGTGTAGAGCCAGGAGTAACCCCTGAGTGCTGCTGGGTGTGACCCAAACCCCCCCCAAAAAAACAGAAAAGAAATAGATTTCTATAATCCTTTCCAAAAATAAGAAATGATTATCACTTAGTTTCTTGTTTTCTTGCTAATTTATAGTATCTAGTAGAAAGATAAGATATAGGGCATACATTTTATATTTGTGACAAAGTTTTATATTTGTGAAACAATCATCTTAATGAGATAAAAAATTTTATTACAAAATATTCCTCCTGGAAGTAAATTGTATACAGAAAAGCCCCTTGGGAGTATCTAAATTTTGGAGAACTGGTACTGAATGCAAAAAATAAGGAACAATTTATTATTGTGGAGGGGAAATGGAGCAATCAAGATAGATGCTTATACTCTTTCTTTTTCATTTTTAGCATTATTCACATTCAATCCTTAGTTTGGATACATTAGTAATTAAAAACCTTGCACACATGTGTGTATGTGTGCGCACATGCTTTAAATTTTAATCAAAGATTGAGCTTTGTACTTAATTATACTGAAGGCAACAACATACTTTTTGGAACTAACCAGCTGACCAAATCTTTAGAAGATAATCCCATTGCGTAATCCCTTTTGTAAATGTTTGTACACACATACAAATACATGCACATAATACTCAATTCTTATGCATATGCATACGTGTGTAAATATATATGGGCATTCTTGGTCTCCATTAGCAAATTACCCAACTCCTATATATACTAGAAGTTCCATGTTCCATAATCTGCTGATATGTACAAGTAGAGAACATGGAAAATGGAGAAATAGCAAAATTTCAACTATCTATTGCTATTTTTTGTTTGTTTGTTTGGGGGCCACACCTTGTGGTGCTCAGGGACATGTGCAAGAAAATAGCCCTATAGACCTGCTGTACTGTCATTCCCTCCCATCTATTGCTTTTAAATGTTTGCATTTGCCATTTCACCTTTATGAAACACCTGCTTTATATTTGCCAAAAGACAAAAATGTAAGACAAATTTGTTAAAAGACATAAGAAGAGAGTTCTTTTTTGTTTTGTTTTCAATAACAAACAGAAAGCAGAAGTAGCTTTCAGCACTCAGCATTTGATTTTTAGTAGTCATTCTATAGTACAGTGCTTCTCAATTATTTTCTGTCACGCCCCCTAGGAAGAATACATTTTTGTGCCCCCCCCCCGTGACTGTAAATAGTATCTTTATTAAAAAAACTTTAACCTGCAAAACAAAAATAGATAAAATAAATTGAGCTGATTTTTTTAAAATCAGAGGTGATGTCTGGATTCATGGCTACAATGAGCACGTTTTGCAATACGTAGCTTTTCTAAGCGGGGTTGGAAGCAGGACACAACAACTCTCAGCTCCAGAGACATACAGAGACATAAACACGGGGCTTAGTTTGTAATGGCAGTGTTTGCCTGGTCAAATGAGCATCCCTTTATGGAGCCCCGCATCCCCCCCTTGGGGAGCGCACCCCACTATTTGAGAACCACTGCTATAGTATCATATCATATATATCACATAATTCCTGATTTTTATCATAAATTCGCATAATTGCTTATTCAATTTTTCTTCAGCATAGAAATATTTCATAAGAGCAGTTGATTTGGGGGAAGGAATGGAGATCTAAAATCCATTAGAAGTCTGAAGGCTTGTGAATTTGTGAGTGGGAGGTAGCAGTGGGGTAATATGATGGTGGCAATCTCAGTTTGGGGACTATGGCTTGATAATTGGAGGAGCTATTGCTCAGTGACCAGGAACTCTGGTGCCTGAGGGCAGATAACTATGGTGTCTGAGCCCTAAAAGAGAGACAATTTATCCTTCAAATTTTTGTTCTCTTCAGTCTCCCAACAGATTGGATGATGCCTGCTCATATTGGCTAGGGCAGATCTTAGTCTACTGATTCAAATGTTAATTTCCTTTGGAAATGCCTTTATAGATAGACAGAAGTAATATTTTGCCATATGGGCACCCATTAGCCCAGTCAGGTTGACACATAAAATATGTTTCTTATAGAAATATATGCATATTCAGTGTTTGCAATATTACTAATTGAAGCTCAAGAAATGCTCTTACCAATGAGGAAGAAAGCTAGAACTGCTTTTAGCGTCAAATGACTTTCAATTACACTTAAAAATGTTTCTTTGGGAGAACTATCACCTATATTATGTGGAGGATTTGGAGTCAATACAGAAATCTTTTTTTCTTTTTGGTTTTTGGGCCACACCCGGCGTTGCTCAGGGGATACTCCTGGCTGTCTGCTCAGAAATAGCTCCTGGCAGGCATGGGGGACCATATGGGACACCGGGATTCGAACCAACCACCTTTAGTCCTGGATCGGCTGCTTGCAAGGCAAACGCTGCTGTGCTATCTCTCTGAGCCCTCAATACAGAAATTTATTAAAATCTTCTATGGCATGCTGACTTCACTTGGAAAATGGCACCAATAAATGCCTAAAAGAGTTATCATGAGATTTTAAGACTATAATTCACATGCAATATGATGATTTCAAATACAGCTCAATCTTGTTATTACCTTCCTCATGACATAAATTAAGTTCTCATTGAAAAAAACTGGAGACATTTTGCAAATATAGGTATCTCTGACAGTATATGTCAATTACTGCTCTTTTCTTTTTTAATTTTTGGGCCACACCCAGTGATGCTCAGGGGTTACACCTGGCTATGTGCTCAGAAATCGCTCCTGGCTTGGGGGACCATATGGGATGCTGGGGGATTGAATCATTGTCTGTCCTAGGCTAGTGCACGCAAAGCAAAAGCCTTATGGCTTGTGCCACCGCTCTGGCCTCTTTTCTTTTTTAAATAATTTTATTTAAACCACATGGCTACAAGAGTTCATAATAAAGTTGTTTTTTATTTTTTACTGTTACAAAGATGTTCATGATTGAATTTTGGTCATATGTTGTATAATACCCTTCACTAGTACACACATCCCACCACCAATGTCCCTATTTTCCCTTCTGCCCTCCACCTAGTCCTCTCCACTGCCTGCCTCTGTGGCAAGTATTTTTTTTTTATTTATCTTCCATTTTTTTTGTGCCACACCCGGCAGTGCTCAGGGGTTACTCCTGGCTGTCTGCTCAGAAATAGCTCCTGGCAGGCACGGGGGACCATATGGGACACCGGGATTCGAACCAACCACCTTTGGTCCTGAATCGGCTGCTTGCAAGGCAAACACCGCTGTGCTATCTCCCCGGGCCCCCATTTTTCTTTTTATACACTGTAAAAATAATGACATAGAGGTCCTTCTCTGCCCTAACTGCACTCCCCCACTCTTTGTTACAAGCTTTCTATCATAGACTTGTTCTTCTGGATCTCCTTTCTATTGTCTCTGAATATTATTACCATATTATCTTTTCTTTTTATATCCCACAAATGTGTAATTATTCTATGTCTATTATTCTCCTCCTGACTCATTTTGGTCAGCATAATACTCTTCATATCCACCCAACAAATTAGCAAATTTTCTAACTTTATTTTTTCTAACAGCTACATAGTTTTTCATTGTATAGATATACCACAGTATCTTTAGCCATTCATCTGTTCTAGGGCACTAGGGTTATTTTCAGATTCTAGTTATTGTGAAAACTGAATGAATATAGGAATGCAGAGGGCTTTTCTGCATTGTGAATAGCAATGAATATCGATGAGTTTAGGAATGCAGACGGCTTTTCTGTATTGTTGTTTTGGGCTCCTTGGATATATTCCTAGAAGTGCTATTGCTGGGTCATATGGAAACTCAGTTTCTAGATTGAATACTTATATTAGTTTCCAAAAAGGATGTACCAGTAGACAATCCTACCAGTGGTGAATAATAGTTCCTTTCTCCTTCATCAGTGCCAGCACTGGTTGTTCTTGTTCTTTGTGATGTGTTCCAATCTCTATGGTATGAGCTGATATCCCATTGTTGTTTTGATTTATATCTCCCTAATAATTAGTGATGTGGAGAATTTTTTCATGTGCCTTTTGGACATCTATATGTTTTTGGAGAAAATTTCCATTCAATTCCTATAAGGATATCTATGACATTTTTTAAATAAATAGATCAAACACTCCAGAAATTCATATGGAAAAATAAATCTCCACAAATAGCCTAATCAGTCTTTGGGAAAAAGAAGAAAGGAGACATCACTTTCTTCAACTTCAAACTGTACTATAAAGCAATAGTCATTAAAACAGCATGTTATTGGAATAAAAATAAACTGTCAGGTCAATTGAATATAGTTGAATATTCTGAGACTGATCCTCAGATATACGATCCATTACTTTTTTAATAAAGAGCAAGAAATATGAAGTGGAACAAGGAAAGGCTATTCAACAAGTGGTGTTAGAAAATTGGTCAGCTGCATGCAAAAAATAAACACAGACCCCTTTTTCATGCTGTTCACAAAAGTCAAATAAAAGTGTATATATACTTTAATATCAAATATGAAAAAGATTTCATAGCATAAGATATAATAGAGAAAGTGGTAGACAGAACACTCCATAATACTGAAGCTAAATGCATCTTCAAGTTGAAACACAATTGGCCAACCAAGTGGAAACAAAGATAAATAAACATTAAATTGAGATGCTTCTGCACTGAAAGGAAATGGTGACTAGGATACAAAGACTACCCACAGAATGGGAGAAACAATTTCCCAATACTTATATAATAATAGATTAAGTTCTAAGATATATAAGGCACTGGCAGAGCTAAGCTAGAGGTCAGTTTTTTTTTTAATTTAAAAATTTTAAATTTATTTTACTTTTTATTTTTAATATTTTTTTTTTTTTGGGCCACACCCGGCGGTGCTCAGGGGTTACTCCTGGCTGTCTGCTCAGAAACAGCTCCTGGCAGGCACGGGGGACCATATGGGACACCGGGATTCGAACCAACCACCTTTGGTCCTTGCAAGGCAAACGCCGCTGTGCTATCTCTCCGGGCCCTATTTTTAATATTTTTTATTTAAGCTCCTTAGTAACAGAATTGTTCACAGTTTGGTTTCAGTCATAGAATATACTCCTTGCTTCACCCAGGCAACATTTCTGACACCAATATCCCGTCTCCCTTTCCCATCCACCCCCTTGCCTGTCTCTGGGGCAGACATTTTGCTTCTCACTTTCCTCTTTCTTTTTAGACACTGTAGTTTGCACTATTGTTGATGAAGGGGTACCATGCATATCTCTTTCAGCACCCAGTTCTATATCTTTGCTTCTGCTTGCTTAGCCAATGTCTTCGATTCCTTAAAGCTACCTTTAGTTTCAATGTAACACAGAGTTCTGCCTATTTTTCTCTCTCTCTGTAACTTTTGGATTTAGTTCTGATATCAAGTTCTTTAATCTATTTTGATTTGACTTTTGTGCACTCCATTAGAAACAGGCTTGCATTTTTTTTGGCATGTTGTTGACCATTTTCCCCAGTACCACTTGTAAAGGAAGCTTTCCTTGGTTCACTTCATTCTTTTAATTTCTTATTAAAAATTACTTGCTCACATAACTGAGGATATGTCCAGTAATTATCCATTTTGTTCCATTGGTCTGACAAATCATCCTTATTTCAGAAATACACTGTTCTAATAACTACAGATTTATAGTACAGTTTGAAGTTGGGAAAGTAATTTCTCCTTTTTTCTTTATTTCTCTAATATATTTTACTGGAGGAGATAATTACATATATAAATATGTATATATTTATATATGTATATATGTATATATTTATATGTATATAAATATATATACTGGGGGAGATAATTACAAATATAAAATTTAGGAGTGTTTATTTAATTTTAATTTTATTTTTTGTTTGTTTGTTTGTTTTTGGGCCACACCCGGCAGTGCTCAGGGTTTACTTCTGGCTCTGCACTCAGAAATTACTCATATCACATTTGGGAGAGAATCTGGGATCCCAGGAATTGAACCCAGGTTGGCCTCATGCCAAATACCTTACCCGTGTGCTATCTCTCTGGCCCCTAATATATGAAAAATAAAAAATGTCATTGGTGTTCTTATATCCAAGTTATATAAAGCACTGGTAAAACTATAAAAAAAAAATTCAACCCCATCAAAAATTAGGAGAAAATATAAGCAGAAAGTCAAAGAAGACTTACAAATGGCTAAAAGGCATATGGAAGAACACTTTGAATCATCAGAGACATTCAAATCAAAATAACAATGAGAGACAACCTTACAATAAAGAGATTAGCATACATCAATAAGAATAAAAAGAGCCACTGTTGATGTGATACAGGAAAAAGGAATGATCATTCTCTGCCCATGAAAATGTCAACTGGTCCAGTATTTTTTGAAAACTATATAGACAATCCTCAAGACAGTAGAAATTTAGCTTCATGTGAACCAGCAATTCCACTCTTTGGAATAATATCTTCAGAATTGCAAAATGCAATGCAGAATTCAATACAATAGAATCCAATTCAATTCAATACTATACAATACATTACAATACCATACAACACAACACAATAATTTCCGTTTTCATTGTAGCATTATTTACAATAGCCAAAATCTGGAAACAAACAACTCAAGTGATTAATAACAGTGATCTTGTAAAGAAACTATGGTACATACACACAATGGAATACTATTAGGCCATAAGTAAAGATGAATTTATGCAATTGAATGCTATGTGGATAGATCTTGGGAGCATTAGGCTGACTAAAGTTAGTAAGAGGGAGTGTGACTGACATGGAATGAACTTTTTTATATGTAGGATATAAAGAAATTCAGTAAAAGAAGAAAGTAACCAAAGACAATATAAATGAATAACATGAGAACTGGTCTTAAGTTGCAGAGGGGAATAAAATTTAACCATGTTGGAGGATAGTGACTATTCTGGTGGAGAAAGGGGTGCTGGAAAGTGGTAAAGTGTTATGCATAATTTATATCTCTAGCAGTATTGTAAAATACAGTGGCTACAAAAATTGCAACAGCTGGGGTATTGGGAAGGGAACTGGGGGCATCGGTAGAGAGAAATAGACTCTGCTGAAGAGATTGGTGTTGGAACATTGCATGCCTAAAACTCAATCATGAAAATACTTTTAAATTATAGTGACTAAATAAAATAGACATAATAAAATATACCACTGAAATGATAATATGTATAGACGTTGGAAGGGAGAAATAGCATCATTTAAAATTTTTTGTTTTGATTAATAAAAAATATACATGTTTTTATGGTTTACCGGGACCTGTTTCTATATAAAAATACCTAATAATGTTCAATATTTAGTAAACTAAAAGTTTTCCAAAAACATGTAACACCTTTAAAAATTTATTTAATTTTAGCCAATAACCATCTAATTATTTTGGCCATTTATTATCTAGTTAGGAGAAAATTTTTCACACAGCACACGTTGGAAAGAATTTTTATAAACTGTACTAAAAATTACTGTGGAATTTTATTTGTAAAAATCAGGCTCTTCCCTGGGAGCCGGGAGTCTAGCAGGAGGGGGTTTGGCAGGCTCCCGCCATGCCGGAGGCCTTCCTAACCAGGCCTAGTGGGGGTGCGGGACTTGGGTAACCCCAGCACCCCTCTACCACCTTGCTCCAGATCTCCAGGGCTTCCCCGGGCCACATGCCTGGGCAAGCCGGTGAGTTGGGCCCCTTGGTGGAGCTCGAAGGTACCCTAGGCTTTCCCCCATTATCCATTCAGCTCCTTAGCGAGGGACTGGGTGGGGCCCTGAACTTCTGAACTTCTGAACTTCTGGCCTCCCAGCTTCTTGAAGTCACTGGTAATCTGTGTTCAGTCTATATTGCCCCCGCGCGCACAAGAAACATTAATAGTACTCACTGTCATTGAATTATGTTTTTATATATGCAGAATGTCCATTTTGTACTCTGCCCTTTTGCATACCCCTTCATAAGATCATATTTCTCTTTAACTTCCTTAACTCCTATGATCATTACTCCTCATTTACCCTTTCTAACTTAAGTACTGTAGAGTCCTTAGTCACAGATCAAAGTGGTGCCCTAGAGTTAACACCCACCCAACTATTTTAAAAGGCATAAAAAGGACACTTATGTCTCTTCAACATTTTATGGGTGTTTTCTTTGTTGGCTATAACTTTTGCTGAATATTTTCTTATACAGTGATGATCCCCCCCATGTTTTTTATCTTCTCTTTGTGAACAGCTTAATATGAAATTTGGTGTGAAAGAATCCCTCAGTTTAATGCTTATGTTTGAACCAAGTCATGGGTATTGTTGGAAATGTTCTTATGCCCCCATATATCTGATAGCACCACGTGGCTTTATTTCTTGTTTGCTTAGGCACACTAAAATGGGAAAATACTATACATACCAATAAGTTCTTATCTAATAGAGATGGGAACACACAAATCTTGTAGTGCAATGAGACCTTACACCCTGAACATTGACATAAAGGCCTGGTACAGGCCTCAGAAGAATGGGCATTCTCCATTCACCCCTGATCTAGAGAAGACATCTACAAAACATCCAAGGTTGTATATAACATCACCTGGAGGCATTCCTGTACCAGGGAAGACCCTACAGCTGCTCTGACATCGATCTACTCAAAAAAGACTTCTCTTAACACTAAGAAGACTTAACAAAAACAATAACCTGCTTACCAGACAGGGCTTGCTGTATTGCCCCTTAATTGTGAGGTTTGTCTATAACATCACCTGGAAGCAATTCTTTACCACGGAAGACCCTACCACTGCTCAGACATCGTCCTGCTGAAAAGAGACTTCCCTTAACAATGAGAAGACTTAATGACCTGCTTACAAGACAGGGCTTCCTGCATTGCCCTTTCATGGTGAGGTGAAACGAGAAGACACTCCACATCATGACTTCAATGTAGGATATGCAGATTACAGAATCTTTAATACAGAAACATGATATCAACAACAGAGACTGTGTGAAAAGTGTGTTGGCACTACGGACAATGTCTTGGATCGGATGATAACTTGCCTGAAGCCTAGAGTTGGTCTTATGCCAGGAAACTTCAGGGGTAGGATCTCTTTGTATTTAGGCCAAGGTTATTCCTTTCCATGCCTCTCATATTTTGGTGGGCCTATGCAAATAACAATTGCCACTCTAACACCGTTTTTACTATGCTTCTTTGACTCTAATCCTTAAAATGCACCCACTTAAAATTTGAGGTTAAATGCACCCACTTAAAATTTGAGGTTAACTTAAGCTAAGATGCATGTACATGGAAATGTAAAAAATACTATGCCTCTAATGTTTAAGGAGTTACATAAGTTTTATGGCTTTAGATTGCCTTGTGTGCTGTTAAGAAATATTATAATGTGCTACAATCTGGGGACTTGAGGGACAAAGTAATTGTACATGGATTCTGTTTTATTTATCTTAACCTTCTTTGGCTGAAAGTTCAAAGTTAAGATATCAGCAAGGGGACTTCTTCTGAGAATTATGTTATGGCTGATTGTCCTTCCACTGTAACTATACCTTGTCCTCTTTCTTTGCATCTTTTGTTCTCATAATTCAAAATAAAAAAATTAAAAAAAATCAGGCTCTTCTAGAATAAACTGTTGTATCAAAAGTTTACTTATGGGGGCTGGAGAGATAGAATGGAGGTAGGGCGTTTGCCTTTCATGTAGAGGGACGGTGGTTTGAATCCCGGCATCCCATATGGTCACCTGAGCCTGCCACGAGTGATTTCTGAGCATGGAGCCAGGAGTAACCCCTGAGCACTGCCAGGTGTGACCCCCCCCAAAACAAAACAAAACAAAAAAAAAAGTTTACCTATGAAGTGTTAGACATTTAAAATAGAAACTTTACTAGCTTATATCAACTTTTAAATTCTTGATAATAATGAAACAAATAATAAGAGACAAAGGAGACCATGAAACTCTCAGGAAATAAGAATGAGCATTAGGGTAATAGATTGCTTCCCTAGATTATACCACAGGATATCAAGGAATTTTTCTGAAAAAAAAAAAAAAAGTCTAGTATTCTCTAGATCAGTTACCTGGGTTTCCAGATCCAGGTTTAGGATCCTAGTTGGAGATGAAATCCTCCACTTTTCTCCCATTAGAAACCCTGGAACCTCTCGCAAACCAATCTATTTTGTGAGCATGATGCAGTGTATATAAAAATATAGAAAACAAATGACAATCAGAAGGGTTTCAGTTTAATATTGCTTCTGCTTGATAAACTGAATGGCTTATTATTTAAACTGTATGATTATTTGGAGAAACTTTGATAGTGTCTGAAACTGTGAATGTTTAGGATTATGTAGTTTTTTGTTCTGAGCCATCCCTTTAGAGCCAGTAGATTTTAACATGTGGAAATTAGGAAATAAGTGATGATATGGGTATACTTCATACTCAGACTGATGAGGGTGAGAGTTATGAGAAAAGAAATTTTGACAAACATGGGAAGAATTCTTTTTTTTACATAGCCAGAAAATTTGGTATTTAAGGCTTAGATTAATCAGATTACATTATATTATGATGCAGATTAATCAAGGGTTGAGAATACTACAGACAATATAGTAAATATACATGATAAATATGATTACCTTCCATCTTAAAAGTCACATTATTATTATTATTATTATTAAAAGTCATGAATATTCCAAAAATATTTGAGGTATACTTTGTTTATGTCAAATTTAATCCTCACACTGTTTTTTATTTCCATTTACTAATTTGGAACCTCAAATTTTACATGACAGAGCATGATTTCACACCAAAGTTAGGCCATTTTAAATTCTGGGTTCATCCCAGTATAACTAAATGCTCAAAAAAAAAAAAAAAAGCATAGATGGTTAACCAGTGCTGACATATGTTGAGTAGTTCACAGAAATTCCCACAGATTATAGCATTCATTTCTTATGAGGAAATATTGCTTTATGGGCAACCAACTTTTTGGGGAACCATCATTTCTGGCATCTAGTCATGGATTTGCCACAGGGATTCTTTTATGCTGAATCTTAAATTATCTTTAGCAAATATATGTGCACTTTTAGTTTTCTCCAGATCTTTTTTTAGGTATTGTAATTTATAATACAATAAATGATAATTTCAAGCATAAATTTTGTTAATGCTACGTCTACACCCAGAGTATTACTTTCCTCTATCATGTCCCAATGGCCTCTTCCATACCACCTCCACCTCTATCTGGGTAATCTCAGTTTTGTTGCTTTTGATCATTTGTTGCCCTCCTTACTATTTTTAAATCCCACATATGTGAGAGATTATTATTTTGTCTTTTTATTTTTTGGTCCATAACCGGCATCACTCCTGGTTCTGCACTTAGAATTTACTCCCGGAAGGCTTGGAGAACCATATGGGATGCTGGGAATTGAACCTAGGTTGGGCTGCGTGGAAGGAAAATAGCCTACCTGCTGTGCTATAGCTCTGGCTCCAATGAGGGATTATTTATTTTATTTGTACCTCTCCTTCTGACTGACTTCACTAAATGTGAGACCTCTAGTTCCATTTATGTAGTGAGAAAACTGCATGATTTCTTTTCTTATACTTGAGTAATATTCCATTATGATATATACCCTACTTTATTTCGTCATCTTTCTTGGATACTTATATTGGTTACAGACCTTGAATAGTACTTTTCTTAAGATTAGTAATCTGATAATGTCATATATTTCATACAATACCTACCTAATCCAATGTCACCTGAATTCTGTTCTTACTAAATATTTGGTGTTTTTTTTTTATAAATCACAATCTGAGAGGGAACTGCTTTAATTTGTTTCATGTAATATATATGTATAGACATTATGTTGCACTGGTGAAGGGGTAGTATTTTTTTTTTTTATGACTGAAACCAAACTACAAACATGTGCGTAATCATGGTGCTTAAATAAAGATATTATTTAAAAATGCATATCTTATGTACAATTTTCTGTAGCTTTTTTGGATACTATAATTGATAAATATTAATCTATTAAAATGAAATCACATCTGACAACTATGAAGACTGGTATTGGGATTTTTATGTCTCTTATGATATATTGTTTTGTGAAAAAGGAAGATAGATAAAAGCAATTAGTGACTCTCAAGAAAAATTATCCTAACTATTAATAAATTTCTGGTTAGTTAGATATTGATAACTTGGAGTACACAGAAAGAACTTCTGAAAAGAATTCAAGAGTGTTTCCATTGTGTTTGTCATAATAGTAAAATAATTTGTTTACCAAAGCCAATGCATTGAATAAAAATTAACAATGTAAACAACATTGATGAGATTTTAAAAATCATTTAGACTTTCTTATTCTTCAGGAAATTGTATTAGTTCCTTCTGATGAGATGTCTATAGCTATGTTTCTCTGTAATTAATATAATTTACAAGAACTTTTTTTTCCTACCCTTCCTTTTTTATTTATTTTTTCAGGTAAGTTTCTTATTTTTCTTTATTTAAACATCTTGATTACAAATATGATTGTGATTAGGTTTCAGTCATGAAAAGAACACCCCCTTCACCAGTGCAACATTCCCAACACCAATGTCCCAAATCTCCCTCCATCCCACCCCACCCCCACCTGTACTATAGACAGGCTTTCCAGTTCCCTCATTCACTCACATGATTATGGTAGTTCTCAGTGTAGTTATTTCTATAATTGCACTCACCACTCTTTGTGGTGAGCTTCATGAAGTGAGCTGGAAGTTCCAGCCCTCCTCTCATTGTCTCTGAGGATTGTTGCAAAAATGACTTTTATTTTTCTTAAAACCCATAGATGAGTGAGACTATTCTGTCTCTCTCTTTCTCTCTTCTTCTGACTTATTTCACTCAACATTATAGATTCCATGTACATCCATGTATAGAAAAATTTCATGACTTCATCTCTCCTAATGGCTGCATAATATTCCATTGTGTATATGTAACACATTTCTTTAGCCATTCGTCTGTTGAAGGGCATCTTGGTTGTTTCCAGAGCCTGGCTATTGTGAATAGTGCTGCAATAAATATAGGTGTGAGGAAGGGGTTTTTATATTGTATTCTTGTGTTCTTAGGGTAAATCCCTAGGAGTGGAATAGCTGGGTCGAATGGGAGCTCAATTTCCAGTTTTTGGAGAAATCTCCATATCGCTTTCCATGGAGGACTAGATGGCATTCCACCAGCAGTGGATAAGAGTTCCTTTATTTCCACATCCCCGCCAGCACTGATTGTTCTCATTATTTGTGATGTGTGCCAATCTCTGTGGTGTGAGATGGTATATCATCATTGTTTTGATTTGCATCTCCTGATGATTAGTGATGAGGAGCAATTTTTTCATGTGCCTTTTAGCCATTTGTATTTCTTTTTTATCAAAGTGTCTATTAATTTCTTCTCCCCATTTTTTTTATGGGATTAGATGTTTTCTTTTTCTTGTAGAGTTCTGTCAATGCCCTGTATATTTAGGATATTAGCCCCTTATCTGATGAATATTGGGTGAATAGTTTCTCCCACACAGTGGGTGGCTCTTGTATCCTGGGCACTATTTTTTTGAGGTGCAGAAGCTTTTCAGCTTAATGTATTCCCATCTGTTGATCTCTGCTTCCACTTGTTTGGAAAGTTCAGTTTCCTTCTTAAAGATGCCTTTAGTCTCAGTGTCATGGAGTGTTTTACCTACGTGTTGTTCTATATATCTTACGGTATCAGGTCTGATATCAAGGTCTTTAATCCATTTGGATTTTACCTTCATACATGATGTTAACTGGGGGTCCATGTTCACTTTTTTGCAAGTGGCTAATCAGTTCTGCCAGCACCACTTGTTAAAGAGGTTTTCCCTGCTCCACTTAGGATTTCTTGCTCCTTTATCAAAAATTAGGTGATTGTATGTCTGGGGAACATTGTCTGAGAACTCGAGCCTATTCCACTGATCTGGGGGTCTGTCTTTATTCCAATACCATACTGTTTTGATAACTATTGCTTTGTAGTACAGTTTAAAGTTGGGGAAAGTAATGCCTTCTATTTTCCTTTTTCCTAGGAGTGCTTTAGCTATTCTAGGGTGTTTATTGTCCTAGATGAACTTCATAAGTGTTTGATCCACTTCTTTGAAGAATGTCAGGGGTATCTTTAGAGGGATCACATTAAATCTGTATAATGCTTTGGGGAGTATTGCCACTTTAATGATGTTATCCTGCCAATTCATGAGCAGGGTATGTGTTTCCATTTCCGTGTGTTCTCTCTTATTTCTTGGAGTAGGGCTTTATAGTTCTCTTTGTATAGCTCCTTCACGTCTTTGGTCATTTGACTCCAAGATATTTGAGTTTGTGTGGCACTAATGTGAATGGGATTGCCTTCTTGATGTCAATCTCCTTCCTATCATTATTGTTGTATAAAAAGGCCATTGATTTCTGTGTGTTAATTTTGTAGCCTGCCACCTTGCTACATGAGTCTATTGTTTCTAGAAGCTTTTTGGTAGAGTCTTTAAGGTTTTCTAAGTAGAGTATCATGTCATCTGCAAACAGTAAGAGTTTGACTTCTTCCTTTCCTATCTGGATTCCCTTGATATATTTTTCTTGCCTGATCGCTATAGCAAGCATTTCCAGTACTATGTTGAAGAGGAGTTGTGAGAGCAGACAGCCTTGTCTTGTACCAGAATTTAGAGGAAAGGCTTTTAGTTTTTCTCCATTGAGGATAATATTTGCCAATGGCTTGTGGTAGATGGCTTTAACTAGATTGAGAAAGGTTTCTTTCATTACCATCTTGCTGAGAGTTTTTTTTTTATCAAGAATGGGTGTTGGACCTTATCAAATGCTTTATCTGCATCTATTGATATGATCATGTGATTTTTATTTTTCTTGTTGATGTTGTGTATGATGTTGATAGATTTATGGATATTAAACCATCCTTGCATTTCTGGGATGAAACCTACTTGGTCATAGTTTATGATCTTCTTGATGATGCATTGGATCCTATTTGCCAGGATTTTGTTGAAGATCTTTGCATCAGCATTCATCAGGATTATTGGTCTGTAATTTTTGGTAATTATTGGTAATTATTTGGTAATTATTGGTCTGTAATTATTGGTCTGTAATATATGTCTGGTTTAGATATCAAGGTGATGTTGGCTTCATAAAAGCTGTTTGGGAGTATTCCCGTTTTTTCAATTTCATGGAAGAGCCTGTCTAGGATTGGTAGTAGCTCCTCTTGAAAGGTTTGAAAGAATTCATTAATAAATCTGTCTGGACCTGGGCTTTTCTTTTTGGGCAGATGTTTGATTACAGTTTCAGTTTCCTCAATAGTGATGGGGGTGTTTAGATATGCTACATCCTCCTTAATGGTGGCAGGTTATAAGTATTCAAGAATTTATCCATTTTTCCTAGGTTCTCATGTTTAGTAGCATAAAGTTTCTCAAAGTAGTTTCTGATTACCCTTTGGATCTCTGCAATATCTGTCGTGATCTCCCTCTTTTCATTTCTAATACAGGTTATCAGGTTTCTCTCTCTCTCTCTCTCTCCCCCCCTCTCTCTCTCTCTCTGTGACTTTTGCCAATGGTCTATCAATCTTGTTTATTTTTTCAAAAAACCAACTTCTGCTTTCATTGATCTTTCGGATTGTTTTTTGGTTTTCCACTTCATTAATTTCTGTTTTCAGCTTTGTTATTTCCTTCTGTCTCCCTATTTTTGGTTCCTTTTGTCGGTCATTTTCTAATTTTATGAGCTGCATCATTAAGTTATTCAGGTATGCCCGTTCTTCCTTCCTGATATGTGCTTGTAAAGCTATAAATTTTCCTCTCAGGACTGCTTTTGCTGTGTCCCAAAGATTCTGGCAGTTTGTGTCTTCATTATCACTTGTTTCCAGGAAAGTTTTGATTTCCTCTTTGATTTCATTTCGGACCGACTGGTTGTTCAGTAGCAGGCTGTTGAATTTCTAATTGTTAAAGTTTTTCTTCTGTGTGTCTTTGTAGTTCACATTTAATTTCAGAGCCTTGTGGTCAGCAAAGGTAGCCTGCACGATTTCTATCCTCTTGATTTTTTGAAGGTATGTTTTATGTGTCAGCACATAGTCTATTCTGGAGAATGACCTATGTACATTGGAGAAGTATATATATATATATATACTAGTCCTCTTTCTTCTATTACTCTTTTCAGGACTAGTATGTTTTTGTTGGGTTTCAGTCTGGTTGACCGATCAGGTGTTGACAGGGCTGTGTTGAGGTCTCCAACAATTATTGTGTTATCATTGATGTCTTCTTTCAATTTTTTCAATAACTGTATTAGATAATTTCTTGGTCTCTCATTGGGTGCATATATGTTTAGGAGTCTTATTTCTTCCTGTTGCACATATCCCTTGATTAGTACATAGAGTCCATCTTTGTCCCTTCCAACTTTTCTGAGTATAATGTTCGTGTCATCAGATTTAAATATGGCCATCCCAGTCTTTTTTAAGGGTGTTGTTTGATTGAATGATTTTTCTCCAGCCTTTGATTTTGAGTCTATGTTTGTTTATGACTATTCAGGTGTGTTTCTTGTAGGCAGAAGAAGGTTGAATTCATCTTTTTGACTCATTTTGCCACTCTGTGTCTTTTAATTGGTGAATTTAGTCCATTGACATTGAGAGAGATGATTGTCATAGGATTTAATGTCATCTTTGTAGATAAGTTTGTTGTGTTTGTTGGTCTCTCTTGTCTTAAAGTAGACCTTTCAGTTTTTTTTTAAGGCTGGTTTTTCATCTGTGAAGTTTCTGAGGGATTGTTTATCCATGAAGCTATGTATCCTTCCTTTAAACCTGAACGTGAGTCTGGCTGGGTGCAGTATTCTCAGTGAGGCATCCATTTCATTCAGTCTTGTCACAATATCCCACCACTGTCTTCTGGCCTTGAGAGTTTCTTGTGACATGTCCGCTGTAAGTCTTAGGGATGCTCCTTTGAATGTAATTTTTCTTTTTGATCTTGCTGCTTTCAGTATTCTATTTCTATCTATGGGTTTTGTCATTGTAACAAGGATGTGTCTTGGGGTGTTTTTCTTTGGGTCTCTTTTAGCTGGTACTCTTCGGGCATGTAGGATTTGATTGCATGTAGTCTTTAACTCTGGGAGTATCTCTTTGATGATGTCTTTGACAGTTGATTCTCCTGGAGATCGCCTACCTGGACCTCTGGGAGTCCAGTGATTCTTATGTTGTTTTTATTGAGTTTATCAAAGACTTCTATTTTCATCTGTTCACATTCCTTGAGTACTTTTTCTTTTGCCTGATCATTTGTCTTAAGGTTCTTTTCCAAGTTCTTCTGCTGTGTTGAGTTTTTCTGCATCTCATCTTCCAGTACACCAATTCTGTCTTCAACTGTTGTTACCCTGCTGGTGAGGCCATCCACTGAGTTTTTCAGTTGAGCTACCGTGTTTTTCAGATCTCTTATTTCAGTTTGGAGTTCTGATTTCTGTCTTTGTGTTCTGTTCAGATCGATCTATGCTTTCTTTGAGTTCTACAAACATCTTCCATATTTCTATTCTAAACTCCTTATCCGAGAGGTTAATCAGATGGTTGGAATTTTTTAGGTCATCCAAACTATCATCTTCATTCTTTGTGCATAGTGTTTGCCTGCGAGATTTCCCCATTGTCACTCTTGTAGTGTGGTTTTTTTCCTGCGTCTTGTGTTGGTGTTCATTGGTTAGAAAGAGTGCATTTTTTCTGGGTGCGCTCCCTAGGCCTCTGAGGAGAGCTTTAAGTATTTAGAAAGACAGACAGGCACAGCAAATATTTCTCTTGAAGTCCTCAGAGTCATCAAAGGCACATCAGGGCAGAGCCTCCACTGGCCAGAGGGCTCAGCTCTTTGCCTGGTGACCCCCACAGCCAGACTTTACTCATTACCTTGCTGGGCAACTTTAGGATGCATTTTTTTGGAGGTGTGCTCCCTTGGCCTCTGAGGAGAGTTTCAATATTCAGGAAAGACAGACAGGCACAGCAAAGATTTCCCTTGAAGTCCTTAGAGTCATCAAAGTCACAGTAGGGCAGAACCTCCATGGGCCAGAGGGCTCAGCTCTCTGCCTGGCAACCTCCACAGCCAGACTTTACTCACTCCCTAGCTGGGCAGCCTCAGGATGCAGTTATTTGGGGGTGGGCTTCCTAGGCCTCTGAGGAGAGCTTCAAGTATTCAGGAAAGACAGACAAGCACAGCAAAATTTTTCCCTTTCTTATCTTTTTGTTAGTTTGTTTTTTTGGGCCACACACAATGGCGCTCAGGGATTTTCCTCGCTCTGTGCTCAGAAATTGCTCCTGGCTCGGGGGACCATATTGGATGCTAGGGATTGAACCTGAGTCCGTCCTGAGTCAGCCATGTGCAAGCCACATGCCCTACCATATGCTACCACTCCACCCCTCCTCTCCATTTTTTAGATTAGAGAAAGAAGATTTAAAGAACATGTCATTTTATATATGACTATATTTGAGGCAGGTGGTTTGGGCCACAACTGATTTCTGAGGGCTTCTTGCACTATTCAGTATTAATTATAGCTGTACTTAAAACATATGTGATTTCAGAGATAAAACCAGGTTGGCTCCTTGTAGAGCCATGACCTTAACCTTTGTACTAGCTCTCTGGTTCTTTTAAATTTCCTATCCAGTGCCATACTCACTGTACTGTTTCTATGACTCTATAATATAATTTTTTCATTCCTTGATAAAGAAATTTGATTGCATAAAATACAAATTACGGTAAATTATTCCTTCTATATATTAGTAAGTTATGACTATTCTTGCCATGACAAATATATGTCTCAAAATATCTACCTTTCAAATAAGTTTTTATGTACATTACATGAAGATTTACATTACATGAAGAAATCTACTGATTTCTTGTTTAAATTTGTTTAAATTTTCAGAAGTACTTCACTAGAACACGAGTGAAAAAATACAGTAGAAATTTAGAAGCAGAAAAACTTGAGTTTTTTTTTTTTTACTCCTCAGACTTTTTAACATTTTTTTTTCACACAGCTCTACACATTCTCACTTTCTCTCATATGGTCCCTCCAGAATACTTAACACTTACAGAACACTTGCAAGACTAAAACTTTCCCTATTTAAATCTTATATTAAAAATAAATCACAGGTAAGAATCAAAGAGTTCTCATTAATTTTAATGAGCATTTAAATGTATCAGAGTTTCAGAAAGTTTTTTTTTTCATTAAAATATTGCTAAATGTCAGCCTTAGTATTTTCTGTTCTTGGCTTCTCAAGAATTAGATAAGTGAGCCATTTTCTTTTTTACTCCTTCATTTAAAAAAATAGATTGAACAACTTACCATTTAAAAAGGAAGTTAAAAATTGGAAATAGTCTCTAAGTAGACAAGTTAAAAAGAAATCTACAAAAAATAAAAACAATTAAAAGATCTTTTGACAATTTATTGTTTTTGTTTGTTTGTTTTGGGGTCATATCCCATAGCACTCAGGGGTTACTCCTTGCTCTATGCTTAGAAATCTCTCCTGTTAGGCTTGGGGAATCATATGGGATGCCGAGATTTGAACCCTGTCCTGCATGCAAGGCAGATACTCTGCCTCCATGCTATCTCTCTGGCCCTTTTGTTTATTTATTTATTTATTTGGGCTACACCCTGTGATGCTTAGGGTTTACTCCTGGCTCTGAGCTCAGAAATTGCTCCTGGTTAGGGGGACCATATGGGATGCTGGGTAATCGAACCAAGGTCTGTCCTAGATAGGCCTCATGCCAGGCAGAAGCCCTACCACTGTACTATCGCTTTGGCACCTCTTTTGGCAATTTTTGCGCAGGTAATCTCAGTTCTCACAAGTAATTCCCCTAAGATCTTCATTGAAAGTTCTTTTAGTCAAGACCTTGGCTACATTATATTATTCCCTTCTGTTCTGTATTTTCTTTTGTGAAAGCTCAAGTATCTTATGGGAGAATTCTTGCTTTTCTTTCTGGCTTTCTTCTTTTTTTGGTGGGGGGCACACCCACCAGTGTTCAGTGATGATTCCTGGCTAAGCACTCAGGAATGACTCCTGGTAAACTGGGGGGTGGGAATATGGGATACTAGAATTGAAATACAGGTTGGTAGCATTCAAGGTTAGCACCCTATCCACTATGCTCCAGCCAGCTGGGAGAATCCTTTATACCTGAGTCTGCTTTTCTCTTACTGCTTTAAGGAATCTATAATTTCCTCTGTTTCTTGCCTTTGGAATTATAATGTATCTTTTCATTCTTCTGTTTAAGTTGATTTTGTTTGAAACTCTTTTGGATTACTGTAATGAGGGATAATCCTCTCTCATCAGACTGGGGAAATTCTCAGGTATTATTTCTTCCAATACCAGTTCTCCTTTTTCAGATTCTCCTTTTGGAATATTTATGAAGTAAAATATCATTCTTAATGTGGTCCCAGAAATCTCTTATATTTCTTCATTTTCATATTTTTTGCATATTTAAAATATTTTAATTTTTTTCATAATAGTCTTTAAGGCCACTAATTTTACTTTGATCTGAGTCTGGCATTCCTGTATGTGTTTGTGTGTATGTGTGAGAATTTTTTTTTATTCATTTCTTTCTGGAGTTTATTGATGTTTCTTTGCACTGATTTATTAAGCTTATTGAATCTTAACATTATTGCTGCTTGGAAGTCTTCCCTAAGAGTTTTAAACATTTTAGTGTCTTTAAAAAACTAACTGCACTTAGACACCCATATCAATGAGGTTGAATCCCTGCATTTCTTCTCCTGACTGATGCTATGTGAAGGCTGTTCATACAATTTTGAGCACACACTGACCTGAGTAATGACCAGGGACTCACACTTTCAAAATTGGTCAGACATGTGGCTCTGAGCTTGTGTGGATCTAGACATCACTGACTATTTGTGCTCACACATTTTATATATTATCACAAGACATGGCCTTGAGATTGTACTGTCTGGTAACAAATATTTTGTGTTTCAGATCACAAATTATGGATACCTGAGCACCTACATTAAACCATCCTCGGTAGCAGTTGGAAGCTATAATATTTCCATATTAGAAATGAGGAGACTGGTAGTACTTCATCTCCTCTCTGTATAGATTAATATATTTTTTTTGTCAAACTAAAAATTCTTAACTTTTTCTGTTTTATTTTATTAAATTTAAACTTTCTTTTCTTTTTTTTTTTTTTTTGGTTTTTGGGCCACACCCATTTGATGCTCAGGGGTTACTCCTGGCTATGCGCTCAGAAATCGCCTCTGGCTTGGGGGGACCATATGGGACGCTGGGGGATCGAACCGCGGTCCGTCCTACGCTAGCGTTTGCAAGGCACCTTACCTCTAGGCCACCTTCCCGGCCCCATATTTAAACTTTCTTTGTTCTTATATTTATAGGCTAAGACCTATGAATAAACCTTATTTAAACTTTATGTAGTATCTATGAGAATATAATTATAATTTTATCCCTCTACATAATAAAGTTGACACATATCTTTATAAATAAAAGTATTTTAAAAATGTATTATAAGCATCAAGCCATTAATTTATATTTCAAGTTTTGTCACCTACAAAAACAAATTTCTTTTTTTTTTTTTTTTGGTTTTTGGTTTTCGGGTCACACCCGGCAGTGCTCAGGGGTTACTCCTGGAACAAATTTCTTAAAATGGCCACCATAACATAAAATTTCATAAAATCAAAATAAGGTTTTACTATTTTTTTAATTGTTCAAATTGATATTTTTCTTTTGCCTTCAAAACGTTTTCAATAGATTTTCTAAAGTACAATTTAAAAATTTACAGATAATGATTTTTATATCTTCTGTGTCATTTGGTTGAAATTATATTTTTCCTTTTTAGTGTCACGGGTGTATGAACAGAGACCTGGATAATTCTAGTGGTAATATATGCTGGAATGACTTCAGAATCTTGTATTTGTTAGGCATGTGCTTTGCTACTCAAGCTATCTCCATGGTCCTTCTCCTTTCTTTTAAATAATCACATAAAATGAATCCAGATTGATAGTATAGTGGGTAGGGCACTTGCCTTTGATGTGGCTAATTGGGATTCAGACCCTGGAATTCCATATGGCTTCCTGAGCACTTCCAGGATTATATTCATGAGTGTAGAGCCAGAAAGTAACCTTTGAGTACTCCTAAGTGTGACTAAAAAAAAAAAAAAAGCCAAATAAAATAAATAAATGACACAAAGATTTAAATAAAACAGCTGAATAATTTTTGGTTTTACCACACCCTGGATTTTTCATTTTTTCTTCTGTCTTTTATACGTATATGTTTTTTTTCTTTTGCTTTTTTGGGTCAAACCAGGCAGTGCTTAGGGGTTACTCTTGACTCTGTCCTCATTAATCACTTATGCTGGTGCTTGAGGGACCATATGAGATACTGGGCAGTGAACCTGTTTGGGCCATGTGTAAAGCAATCTTCTTATCTGCTGTATTATATCACCAGTCCCTGTCTTTTATATTTTTTATAAATGTAAAATTATCTCAATCATCTGTGGTATATAGTGAAATAAACAAAATTGGAAGCAACCCAAGTGCCCAAGAACAGATGAGTGAATATGTCAATTATGTAAGGTATATATTTATATACTGATTTATTCTTTGCTACAAATGTGCATATGTATATATATGATATATTACATATCACTATGCTCTATGCATATATCCCATTGCCTCTACTAAATATTCATTGCACGCTGATAATTTAAAATTTATGTATATATTATATTACATTTATATATTTTTAATAAGGAGTTACAGTGAAAAAATAATGAGAATTAAAAACACTACAATTAGAAATACTGACATATGTTTTCTGTTGATTTAGTAGTCATTATATAATGAGTTCTTGAATAACAGAATTTGTTTTTATATTATATAGCTCAAGTCAGTTCCCTTATGTTTTTAATAAATAATTTTTAAATTTATTATATTTACGATATATACTTATATACATATATACATAACATACATACTCTGGCTCCTCAACATATTTTTTGTCATAATAATTTATTTATTTAAGCACCATGGTTACGAACATGCTCATAGTTGAGATTCAGCCATAAAAGCACACCCTCTTTCACCATTTCACCTCTTTACACCAAAAGGTGCAATTTTTCCACCACTATTTTCCCCAAATTTCCTACCACCCCCCCCTTGTCTTCAAGATAGGCCTTGTATTTCTCTCTCATCATCATGGTAGATGTTAGTGTAGTTATTTCTTTCTGTGGTAATAATTTCCATATTATGGGCAGGTCTTTCCGGCCCTTATCTCTATTGTCTCTGGGTATTATTACTATATTGTCTTTTATTTTTCTTAGATTTCACTGGTGAGTGTGACTATTCTGTGTTCATCTCTCTTTCTCTGACTTATTTCACTCAGTATAATAGTCTCCATATCTGTCCATGTAAAGGCAAATTTTGTGACTTTATTTTTTCTAACAGCTGCATAGGATTCCATTGTGTAGATGTACCACAGTTCCTTTAGCCACTCATTTGTTTTTTGGGACTCTGAGTTGTTTTCAGATTTTGGCTTGTGTAAATAGTGCTTCTATGAAAATAGGACTGCAGAGATCATTATTGTATTAAGTTTTTGTGGTCCTAGGGTATATCCCTAAAAGTGTTATTGCTGCCTGATATGGGAACTCAATGTCCAGTTTTGTGTTATATTATATTATTTTAATTAATTTTTTTCTTAGTATTCATTGACCTTGGTAAAATTTAGACCTTAGAAAATTTATTATTTGATTTGGACATGGTGTACTTTAAAAACTTTTATCTTTATTGTCTATAAATAAAACTTAATCAGGTTAATTAGAATTGGTAAAACCTATGGTTAATCTTAAAATCCAACCAATAGTCCTATATTTTTAAATGTCAGTGAGCATTGATGTGAACTCTTCCTTTATTATCATACACTACAATGAAAGGGAGCAGAGAGGTTACTACTGTTAATATTTAAGTACAGTTTTAATATCATGATCGCATAGATGGATTTTTTGTTTTGTTTTTTCAGCCACACCAGTTTGATGCTCAGGGGTTACTCCTGGCTAAGTGCTCAGAAATTGCCCCTGGGTTGGGGGGACCATATGGGACACCGGGTGAATTGAACCATGGTCCTTCCTTGGCTAGCGCTTGCAAGGCAGACACCTTACCTCTAGCACTACCTCGCTGGCCCCATAGATGGATTTTGTAGCAGCCAATTTTTGTATTTTGATTTTGTAAAAATAAGATGATCATCCACTTGGAAGGAAATTTAGGAATCTGTGAAAATGTCCTTTTCTTTTAAAATATATCCCATTTAAATACATTGATTCATAATGCAGTTATAAATGCATAAAAGGATAAGAATAAACTAAAAGATTAATAGAGAATAAAATATAAAAATTGATTATACTATTATCTTTTAAAATTAGATATATTTGACCTATTTCTTATCTAATCTATTCTATTTAATGTTTGTTTTTGGAATACACTGGAAAGTGTTCAAAGGTTCACATGGTATGTCAGGAATCAAACCTGCTTTGTGTGCAAATGCCCTACACACTGTATCATCTCTCTGTTTCCAGATTCTAACTTATGATAAGTGTTTAACATATTAACTAGAGAAGAGAAATTAAAAATTGATCAATATTTCCAAATAGTTTGAATTTTCTTATACTAATAAAATAAATTGTACGAAGATATGGTTTCTGAAAATGGTAGATGTGTTTTCTTTAGCTGATATTATTTGGTGTTTAAACTATAATTTGCTTTCTTTGTATAATCAATATACTAGATAAATAGCTTTCTAGAAAAATTATACAAAGAAAAATTTTATGTAATTCTTTCTGTATAAAATGCCATAGAAACATGAACTTTAAGAATATGCATATATATTTTAGTAGCAACTATTCTCACAAAGGTTATAAATTAGGTAAGTATATTGCCTTTTATAATATATAGGCATTTATTTAATTGAATATTTTATTTTTAATACTTCACAGTACCTTATTCCTTTAGGGAGAGATTTGTGTTATGCTGTTTTCTCCACAGGTTTTTCATATATTTGTGTGCTTAAATTTTCATATGCATGGATTAAATTTTCTTCATGGCATGTCAGATATTACAAAGATAATATGCATTTATTATTATTTTTGATTTTAAGGACCCTGTTGATTCTGATATTTAAGCTCTAGAAATCATATTCTTCTTCATAGTCTCTGATTTTCAATGTTAGAAGGAGGTAAAACCAGTTTGCCATAACTGCTTTTGTACTTTCCTGGCTGCCTGCAATGAATTCCTATGATGCAGGATGGAGTGAATCTCATAATTGTGGCCAGTTACACCTTGATCTGTTGTCATTATCAGAGGAATAATGACACATGGCCAAACACATTCCAGTATATGGCCAAAAATTCCTAGTTATTAGTGACAAAAAAAAAAAACAACAACCCAAAACATGAGTGTTATGTAACCTGCTTTTATGAAGCTGGAGGACTTTCCTTCCAGAATCTAATATCCCCACACATACTTTAGAATTCATATCACTTGTGGATATTTCATATCACTTGTGGAGTAATTTAATATTTTGATTTTTAAAAAGAAATAATGAATTGTGTCTTCAATATTCATATAAATATTCACCCATATTCTTGATATGGAACCTCTAAAATATGTAAAATTTTTTAAACTGATCAGAGATATAAAGGTATCATCTATTAATTTTATTAAGTGGATTTTAGAAAGTACCCAAAAATGAGATCTGCTTTCTTATCTGAAGAACTTAATTCCTGAGTAGAGAGTTTGAAATTTTAGATCTATTTTCCAACATTTAAACAAGGAGGGTAACAGATAACAGATGATAACTCCAATTCAATAGCTGCTGGTGAAATAATTTAATAATTTATACTTTTGTAATGGAAACTCTCCATTTACCCCACAATGATGAGATTCAGAGACCTTCTAGATTGGTGGACTCATGGAGATGTGGTGAGAGTAGCCTCTTGGAATATATAAAATATGTAGACACCACTCTATCCCCTTCTCAATATTCTTTTTATCTCTTTCCCTGTTTTTGAATTTTATCCTTTCGTGATAAATTATAACAAGGAAGTAAAGGAGCTTTTTAAATTTTGTTGCTTTGGTTTAGAACACTGTTCAAATTTATGGAAGGAGTTCTGTGAATTTCTGATTCACTGACAGAAGTACACCTGTAATTCTGACAGAACTAAGACCCTGAGATCATATTTAATGTATAAAATGTGGGGTATTCTTATGGGATTGAACCCTTGATTTGTGAAATTTGATATGTCTCTGGGTAGCATCTCAGAATTGTAAAACATGAAGCTGTTGTCCCATAGAATTGCATGGCAGAATATAAAGAGACTATAATACCCCTATATTGAAATTTTCTAGGACTTTAAATCCTTGTCATTGGGGCTAGAGCGGTGGCACAAGTGGTAGGGTGTTTGCCTTGTATGTATTAGCCTAGGATGGACCGTGGTTCAATCCCCTGGCGTCCCAAATGGTCTCCCAAGCCAGGAGTGACTTCTGAGTGTATAGTCAGGAGTAAACCCTGAGCGTCAACAGGTCTGGCCCCAAAACAAAACAAAACAAAATAATAAAAAGAAGAAATTCTTATCATGATATCTTTTAAAGTTTGGTCATAGTATCTGATTAAGAAATAAACAGTTATGACTGGATAAAGGGTTGAGTGCCTCTATTCAACAACTAGCTCTGAGAATTCTACAATATTACAAAATAATAATACTTTTAAATCAGTTTTTCTCAAATTGATTTAATATGATTCTATCAAATAAATTTTTTGTTTTGAAGTCACAAATAGAGGCATTCAAAGGTTACTCCTAGCTCTGTACATATGGGATGCCTCGGATTGAATGTGGATCAGCCACATTTAAAGCAAATGCCCAACCCACTGATATTTCTCCTGTCTCTCAAGAAATTTTCACTTCAACTCTAAAAATTATAGAATGTGTTAGGTGTATTGTGTTTAAAAAGATGCTTAGCAATCAGGAAAGTGAGTCCCATTACATGATATAATGCATTTTCTCTAAAAGCATGGAACACTTAAAAAAAGGAATAAAGAAAAGCAAATTTGACTAAACATTTTTGCTCATCTAGGTTGTCATAGAATTTAATCTTTATGGTTTGAAGGTGTTTTTTCTTCTCATTATTTATTTATTATTATTAATGAACTACAGAACTTGCTAGGTTTATAGCAGGAATTCTCTATCTTGATACTATTGAAATTTTGCATCAGATAAGTCTATATTGTGAGAGATTTTTCTGTGCACTGTAGGGTGTCTTCTACTCACTAGCTGCCAAGAAGTACCATCTGTCTGCTAATCTGGGGAAAGTATAATTTTTTCCTATCCCTCTTCTTTTCTTCAACTAATTTAATAAAAAAATGTCTTCAGTATTATCAGCTATCCTAGTGAGGTCCAGTGAGCCCTGATTGAGAACATTGACTACACAATAGGAAAGAGACTGAGTTTCAATTCTAGTTTTCATGGCTGCTACTAGCATTTATCTCTGACAGTGTCTGTCTATCCTTACATAAATGTTTGTGCCTCCAGTTTCACTTTCCTAGTCATAAGGGTCTTTGCCATCGGTCACAAAATATAGTATTTATTTCTTACACACTTAAAATTACTTTTATCACAATAGAACCATTATTATTATCTTATACTTGCAGTGCTGTTACACCAAGACTATCACCAGAGTGCCAAGATTAGTCATACTTTGATCTTGTTTAGAGTTATAAGATCCAAAAGTGATTAGTAGAGTTCTAGGAATACCTAATCTCTCAACTATTTGGAAATCTTACTCTTACTTAATTTTTACCTTTTCTGTACCTTCATTTTTATAACTATTCCCATTTCAGAAATCTTGTTCAATATTCTTAAGAAATTGGTTTGAGAACAAGAAATGCGAAATGAAGCAAGGAAAGTCTCTGCAACTAGCGTTGTTGGGACAACTGATCAGTCATATGCAAAAAAAATTAACCCAGACCTTTATCTAAAACCATGAACAAAGGTCAAATCAAAATTAATTAAAGGCCCTGATATCAGATGCAAACCTATGAAGTATATAGAAGAAAATGTAGACAGAACTTATAGGATAATGAGACTACCAGGCATCCTCAAGGAAGAAACACCACTCTTCATACAAGTGATACTATATTACATGGGACCATTTATTCAGCAAATGGGTCTGTATTAAACGTAGAAGCCCCTGCACTTCAGAGGAAACAGTGAATAACATACAAAGGCCACCCAAAGAATGGGGAAACTTATTCACCCAATACCCATCTGATATGGGGTTAATATTAAAGTTATACAAGGTACTAATATAACAAGAAAAAAAATCTAGCCCCATTAAAAAAATGGGGAGAAGAAATGAACAGACATTTCCTCAAAGAAGAAACGCAGATGGCCAAAAGGCACAGAAAAATGCTCCACATCACTAATTATTAGGGAGATGCAAATCAAAAGAACAATCAGGTATCATCTCATGCCACAAAGACTGGCACACATCATGAAGAACAAGAACAGCTAGTGCTGGCATGGATGCAGGGAGAAAGGGACTCTTATTTACTGCTGGTGGAAATGGCATCTTGTCCAGCCTTTCTGAAAGACAATATGGATATTTCTCAAAAAAAACCCATGTGATACCATATGGAAATTGATCCTCCATATGATACAGCATTACCACTTCTAGAAATCACCACTTCACTGTTAGGAAAAATGAAGTCAGAAAATGTGCCTATGAATGGACATGTAGACTATCATGCTGAATGAAATGAGTCAGAGGGGGAGAAATAGACACAGAATAGTCTCACTCATCATTGAAATTTAAGAAAAATAAGAGTATATTAATAATACCCAGAGACAATAGAGATGTGGGCAGGAAGGAACAGCCCAGGATATGAAGCTTATCACAAAGAGCTCTTTTAGAGAAATAATGACAATGATAGTGAGAAAGAGAAGTAGATTACCTGTCTTGAAGACATACATGGGGTGGGGGAGAAGAGAAATAGGAAATATTGGTGACGAGTAGGTTACACTGCTGAGGGATAATCTCCATTCGATGAATGAAACCCAACTACAAACATTTTTGTAACCACACTGTTTAAGTAGAGACATTATTTTAAAAATCTTGGTTTTCCTGTTAAATCTTATTTAACTTGAAAAAGGCAATCTGATCTACACAGATAGTACAGGGGTTAAGGCACTTGCCCTGCATGTTCTCAACTCTATTATATCCTGGGCCACAACACTGACAGATATGGAAAAAAGATCAAGTTAGTAAATCTGAAGACAGTTTAATTGTTAGCTTTGGAGCTCTTACTTAGAACCACCAGGTGATGCTGGTGGGTCATGCAATACAAGAGTATATATGATGCAGAGTATCATAATCCAAGAACTTGGATATGTGAAGATGTGCCCGATCACTTAAGCTGTATTTCATAGCCCTGAGAAGGAATTTTGTCTAGAAACAGCACAACAGAAGAAGTAGGCAGAATATATACTACAGAATATAATCACCTGTATTTCTGGCATTTCCCTTTTAATATTCTATATAATCTAATATCCTGTTAGTTCCACAGGAAAAGTAAATACTAAGAGAGTACAAGGGGTAATGAATCCTGTAGTTTTATGATCAGAAAGTGTATGAAACTCTAGGTTTTTATCCCCATTCAAATTGAGTTCTGAATATTAATTCTGACAATAATTGTTGCAAGTCAGCCCCTGAATAGGTTGACTGATGGAGGGATAGAGGATGAGGTCTTTCCCCTCCAGCTCGGAGCACGCGTCTGCCACCCTGTCCAGCCAACGGTTCTGAAGTGAAAGGGCGGGTAAACAGCTCGCACTCAGGCTTGTGGAAATATTAGCTTTATTCGGTGGTCAAGACTGAAGCCCAAAGACTCAGCATAAGTTCCAGCCAAAAGCCACTCGCCTTCCACAGACCCTTGTTTTTATCCCCCAGAATCAGGTACCACCCAATGGTGGGATCAGATACCACCCAATGGTGGAAGCAGAATCAGGTACCACCCTAGGGTGGGGGCAGAATGCCAGGTCACACCCTAGGGTAGGGCACAATCACCCATCAGGGTAGGGTCAGTAACATAATAATCCTCTAAAATATTTACATACACAACAATTCCCCAGTTTGTTTAGGGTAGGGTCAGTAACAAATAATCAGTACATGTTTTCTTAATATATTTTGATGGGGGACAGTGCCACATATTGAATTCAGGGCCTCACACATGCAAGACAAGATTCTAACCTCAAGTTAATTTCCTAGGCTAACAATACCTGAGTGTAAATATGTAATCTACCTACCTTCTTTTTTATCTTTATCTTTTATTGATATTTGTATTGTCTATTTTATCCCCCTTCATAGCTTCTTTATTCATTCTTGGGGGGCTGTTTTTGGGCCACACCTGGGGGCGTGGTCAAAGCTTACTTCTTGCTCTGTGCTCATGAATCACAACTGGCAGACTCTGGGGAGGGACTAAGTGGGGTGCTTTAGAGATAGAACCCACGTCAGGCAAATGCCCAACTTGCTGTACTATTGCTCCAGGATCTTCTCTTTCTTTTTTTCTAATTTTTATTTTGATCATAATGGCTTACATATCTTTCACAGTAGTATTTTAGGTGCATATCAACATTGAATCAGGGGGAATACCCATCACCAAATTTGTCCTCCCCCAATCCCAGTTCCCCTTCTGCAACCCATATACCCCACCATCACCCACCCCCTGAACTGCTAGAGTAGGTGGTCCCCTCTTTGTCCAGCTCACTATTAGTGATCATATATCTGTTTGGTCCTGGTACTCTCCCCTGTTTCCCCCTCTATTTAAGAAGCGGAGCTAGATAAATCGAGTTATGTGGCTTTGTTTGAAGGAAAGAAAAGCAATAGATTGGGGTACAAAATAAGAGAAAAAAAAGTCAAATATGCTAAAAATAGGCGGAGTCCTATTTCAACCTCAGTTTGAGAGAGGATGTGAAAAAGGCAATTGAAACACCACCACAATACAGAAAGAAATATCAAATTAAATATCCAGTGAGCACCACAGCAATAAAGACAAGCACCACACAAGTCTCAGTTCTGAAATCAACTCATGACGGAGTGCAAAAAGAAAGAGAAAGATAAGATAAAATAAAATAAAATAATATTGGAGACATCAACTTCAATCTCTACACTAATATAAAGATGTCAAAAAATCGATCAATCGATAAATAAATATGTGGAAAAATGATTGTTTTGTGCTTTTCTTTTTTCTCCCCCCCCCCCCCCCCGTATAGGCACTGTAACTATTGGGGATATTATAGAGGGAATTCCCTTGGCCTAGGAGATACAGGGTTTCTCCCCCCCCCCCCAAAGTATACTGTCATGGGATTAACTATAGACTCCTTGCATGATCATTTACTCTCCCCTCGGTGTTTTCTTGGTGTATGGAAGACTTCTGCTTCGTCATGAATGGTAAAATCAGACCTCTGTATCTAGAGATCTTGGTGACTGTGCAGCTCAAGGAATGGAGCTTATGATAAAGTCTTTCTTTGTGGTTCTAGCAGTTCTGTTTCTTCAGTGTCGTTTTAATTCATCTTCTGTAGTTGGTGGTCTTGGTCATTATGTTGCTCCTAGGATGGAGCCTGGGATAAAGTCTTACGTTCTGTTTCCGGAAGACCCATTCAGTTGCGGTTGTCTCAATCAGACCTCTGAAATAGGAGCTCTTGTTTGTTGAACAGATCGTAAACCAAAAGCTAGGCTGGAGCTCTTCGTTGCTGTTGTTGTTGTTGTTGGTCCCTGGATGTCTACTGTCCCGTCCTAGATGTAACATCCAGGCATCTGTATATAGCAATCTTGGCTTTTGCACAGATCAAAAGGGTGACATGTTTTCTGATTTTGTCTTATCGTTGGCTGATGCAGGATCTTCGCTTTTCTTTCTCCTTCTTGTTCTTGTTCTTGTTCTTGTTGTTATTGTTCTTCTTCTCCTGCTCTTCCTCCTCTTACTTTTCACTTTTTAAAACAGCTTTCTTTTATGTTCCCTTTTATTTCATTTTCTACGTAAAGGAAATTATTGGCAAAGAAATCTAGGTATATTTTTTATTCTATCTACATATCTATTGATTGAGATAAAAAAGGGTTTGTATTACAACTATTCACCTGAGAGGCAAAAGAAAATTATTTTTAATGTGAATCCCCAAAATTCATAATTAAAATTAATTACAGTGAAGAATTGAGAAAGATGGAGATTCATAGAAAAACAGGATGAGAAAATTTCAAATAGAGAATTGATGTAACTAAAGTTCATCTTATATAGTTGAATTTTACTAAAATTCTGGGAAACTGGGTCCCCTTTAGGTCAACTAATGCATAAATGAAAGGAACCTTTTGAAGTTACCTTAAGTACTTTTCCTGCTGTAAATCTTAACATTTGGGGTGTGGAGAAATAATGCAATGCCTTGTTAGTTACTGACCTGAGTTTAATCCCAGATATTCCCCCATGATCTCCTGAGAATTACCAGTAAACAGTAGCAATTCCTCAGTACAGAGCCAGGAGTAACCCCTGAGCAATGCCTGGTGTGGCCCCCAAACCAAACTAAGCAAACAAACAAACAAAAAAAAAAAGGAGAGAGAAAAAAATAGTCTTGTCTAGTAAACTTTTATTTAAAAAAATTGAAGAATTTTTAGTTAGATTTGATATTGTAGAAAAGCAACGATAGAGTGCCAGATAGATTAGTTAATTTAAGGTTAATCTAGTCATTTAAATCTCACTTACTAAAAAAATGACATCCAATGAAAATAGATAATAGGTTGTAACAGAAGATGAAGGAAGTCCCTCACCATGCTTATCAGATTTTTCTTTCAAGATGACAACTCTGTAACCTAATAGATATCTGCCTGGGTCCCAGTTATATTAAATTAGTATGAAATTTTCTTCTCATTCACAGGCAAAATCTGTGCCTTTTTTGTCATCATGAATTACAGGAGACAAATATTAAGGGATAAAATCTCTAGAGGGAAAATATTGTGCCTGAGTAAGGAGATTTTGAGAAATAAACTGAAGATAAGATTGGCAAACCTCATAGTAGACCCAAGACATGAAGACCACATTGCTCTGAGAAGCAACTTTTGAGCCCTTACTAAGATGGATCCACTCAGAAAAGTAAAGTAGCTACAGGAGAATCTAACATTCAGATAGAAACTTGAAAGGCCCATCAAGAGTCCCTTTCCTTTTGACAATATTCACATTAATTTTTGTGTATGAGAATTACAATTTGGAGAAATTGTATATAATCTCCCAAAAGCAATACTCTGATTTTCTCCATTCTTGTTCACGTATCTCTATTTATTTCTCCTCACACCTTTCTAAACTTTTTGAGGAAAATTATGTTTCACCCTCAAACACACATCCACAAAGAAGAAGAAAAATTTCTAGCTGTGTTTCTGAGGCAGGGAAATAACTAATTTTCTTTATCATGGGCATGCCAGTGAGCCTTTTGAAGTAGTCTGCACTAGGGAAATGACTTCTTGTTTATTTTCCATAGCTCTTGAGTTTTGTTTAGCTTATTTGGATTCTTCTTAGGAACTAATCAGAATTTCTCTCAGAAAAATCGTAGACATTTCTATCCTACTGTTACATCTGTTCTGAATTATGTGCCTACACATATTTGAATTTGGCTTTGTTGGCACCTAGAAACCAATTTGCCACTCTGTGCACTGCTTGAAGGTGAAGGTGAAGGACAGTTTGATTTAGATTCTTATGTACTATTCTTATAGATTCAGCTTGATTTATGCTAAACAGACTGCCAACACTAAACTAATTTGCACCTAGATTCATAAACCAATATTATATCAGAAGAAGTGTCTGTCATAGCATTAAAAAGTAAATTTCAAAAATGTAGAATGTTTCTAGGTATATAGCAAAATGGAATTGAGGTACAGTATTTTCTTATACTGATCCCTCCTCATATATGCATAGCCTCCTTCATTGTCAACATTCCCATCAATGTGATACATTTTTTGCAATTGATGAGACTATGTTGACAAATCATTATTACCCAGAGTCCATAGTTTTTATTAGGGTGTGATATAAGACCCTGTTTTTTTTGGGGGGGGGCACACCCGTTTGATGCTCAGGGATTACTCCTGGCTAAGCGCTCAGAAATTACCCCTGGCTTGGGGGGACCATATGGGACACCGAGGGATTGAACAGCAGTCCTTCCTTGGCTAGCGCTTGCAAGGCAGACACCTTACCACTAGTGCCACCTCACTGGCCCCATATACCCTATTTTTAAGCTAATCAGTGACTTAGTATTCTATTGAGTTAGCCCCTGCTGTACTTACATTCACAAAGAAAATTTAGCTTCCCAAAAATTTCTAGAAAACATTTATTATATACTTGATTAAGATATAAATAATATAACTAAAAATACAAATTCTAAGAATTCAGTGGTCTCCAATCCATGTACTTGGCCTCCCTGCATTGTTCTCTATTTCCTAAAGGTAAAAAACAATCCTAATTTTTATTTAATAATACTATATATTTATATTGATTTATTTTATATTTATAGATTATAAGAGGCAGCCAAATATTTGATGTAAGGGAACATACTGGTTATTTAATGTCTGTCTATACATCTTGTTTTTTTCAGCTCTTAAAAGAGACAGGAATAGTGTCAGACTAGTTAAAAGTGTGTATATAAACATCTAGTTTATGTAAAGGCTTAGAACAGTACCTGGCTCTTGCCTGATCACTTTGCTGTCTCTTGCCCCTCTCAGATTTGTCTGCAGAGAGAATAAAACACAGCGAGTACCACCTCCAAAACTTTTTGCAAGATGCTTCTATATCCCACCACCAGTTCTGATTTCCCTGCTGTCTTTTGCCTCATCTCAAGTTTTCTGTAGAGAGAGGGACCCTTTTTTTCTCTCATAAAACCTCATCTTTCAAAACCATGCAGGGGTCTCAAACTCAATTTACCTGGGGGCCTCAGGAGTCAAAGTCGGGGTGGGTGAACCTTGAGTGCAAAGTCAGTAGTAAGCCTTGAACATTGAGGGGTGTGACCCAAACAACTAAAACAAACAAACAAACAAAAAAACAAAAAAAGATTCCTCTAGGGCAGGGCCACAAAATGTTGTACGGAGGGCCGCAAACGGCCTGCGAGCTGCGAGTTTGAGAACCCTGAGAGGTGCTATCATTTACACAAAGACATTTCAACTGATATTAGATATATCCATTTCTTTCTTGGGGAAAATATATAACTCAAAACTCAGTTGAACAACCCAACAAATAATTTGGTATTTTTTATCATATTTAGATAACTTAATATGTTTAGGAAAATAACTTCTAAAGCAAATATATCTCTAGTCATTTTATTTTGCAATCAATTCAATAGATCACTTTTTAAGAAATCTGAAACTGTAGCATACTAACCCACTATATGCAAAGGACAATGGGGAAACTAAGAAAGACAACTGCAATTGGGGATATGTAGCGAACCTCTGGCAAGTTCTCCAAGCCCACTAAAACTCCTGAGCCTTATAAATGAAGACCTAAAATCAATAATTAAATTTTAGCGCTAGAAATCAAGGAGTCACTAGCCTGCAAAATTAAGACATTTATAGATGAACAATTCAACCAATTCAAAGAAGAACTCTTTATGAAGATGAGAAAATCCATACAGATGGAATTGAAGAAACTAAAGAACATGTTAGCAAGCCTTTGTTATGGTATTACACAGGTGGAGAATCATATAGACAAAGTTGAAGACAAATTGCAAGCAAGCATTGATAAATAAGTCAAAAATAAAAGGAGAGACAAAATTATGGAAGAAAATGTAAAGTACTTAATGAACAAAGACAACAGAACTCATCTCTGAATCATAGGAATACCAGAGGGGAGAAAAAGGGGATGGGAAAGAACAAGTAGTGAAGGATATAATAGCAGAGAATGTTCCAACTTACTACAAAGAGTCTGCTGTACAAATTCAAGAGGCAAAAAGAGTGCCAAACAAAATAGACCCTAACAGAATAGCACCAAGACATTTAGTAATCAAAACACAAAGAAAGAGATGGACTCTTTAAAGCAATAAGGGAAAAGAAAAACCTAAAATATATGGGGAAGAACATAGAATCAAACCAGGTCTCCCATTTGAAACAATCCTTGCAAGAAGAGTGAAATGGATTTTCAGGGAGGGACTACAGAGCATGAAAACCGGCAAAGCTTTGCAAAAGCCGGCTCCCTGTGTGTGACACCAGGCGGGGAAAATCCGCGAAAGTACACCGGCCCAGTGGGGCCCAAATGTGAAAAACTGTGAGTGTGACCTCTCTATGTCTGTCTACTGTCCTCTTGCGTGAAACTTTTGCGAGTGGGGCAAAAAGAGGCTCCAGCGGAGCATGGCTGCTCTGCTTCGCTACGCGGCCATGCACTCTTTCTAAGGAAAGAACTCCATTGCAACAAGAAGGAAAAATCACACTAAGAACGGCGCTATATCACAGAAGCAAACATTTCTCTCCGGACTGTCTTCTCTGTTGCATGCTCGGGCCTAAGATTTGACCCAGTGTGAGGCTTCATCCACGGAGGACTCCCCTCCCTTAGAGGCAAGTCAGCCCATCCAGAAAGGGAGGAGCCAGAGGAGTGTGCTGCCTGCATCATATACACAATGAATACCACCACAACATGTAGAAAAACCCACAATACAAGTGTGACAATGGGGAAACAACGCAGGCCAGCATCAGACATAGAGAATGAAGATGACAATTCTGAGGACCAGATAATGACCAACCAACTAATCAACCTCTCAGATAAGGACTTTACACTAGCAATATGGAAGATTGCAGGGTCCTAAAGCCCCCCGGAGGGGCCCGGCCAGCAGGGAAACGGCTGGGAGGCTCTTGGACTTCCGCACTTTTATTTGGCTGGGTTAAAAGAACAACCACACCTGTAAAAAATCTGAGAGAGGTTAGTAAATGAAGACCTCAGGCGAGATATCCGATCAGAGGTACCTTTATTGGGTTCAGCAACTCTTATATAGAGGAGGAGAAATGGGCAGGAAAAAGGACATGTCAATCATACTTTTTTGGCGCGAAGGTTATAGAACAAAGGCAGTAAAATATTCAGAAGGGAGGGAGACCTTATGTCTCCAAAGTGGGATCTGCAGCCTGCATATCTGGGCTAACATCAGTCTGTAAAGGGGGCAGGTTTTTGAAGGTAGCTATTAACTCCGGAAAGAAGCTAAGGGGAGTGGTCTAGATCTGGAACTAGCATTGGGGGTGTTCACTTTTCTCTTTGGCTTCAAAGAAAAATCTCCTTCAGCTGTGAAATACATTTCCTGTTAGCTCAAAAGCTTACAACAAAGTCAGCAGGTGGGCAGCCTTAGGTAAAAGGCAGCATAAAAGACAGAAGACAGAAAAATTGATCCTCTGACAGGACACTGTCTCCAACAGAAGATGCTCAACGGACTCCAAGAAACCATGGATCGAGTTGAACAGAACACTAATAAGAACCAAGAAAATATGAAGACAGAAATCACAAAACTCCAAACTGAAATAACATGTCAACTAACAGGACTGAAAAAGTCAGTAAACGAAGTGAATGACAAAATGGATAAGCTCTGGGACAGGGTATCAGAAGCTGAGAATAGACTTGGTGCTGTGGAAGATGAGATACATAACAATTCCAAACAGCAGGAGAGATTGGACAAAAAACTTAAAGCAAATGAGCAGACAATGGAAAAATTAGTCAAAGAATGGGAACAGATGAAAATAGAAGTCTATGATAAGATCAACAGAAACAACTTAAGAATCATTGGAGTCCCAGAGACCCAGGAAGAAAATTTCCAGGAAGAATCAACGGTCAAGAACATCATTAAAGAGAAACTTCCAGAGCTAAAGAATATATGTGATCAAATCCTACATACCCGAAGAGTACCAACCAAAAGAGACCCCAGAAAAACCACCCCAAGACACATCCTAGTCACAATGACAAATCCCACAGATAGAGACAGAATTCTGAAAACAGCAAGATCAAAAGGGGAAATCACGTTCAAGCAAGCTTCCCTGAGATTTACAGCAGACCTGTCACCAGAAACACTCAATGCCAGAAAGCAGTGGTGGGATATTGTGACAAGACTGAATGAAATGACTGCTTCACCCAGAATACTATACCCAGCAAAACTCACTTTCTGGTTTGACGGAAGAATACATGGCTTCACAGACAAAAAACAGCTCAGAAACTTCACAGACACAAAACCAGTCTTAAGAGAAAAACTGAAAGACCTAATCTAAGACAAGACTACCCAAAAGACACACCAAATTTTGAAATAAAGATGGCGTTAAATCCCAGGACAATTCTTTCTCTCGTCAATGGACTAAATGCACCAGTTAAGAGACACAGAGTGGCTAAATGGATCAAAAAACTCAATCCAACCTTCTGCTGCCTACAAGAAACGCACCTGAATAGTCAGAACAAACATAGACTCAAAATAAAAGGCTGGAGAAAAATTATCCAAGCAAACAACACCCATAAAAAAGCTGGAGTGGCCATACTAATATCAGATAATGCAAACTTTATACTCAGGAAGGTTGTAAGGGACAAAGATGGACATTTTATATTAATCAAGGGGTACGTAGAGCAGGAAGGATTCACTCTCCTAAACATATATGCACCGAATGAGGGGCCAGCAAAATATTTAAAACAACTGTTGACAAATCTGAAAAATAATATCAACAACAACACAATAATTGTGGGGGACCTTAACACGGCTTTGTCAACACTGGATAGGTCAACGAGACTGAAACCCAACAAGAATATACTAGACCTGAGGAGAGAAATGGAAGAAAGAGGCCTAGTGGATATATATAGGACACTCCATCCCCAGAAACCTGGATACACATTCTTCTCCAATGTACATGGGACATTCTCCAGGATAGAATACATGCTGCACATAAAACATACCTCCATAAGATCAAGAGGATAGAAATTTTACAGACTACCTTCGCTGACCACAAGGCTCTGAAATTATTTGTGAAATCCAAAGGGACTCAGAAGAAACACTTTAACACCTGGAAGTTAAACAGCCTCATGCTCAATAACCAGTGGGTCCGAGATGAAATCAAGGAGGAAATCAAAAGGTTCCTGGAAACAAATGACAATCAAGACACAAACTATCAGAACTTATGGGACACAGCAAAAGCAGTACTGAGAGGAAAATTTATAGCTTTGCAAGCACACATCAGGAAGGAAGAAGGAGCTTACCTGAGTAGCTTAATGACACAGCTAATAGAACTAGAAAATGCTCAACAAAAGGACCCAAGAATAGGAAGACATTAGGAAATAACAAAGCTGAGAGCAGAAATCAACGAAGTGGAAACCCAAAAAACAATCCGAAAGATCAACGAAAGCAGAAGTTGGTTCTTTGAAAAAAATAAACAAGATTGATAGACCACTGGCAAACCTAACAAAGAAAGAGAGAGAGAGAAACTTGATAACTCGTATCAGGAATGAAAAAGGAGAGATCACTACTGATATGACAGAGATTCAAAGGGTAATCAGAAACTACTTTGAAAAACTCTATGCCACTAAAAATGAGAACCTGGAAGAAATGGATAAATTCTTGGACTCTCATAATCTTCCACGGTTGAAGGAAGAGGATGTAGCATATCTAAACACCCCCATCACCATTGATGAAATTAAAACAGTAATCAAATGTCTGCCGAAAAACAAAAGCCCAGGTCCAGATGGATTCACTAATGAATTCTATCAAACTTTCCAAGAGGAACTACTGCCAATCTTGGCAAGACTCTTTCATGAAATTGAACAAGCAGAAAAACTTCCAAATAGCTTTTATGAAGCCAACATCACCTTGATACCTAAACCAGACAGAGACGCTACCAAAAAAGAAAATTACAGACCAATATCGCTGATGAATGCAGATGCAAAGATCCTCAACAAAATCCTGGCAAATAGGATTCAATGCCTCGTTAAAAAGATCATCCACTACGATCAAGTAGGTTTCATCCCAGGAATGCAAGGCTGGTTTAACATCCGTAAATCTATCAACATAATACACAACATCAATAACAAGAAAAATAAAAACCACATGATCATATCAATAGATGCAGAGAAAGCATTTGATAAGGCCCAACACCCATTCTTGATCAAAACTCTCAGCAAGATGGGAATGGAGGGAACCTTTCTCAATATAGTGAAGGCCATCTACCACAAGCCAGTGGCAAATATTATCCTCAATGGAGAAAAACTGAAAGCCTTCCCTCTAAATTCTGGCACAAGACAAGGCTGTCCTCTCTCACCACTCCTATTCAACATAGCACTGGAAGTACTTGCTATAGCGATTAGGCAAGAAAAGGATATCAAGGGAATCCAGATAGGAAAGGAAGAAGTCAAGCTCTCACTGTTTGCAGATGACATGATACTCTACTTAGAAAACCCTAAAGACTCTATCAAAAAGCTTCTAGAAACAATAGACATATAGCAAGGTGGCAGGCTACAAGATTAACACACAAAAATCAATGGTCTTTCTATACACCAATAGTAATAAGGATGAAATAGACATTAAGAAAACAGCCCCATTCACAATAGTGCCACACAAACTCAAATATCTTGGAATCAACTTGACTAAATATGTGAAGGACCTATACAAGGAAAACTATAAAACTCTGCTCCAAGAAATAAGAGAGGACACACGGAAATGGAAACGCATACCCTGCTCATGGATTGGCAGGATTCACATCATCAAAATGGCAATACTCCCCAAGGCATTATACAGATTTAATGCCATCCCTCTAAAGATACCCATGACATTCTTCAAAGAAGTGGATCAGACACTTTTGAAATTCATTTGGAACAATAAACACCCTCGAATAGCTAAAGGAATCATTGGGAAAAAGAATATGGGAGGAATTACTTTCCCCAACTTTAAACTGTACTACAAAGCAACAGTTATCAAAACAGCATGGTATTGGAATAAGGACAGGTTCTCAGATCAGTGGAATAGGCTTGAATACTCAGAAAATGTTCCCCAGACATACAACCACCTAATTTTTGATAAAGGAGCAGGAAATCCTAAATGGAGCAGGGAAAGTCTCTTCAACAAGTGGTGTTGGCACAATTGGATTGCCACTTGCAAAAAATTGAACTTAGACCCCCAGCTAACATCATGTACGAAGGTAAAATCCAAATGGATTAAAGACCTCGATATCAGCCCCAAAACCATAAGATATATAGAACAGCACATAGGCAAAACACTCCAGGACATTACAGGCATCTTCAAGGAGGAAACTGCAGTCTCCAAGCAACGAAAGCAGAGATTAACAGATGGGAATATATTAAGCTGAGAAGCTTCTGCACCTCAAAGGAAATAGTGCCCAGGATACAAGAGCCACCCACTGAGTGGGAGAAACTATTCACCCAATACCCATCAGTTAAGGGGCTAATCTCCAAAATATACAAGGCACTGACAGAACTTTACAAGAAAAAAACATCTATCCCCATCAAAAAATGGGGAGAAGAAATGAACAGACACTTTGACAAAGAAGAAATACACATGGCCAAAAGACACATGAAAAAATGTTCCACATCACTAATCATCAGGGAGATGCAAATCAAAACAACGATGAGATACCACCTCACACCCCAGAGAATGGCACACATCACAAAGAATGAGAATCAACAGTGTTGGCGGGGATGTGGAGAGAAAGGAACTCTTATCCACTGCTGGTGGGAATGCCGTCTAGTTCAACCTTTATGGAAAGCGATATGGAGATTCCTCCAAAAACTGGAAATCGAGCTCCCATACGATCCAGCTATACCACTCCTAGGAATATACCCTAGGAACACAAAAATACAATACAAAAACCCCTTCCTTACACCTATATTCATTGCAGCACTATTTACCATAGCAAGACTCTGGAAACAACCAAGATGTCCTTCAACAGACGAATGGCTAAAGAAACTGTGGTACATATACACAATGGAATATTATGCAGCTGTCAGGAGAGATGAAGTCATGAAATTTTCCTATACATGGATGTACACGGAATCTATTATGCTGAGTGAAATAAGTCAGAGAGAGAGAGAGAGAAAAACGCAGAATGGTCTCACTCATCTATGGGTTTTAAGAAAAATGAAAGACACCCTTGTAATAATAATTTTCAGACACAAAAGAGAAAAGAGCTGGAAGTTCCAGCTCACCTCAGGAAGCTCACCACAAAGAGTGATGAGTTTAGTTAGGGAAATAACTACATTTTGAACTGTCCTAATAATGAGAATGTATGAGGAAAATGGAGAGCCTGTCTAGAGTACAGGCGGGGGTCGGGTGGGGCGAAGGGAGACTTGGGACATTGGTGATGGGAATGTTGCACTGGTGATGGGTGGTGTTCTTTACATGACTGAAACCCAAACACAATCATGTATATAATTAAGGTGTTTAAAGAAATTAAAAAAAAAGAAAAAAAAAAGAAGAGTGGAAATGCATATTCAAACTATGAAATAAAAGAAAATTTCAACCTAGAGGGTAGACATAGGCTCAGAGTAAAAGGATAAAAATCAATTATACAAACTACTGAAAAACAAAACAAAAAAGCAGGGACAGCTATACTTATATCAGACCAAAATTGTTTTCAACCTCAAGAAAGTATTTAAGACACGGGTGGACACTACTTATTGATCAGAGAACAATAGACCAAGAAATATTAACTCTTATCAACATATATGCAAATGGATTAAAGACCTTTATATCAGACCTAAATACATAAGGTATATAGAACAACACATAGGTAAAACACTCCATGACATTAAGACTAAAGGGAATCTTCAAGGAGAAAACAGCACTCTCCAAACAAGTGGAAGCAGAGATAAACAGATGGAACTATATTAAGCTGAGAAGCTTCTGCACTTCAAAGAAAATAGTGCCTCAGATACAAGAGCCATCCACTGAATGGGAGATATTATTCACCCAATACCCATCAGATAAGGGGCTAATATCCAATTATACAAGTCACTGACAGAACTTTACAAGAAAAAACATCTAATCACATCAAAAAATGGGGAGAAGAAATGAGCAGACACTTTGTCAAAGAAAAATACAAATGTCCAATAGACACATGAAAAAATGCTCCACATCACTGATGATCAGGGAGACACAAACCAAAAACAATAATGAGGTATAATCTTACACCACAGAGACTGGCAGATATCACAAAGAACAAGAATATTTGGTACTGTAGGGGATGTGGAGAGAAAGAAACTCTCATTCACTGCTGGTGGGAATGCTGTGTAGCCCAGCCATTATGGAAAACAATATGGAGATTCCTCAAAAAACTGGAAATTGAGCTCTCATATGATCCAGCTACACCACTCCTAGGGATATACCCAAGGAACACAAAAATACAATTTAAAAATCCTTTCTTCACACCAATATTTATTGCAGCATTATTTACAATATGCAGACTTTGGAAACAACCAAGATGCCCTTCAACAGATGAATGGCTAAAGAAACTGTGGTACATATACACAATGGAATATTATGCAGCCATTGAGAGAGATGAAGTCATAAAATTTTTCTATACATGGATGTACATGGAATCTATTATGCTGAGTGAAATATGTCAGAGGGAGAGAGACACACAGAATACTATCACTCATCAATGGGTTTTAAGAAAAATAAAAGACAGTTTTGTAATAATTCAGAAACAATAGAGATGAGGGAAGGAAGTTCCAGCTCACAATATGAAGCTCATCACAAAGATGGTGAGTGCAGTTAGAGAAATTACTACACTGACAACTAACATAACAATGTGAGTGAATGTGGGAAGTAGAAAGCCTATCTCAAATACAGGTGAGGGGGTAGGGAGGTGGGATATTTGGGGCATTGGTGGTGGGAATGTTGCATTGGTGAAGGGGGTTGTTCTTTATATGACTGAACCCCAATTATAATCATGTTTGTAATCAAATTGTATATATAAAGCTATTAAAAATAAAATAAAATCATGTCCAAAACCATCAAATGCCTAGGAATTAACCAAAAAAGAGAGGAGAGATGAGAGAACTATACCATGAAAGCTTCAAAATTCTTAGGAAAGCAATTGAAGCAGATCTAGGAAATGGAAGATCATTTCATGCATATGGATTGGAAGAATCACTATGATCAAAATGTCCATCTTACCTAAACTACTATATAGATTCAGTGCAATATCTATTCAAATTCAAACAACATTCTTTAAGGACTTAAACAATCAGATATAAATTTTATGTGGAACCATAAAAATCTATAATAGCCAAATCCATATTGAAAACAACAAACTGAGAGGCATCATATTAATTAACTTGAAGCTCTACTATAAAGCCTTAGTAATTAAAACAGCATGGTATTGGAACAAAGACAGACTTTCAAGCCAATGGGTCAGAATAGAATATCCACTGAAAAACCTCCAGGTATATGGGTAAATAATCTTTGACAAAGGAACCAAGAATTAGAAATGGAAAAAAATGAGTCTTTTCAACAAATGATGTTGGAAAAATTGAATAATCATGTATAAGAAATTAAAGATTGTTTCATATATCATACATTACACAAGAGTCAATACAAAGAAGACCTTGAGAGTAGACCTAAATCTATAAAGTTAACTGAAAAAAACACTGGCAGAACTCTTCAAGACTTAGACCTCAAAAAGTCTTTGATGATAGGATGCCAATGCCAAGAGTTATAGCATCAAAACTAAATAAATAGGACTACATCAAACTAAAAAGTTTCTATATGGCAAAAGAAACATGAGCTAAAATGAGACGACAGCTAACTGAATGGGAGAAAATTTTTGCACTCAACACATCAGATAACAGATTGATATCTAGGCTATTTAAAGTACTCACAAATGTTAATATAATAATACCTAAAACTTCATTAAAAATGAAAAGAGGAAATGAACAGACACTTCTATGAGGAAGAGAAATAGAGGCCAACAGACACATAAAACTGGTCATAACACTTATCATTAGGGACATTCAAATTAAGACAACAATGAGATATCATCTTTCACTAGTGAGGATGGCACATATCAAAAATAAAGGGACCAAACCTTTTGTTGATCAGGATGTGGTAAGAAAGAAATTCTCATCCACTGCTGGTGTAGATGCTGCCTTGTCCAACCCCTATAAAATAATATGGATGGTTCTCTCTCAAAATTGAGCTGCCATATGACCCAACAATCCCCTGTTCCCAGGATAGAAAAACATTGATCCAAAATGATATGTGCCCATCACTATTTATTGCAGCACTAAGTACAATAGCTAAGACTTAAATCAATGAAGATGTGGTACATATATATGCATATAATATGCATATTATATATATATAATGGAATACTATAGAGTTGTAAGGAATGTTGCAATTTAAAACAACATGGATAGAAGTGGAAGCTATCATGTTAAATGAAGTAAGCCAAAAGAAGAATAAATACAGAATGATATAATTTGTATGTGATATTTTGAATAAGTGCATGAAGAAACACAATGGTCTAAATGGGAATTGTCTCAAACCCCAGAGTATAATGAAGAGAAGAAAATAAACTAAATGGAAGAGAAGAAACACAAATATGAAAGGATGAGAGCCAGAGGACAAGAGATCTCAGGTGCATTGCTAATATTAAAAAAGTACAGAATTAAATTTCCAATGCAAAGGAAACAACAATGGCATCAAGAGACCCAAACTTTAACAACCCAAACTTAAAATGGGCCTGCTATACTGCTAGGCTGGTAAGCAAGGGGAGTGATGTTGGATGCACCTGGGGAACATTGGTGAAGTGAGATCAAACTGGTGCTGGCATTGGCCCTAATTCATTTTATGTTTGAAACCCAATTATGAAGGGTTTTGTTAATCACAATGGTTTTAATAGAATAAAAAATAAAAAAATAAAAAAACAAAAGAAACACACACACACGAAAGAACACTGCCTGGTTTAGAGAAAGATCCATATTGTGTGTTTGTGATTATAACCGTATAAAATAATATACTATTTATATGTACTCCATTGAAGCTTTTATTCTTTTCTTATTGTTATTTGAAAATCCCATATATATCATTGTTGATAAACATAAGTTTATTTTAAGATATATCATCCTGTGACTATCCCACAATGTGTGTGTTTCTGTTATCGTTGAAGAGCATTTGGGTCATTCTCATATTCTTTATTTTTATTAGAGGCATTTTTTAATTAATTTTTTTTACAAATCTTACACAGTGATATTTAAGGTACACAGTGACAATAAATGAGGGCCTTTCCACCACCAGTATTGTCCTCCCTTCATCCCTGTTCCCAAGCATATATCCCTTTACTCCCTCCTTTATCCCTCAGAATGCTAGTATAACTAAAAGCTTATATGCAGTTCCAGATATTTTTACTAGTGGTTTCTTACAGGTTTAGAGTCAAAGGAGCACTGTAAAAACAATGTTAGAGTGGCAATTATCGTTTGGATGGGCCCACCAAATTATGGGGGTAATGGAAAGGAAAAACTTTGGCCTAAGTACAAGGAGACCCTATCCCTGAAGTTTCCTGACATAAGACCATTTCTAGGCTCCAGGCAAACTAGTTTGTCCAATCCCGGTCATTGTCTGTAGTTCTCATACAGTTATATTTTTCACAGTCTCTGTTGTTGATATCATATTTCTGTACTGAAGATCCTGGAATCTGTATTGAAGTCAGGATGGTGTGTAGTGTCGTCTAATTTCAACTCACAATTAAAGGGCAATGCAGAAAGCCCTGTCCAGTAAGCAGGTCATTGTTGTTATTTAAATGTTCTCAGTGTTAAGGGAAGACTCTTGAGTAAATCGATGTCAGAGCAGCAGTAGGGTCTTCCCTGGTAGAAGATTGCTTCCAGGTGATGTCACAGATAACTTTGGATGTTTCAAAGATGGCTTCCCTGGTTCAGGGGTGAATGGAGAATGCCCAAACCTCTGAGGCCTGTGCCAGGACATCATGTCAATGTTCAGGGTGTAAGGTCCCATTGCACCACAAGATTTGTGTGTTCCTATCTTTGTTAGATAAGAACTTATTTGTATGTATAATATTTTCACTTTTAATGTGCCCATGCAAACAAGGAATAATGTCACCTAGCATTATCAGCGCATAAGGGGGCTGCAAGAACAAGTCCAATAATCCCCGTGACCTAGTTCAAACATAAGCATTAAACTGAGGGACTCTTTCACCAAAATTCCTTATTGAACAGTTCACAAAGAGAAAAAAAGATAAAAAGTGGGGAAAATAAACAATCTAACTTATATTCTTTAACAATTGTACTGTGAAATATAAATATTTTATATGCCTTTTAATATTTAGGAGTAGGATTTTATCTAGGGCTTATAAACATTGGAATTTGTGGATCTTGGCACTGGAGAGATAGTACAGTGGGTAGGGCATGTGCCTCACATTTCTGGCAACCCATATGGTCCTCTGAGCTTTTCAGGAGTGCTTCCTGAGTACAAAGTCAGGAGTAACCCCTGAGTATAGTCAGGTGTGGCCAAAACAACAACAACAACAAAAAAAAATAGAAAAGAAAAAAAAGAATTTATGGGTCTTAAGTTTTAGGTATTTATTTTTGAATACATTTCTTCATAAAGCATAGCCTGTAAAATGCATAATCTCTTTTATATAGTGGAGAAGCTTTAACTTTTTGACTAAAAGTAATTTAGTTTTTTAGATTTAAATCACCTATTTTGGATGATGCCTATCTTAGGATGGATGCTAAGTGTTCATATTTCATTCTGTTAAGATTTGTTTGGATTTATGGGGGGTGGTTAGAGCTTAATGATCTGTGGTTAGTGGTGGGAGGTGGGGAATTAGGGTTCCTTTGGCTTTCCTATTGAACCTTGCTGCCTGTTCTTTTTGCAAGTTTGATTTTCCCTGCTGGAGATTATGGTCCCAATTGTTTTTACTGGTCTGGCAATTGCTCCATGCTGAATCTATTTATCATCATCATAGTCTTCTGCTATTTCCTTGATACTTTTAATAAGTGTAACCTCTGTTCCCCATCAAGATAAATGGAGTTTGTTGAACTTTTGCATGAATGCAGCAAGTTGTGAGAAAGCCAAGCATACTTACTGTCTTCTGTCATGGAACCATTATTTCTCAGTCAAGTATAGTCATAGTGTTTCTGTATTAGCTGGTGGTGGCTGTATATTAGAGTGTTCTGACTCTCTCCCCTTAATATATCAACTCACTATATATGATACTATTTATCTTGATGTTATCTAAATATTTCTATTAGGCTTCATTTTTGTGTTTCATCTTAAGAGGGTGAAGTATGAATGCTGATGATTTATTTCCCAATTTTATTTCCTTTTTTTTTTTAGGACTTTCAATGAAAAGAACAGAATTTATCATCCATTTTTGCTTTCTAAATACTTCCAATACAGTCTGAAATACGTTGTCTTACCTACTTGCTTTTGGCTACAATGACTGACAGGAAGAAAGAAACAAACCAGTTTGATTAAATGCGGGCAAATGAGGTAGTTGCAATGATGTAATACATTGTTTAACAAGTATGAAGGTATAGCTAAAAATGATAGAATGAATTAAATTAAACGAATTAAGTTAAATATTGATTTGGATGGCATATCAGGTACCTTTTGTGACATTTTTTTGTGAAAAAGAGAAATTTAAATTTCAAAGAGATTGTGAGGGCAGAAATGCATATTGAGTAATCATTCTATGTAACTTGGAGAATATATTTTAAGAGAGCAGCATTGAAGCTCACTTGAGGCATTGCAAGCATAAATATTACCAGAATTTGAGGGTATTAGGTAAAGGAAGTCACATAGGTGGCTGAGAAAAGGACACAGCTTCTGTTTTCCAGGTCAAGGTGAGTGGAGTAAATTTGTTTTTATGATTCCTTTCTGGGCTCTGTCAACATTGCATCTAGACAACCCCTGCTGGTTCAGCCAGAGTTGTTATGATCTCTCTACAAATGACTTATTTGTACCTCAGATATTCAATACCTTTTGCCTCGTAATAGTAGGTTAAATGAATTGAAGCACAGGAGAGAAGTCAAGGTGACCATTTCCTATGTTCATTATATTGTTCATTAAAGAATCCTATAAATGGCTAATATTGTTATAGCCTAGTTATTGTAAGCAATTGCTGCAGTTCAGAAGAGCCTGGGGTGGGAGACTGTATATTTCTCTTCTCTCATATCCTGATATGCCTACTTACACATTTAATTCAGGTATGGCAAATGATAAGGGCATACAAAGTGTTCCATGGCGGAAGCAATTTCACTAGAAGAAAGCAGATTTCTTATTTACGAAGCTCTTTGGCTTCTGTGAAAATCCTTTCTTTAGATATTAGCTATGGCAAAGGAGTTAGAATTTAATGTTCAGGAATGAAAGAGTGCAGTTGCTTGCAGAAAAGAAGCAGGTTAATTAAAGATTCAACATTTTCACCCCTGAGCACAGGATAATGTTAGCTAACCAAGAAGCAAATTTCATAGACTTGGCTTAATGGTTTGATGATGAGCCATCCTGGGGTTTTAGTAGTTATGAGATGACAGAAGAGGGGAAATAAAGTTAGCTGGAATGGGAGAAAATGAAGATTGACTAGCAGTGGAAGACATTTTAACTCTTTCCCTTTTTAGAATGATTGCACACATTTGCAATGTCATATTAAAATGTATTTGTATTTGTATTTGTATTCTATAGATATAAATATGTAATACAAAAAGATTGTCACACATTTACATAATCCGTTGGAAATTGCAATGTCATATTAAAATGTATTTGTATTTGTATTTGTATTCTATAGATATAAATATGTAATACAAAAAGATTGTCACACATTTACATAATCCTGTAAGGATAGGAAATGAATTAAAAATCACAGAGAATAATAAGAATAGTAATAATATTAATAATATAATAACAATAATAGTACAACAGTAGGCCTAGACACAAACATCTCTCTAACACACATAGATCATACATGTGTGTGCATATGTGTCCAGCACTGTTTTCTTTACTAATTTGTCAACAGTTTTGCTTATGACTTTTCACTTGTTAATATTCCACTTCTGTATTAATAAAGATACGTTCATATTACTGGTACTTTATCTCACTGAAGGGTAAGGAGGGTTAATGGAATCTTACATTCATAGTGCAGAACCACATCTCATTTCCCATGCCAGCATATAAAAATCTACAGACTACTAGAGTGCTTAGGCAGACTGGCTACATATCTCTTGCTCTAGTGCTCTCATACTTTACCCCTGACATTTTACACTGATACTGCAGCTCCTCTCCTTTGCTTGTAACTCTTTTTGATTTCTAAGAATTGGACTTTGAAATTGAGACTAGGTGTACTCTATTAGATGGAGTTGACAGATTTCCCTTAGATTGAGACCAGACAATATAGGAGCAAGCCTGTGAGCATGCAGTAAAGAGAGTAAAAGAAAAAGAATGGGCTGCAACATATGACAGTAATGCATTGGAATACAAGGTGCAGATGTAACATAGGACCTGGGAGAAATATTGTACAAAATAACACATATCACTAGTGAGAAACCAGAATTCATGTGATTAGCATCAGTAAGAAATAAGAAAAATCAGTAAGAAATAAGAAAAATGACCTTTTAAAAGAAGTGGCCTGAGATTTCCTATTGTTTCAATGTGAGTTACCTGCAGTTTCTATATTCTTTTTTTTTTTTCCTGATCTAGAAGGTCCAGGGTTAGCTGTTTGCAGTGGGTATCCTCCCTTGCCAGCTGAAAGGAGATACTGGCATACTTCAGTTATCAGACTTTGTGGGAAAGAGCTACATAAATTTCAAGGGGACTTAAAGTAATTCAGTTCAGCAAAATACCATAATGATCGATCACCTCACAAAACTGTAGCTTAGCTGCTAATAGTTTATCTCTTAACAGCTGCCATTTGAATTGCACGTGAGCCCTGAAGCAAATAGATTTTTCTTGTATATTTGAAATCTTCAGCAGAGTTTCAGAGTTCCAGAGGAAAATACTGCATTGCAGCTCTTCTGTTTCTGTAGCAAATCTCCTTTGGCACACTGTTTGCAGATGAGGGAATGTGGCAAAGACAGTCTGTTTTCAGCTCAACTCAGCAGATCCCTGGGCTCTGGAATGTAATGAGGAAAGCATTCTCAGTTGGCTTGAGGGCAAAGGAGACTGGGGAGAATAGGAGAGATACTCAGGTACTAATTAAATCATGTTCAATTATCTTCATTAAAAAAATTATTGGGTGTTTCTCAGACAATACATTTTCTTAAAATAGCTGGGCACTTTTTGGCATTCAGGGGAATTTATGACACAGCTTTTAGATGCCTGATATTTTCTGGCCATTACAACTGACCCTGTTTAACCACAGCAGATGGGCCTTCAGTGCTGTGGCTATTAGCAGACTGAATGGAGAAAGCCACAATGTGCGCTGAGCAGAATTTGGTGAATATTTTCAAGATAATGATGTTCATGCATTCACATACATACACACTTGATTTTCCATATTTTTTTATCACATTCAAGATGCTAGAAATAGAAATAAGATACAAATCATTAACTCCCATTGTTGCTTCCCTATTTTCACCAAATGGCAATTATTATGTGTGTCTAAAACTATCTTTCTTATTTTTTGGGGGGGGGGTCACACCCAGCAGTGCTCAGGGGTTACTCCTAGCTCTATGCTCAGAAATCACTCCTGGCAGTCTCTGGGGACCATATGGGATGCCGGGATTCGAACCACCATCCTTTTGCACGCAAGGCAAACTGCCCTACCTCCACGCTATCTCTCCGGCCTAAAACTTTCTTAAACATCATACATTGTTCTGTAGAGCCCTGGAATGCCTCAGTTGTTCTAGTCTGACTGGTGCTGTTTTATGTCATCTTTCTTTACATAGTTTTGCTGAATGAGATATTAATCAAGGAATGGAACACACAGAAGACCATTTTTATGTTGTTAAAATGACTCGCTTTAGGTAGTCTCCATTTTGCAGATTTTGATTTGGCAAGTGAATGCCATAAGTGTTAAAGATTTGTGAATTCACCCTGCAGTGCTTAATTTTGACATTTCCTGTCCATTATTAATATAAAGGCAAGCTATTTTGGTTCGGAGACTATAGAACTCAAATAACAACTTCTAGGAGTCTAAAATGCAGAAAATACAAGTCAAAAGTTTATCTAAGCTGGGTTATTTGTATTTTGAATTCCTTCATGAAAACCTCTACTTTGTCTTTGTGCAGTGACAATTTTATAGAATTTTATAGAATGAATCTACCAACGGTTTGCTGTCTCTTTCTCCTCCCACTTTTCCGTGAACAGTGTTATCAGATGCCATTATTAGAGTGTGCTTTACTTGATGCAGTTATGATAGCCTCTTCCTGAAATATATCTATCTAAAATTTTGTTTTAGCAGCCTAGTGCATTTCCGTTTGATGCTATAAAGAGAATTTCAAAAAGTAATAGACAGTATGAGACCAATGTGTTTTTTAAAGGAAAACAAAACAACATGTGACTTCTAAAAATTATGTCTTGAGTTTAACAGAGATGCCTTGACTATTACTCCAAAAGCAGGTTTGTCTGGGGAAAAAAAAAGTTTTGCAGCTGAGAGCAGTTTAAAAGAAGCTTTTGGTGAGCTTTTGTTCTTGCCTGTTTAACAGCTTTAGGTTTAGAGAAGCCTATGTGAGTTCACCTTTTGCATTTGAGTCCAAAAACTGAATCCATTAAAGATCTCTCCTGAGCCTGCAGTGAATTTCAGTGCTCCTTGGAGAATGCTCCAGGCTGACTTAACTGGTTTGAAATCACATGGCCCCAGGCTGTACTGTCTTTATTTGGAGGAGGAAAGGAGCTAGGGAATTAGTTCAAAAGCTGCAACCATTTCCCCCCTTTGTCTCTAATGTCTGTTATTCAGCCTTGGTTCCCTACCATTCGCTATATTTTAAGAAAAAATTCAGAGGACCTACTTTACAGCAGCTAAAATTAACATTATCCCGTTACTTTTTCTATTATTATTATTTTTTATATTTGCATCTGTGTCATTCATGTGTATGTGATGTGGGCTTTGGAAATGTGGAGGATGAAAAACATATTGCAGGTCTTTTCTGCAGCTTCAGGCAGAATTTTTATTTTATTTTAGTTGTGTATGTGAAAGAACAGGTTGAAAGAGGAAGACACTGGGGTAGGGAGTGAAAGGAGAAATAGAGGAAAAAGAATGAGCCAAAGAGCACACAGAAAACACAGGGAGGCAGTACTTGCCTCTTAAAACCAGTTGCACAATGGCACGTTTCTGAGGTTTGGAAATATTATTTAGTATAATGCCCCTGGTTTCCTAAAAAAAAAAAGAAGCTATAGACTCCCAAATTAAGTTATAAATATGTAGATAGTACCATGGAATATACTGTAGTTTTTTAAAATGCTATATCTGATTTTCTTTTCTTTTCTTTATTTTGTTTTTGGGCCACACCTGGCGATGCTCAGGAGTTACTCCTGGCTGTCTGCTCAGAAATAGCTTCTGGCAGGCATGGGGGACCATATGGGACACTGGGATTCGAACCAACCACCTTTGGTCCTGGATCCGCTGCTTGCAAGGCAAACACCGCTGAGCTATCTCTCTGGGCCCTGAAATTTCTTTTTATGAGAGACAGAATTAAATTGTCAGCTAAATTGTCAGATAGCTACAAGAACATATAGAAAGAGGTGAAATGGGAAATAATTCCTATTGTAGGTACCAGTAAAGTATGAAATTATTGTCCAGGAGGAGGTGGCTGCAGAAAAAGGTTGTCTTGACTATGTATAGTTACAGAACACAACACAAACACTGGTTACCAGTTCTGATACTGTACCATCATAATGGGTATAATTTTGATTAAATTCTTAGCTCTCCAAACTCAGCATTTTAATTTATAATAATAATAGTGAGACTTATTTTCTAGATTTTTATAAAAGAATTAATGAAGTCATAAATTTAAAACACTTGGCACAGAGACTGAGACAGGGTATATATCCAATGAATGTTGCATAATAATTGGATTATTATTATTCTTCAGTGACAGGATGTGACAAAGACTGGTTAATTTTCTCTAATCCCATTTCCCTGCCTTAGGAGCAGATAGTTACCACATGTCTCAACTTCTATTGTTTTAGGTGAAACCATTTATCTATTATATGGGAAGTGGTTTATAGGTGTAAGCCAACACACCTCTCCCAGGTCTGGCCCATAAAATCTCATGCAATGCCTAAATATTCACTCACTTTCTTCTACTGGATACAAAGAAAGCAGAAAACCCTAAAGCACTAAGGTATAATAGAGTGACAAGTCTGAATGAGAATGAGATCTCTGAATTATTTCATGTAGATGAACATCTCTTCTTTATCTCTTTCAATGACTGGTCTCAAGCTAGAAATTAATTTGATGGTATGAAGCCACTGAGATTGCTGAGTCAATGTTTTCAGACTAGTTAGCGATCGATATTTTAAGACACAGAACCTCATAAATAATAAATCTGTGATACTATTCTGGAAATCCACATACCACCAACCCAAGATAAAAATGATCAGATCCCTTTTTATTTTTTTATGACTCTGGCATATTTTTCTTTATACAGTGAATAAAGTGTATAAATAAATATAATTATAGTATATATAAGTAATATATAAAATTATAATATATAAATATAAATATAAACTTTTAAATAAAGTCCCACCTCTAAACTTCTCTCAATGTTGAAGCGGGCATTTTACCTGTTAAAATAAATATTGGCATAATAATTTCAAACAAAAGAAGGGAAAGTACAGGAAAATGAAAAAAGGAAGAAATATATAGGAAGCTAAGTTAGCATAAGGAAGGCTTGGTACTTGAAGGCTATTCTCCTTGGCCCTTAGGATTTGATGCATATGGAATGAAATTCAGAGCTCTAAAAGTTCCAAAAGTTTTAAAGGAGGAGCAAAAAACAAAAACAAAACAAAACAAAACAAAAAAAAACCAACCTAATTCTTTAAATAGAGCTTGAACATGTGAAGAATGAGAAAAAGGTATTGGGAAAGGAACACTCTTTTTCTTCTATCTTCATTGCACCTGAGCTCTAGTCAGGCATTTGAGCAAGACACTGAGGATTCTCAGTCCAGCACTCTTAGGCCATTTATGTAACTCAAGAGTTTTTCAGATTCCGAAGTGCCTGATTTCTATAGTCTTGCCAGCAGGACTCAAGCCCTTCACAGACTTTAATGGGCATTTTAAGCTCCTTAATTTATTTTGAACCATCGCAATTGTTTTCAAAGCTCTTCGTTTTGTTCAGACATTACTCCACCACTTAAAATTTGCTTTAGGTTGAAGGCCAAAGAAATGATATTTGTAAACTTGAGTCTAATAGTTTGAGGAAGTGAACCTGAACTGTGCTGTGGGAGAACATGTGCCTGTGACTACTATTGCTACTTGATCTAGTTAGCTGGATTTGAAGCTGTATTCGTTGCCAACTAAATAATACTTTTTTAAATATAATTTTTATTTTAATCATAGTGATTTACATATCACTGACAATAATATTTTAGGTACATATTAACGTAAAGTCAGTGGAATTCCCATCACCGAATTGTCCTCCCTCTACCTCCGTTCCCATCCTACCTCCCATATCCTCCTCCCTCACCCCTGGGGCTGCTAGAATAAGTGGTCCTCTCTGTGCCTAGTTTACTACTTAGTGATCTTATACCTGCTTGGTCTTGGTACCTCCCTTATTTCCCCCTCTAATTGGGAGGCAGGACTAGATAGTTCAAGTTATGTGGTTTTGTTTGAAGAAGAGAAAAGTAATAAACTGGGGGGAAAATGAAATACGCCAAAAATGGGCGGAGTCCTTCTGGAGGCTCTCATCCTAGGTTTGAGAGACAAAGGGGAAAAAGAAGGTGAAACACCACAACTACAAAAAGAAGTGTCAACTGAAATATCCAGTGAGCACTTCAACAATAAAGATATGCACCACATAAAAGCCATAGTCTTGAGATTAAAATACATGGCAGAGCACATAAAGGAAGAAAAGAAAAAAATAAAATAAATAAATAAATATAAATGGAGACAACAACTTCAATAACCACACCAGAACAAAGAAATTGACAAAAACTAGATAAATAAATTGAAAAATTGTTTTGTGCTTTTTGCCTTTTTTTTTTCTTTTTCCTCCCTCCTGCACAGGCACAGTAAATATTGGGGTCATTCGAAAAGGAATTCCCTTGGCCTTAGAGATACAGGGTTTCTCCACCATTGAAGTATATTGTCATGGGATTAACTATAGACTCCTTTCAGGTTCATTTACTCTTCCCTTGGTGATTTTGTGGTGTATGGAAGACTTCTGCTCTGTCCTGGGTGATAAAATCAGACTTCTGTATCTAGAGATCTTGGTATCTGCACAAACTAAATAATACTTTTGACAAGAACCGGGTGCTGATGAAAGGGATATGCATGGTATTCTTTCATTAACAATAGTGCAAACTACAGTGTGAAAGAAAGGAAGGAAGAAAGAAAGAAAGGAAGAAAGAAAGAAAGACAGAAAGACAGACAGAAAGACAGACAGACAGAAAGAAAGAAAGACAGAAAGAAAGAAAGAAAGAAAGAAAGAAAGAAAGAAAGAAAGAAAGAAAGAAAAAAAGAAAGAAAGAAAGAAAGAAAGAAAGAAAGAAAGAAAGAAAGAGAAAGAAAAAAGCATACATGCTCACAAAAGGGGGCTGGAGCAATAGCATAGTGGTAGGGTGTTTGCCTTGCATGTGGCTGACCCAGGGTGAACCTGGGTTCAATCCCCAGCATTCCATATGGTCCCCTGAGCCTGCAAGGAGCAATTTCTGAGCACAGAGACAGGAGTAACCCCTGAGCACAGCCTGGTGTGGCCCCCAAACAAACAAACAAACAAACAAACAAACAAAAAACAAATAAGAGGGAAAATTAAGAAAGAGGGGGAGACAGAGTGAAAATGAGGGAGAGAGGGACTGGGTTAAAGGAAAGGAGGAAAATTGGGGACAATCGTGGTGAGAAATGTGTACTGGTGAAGGGGTGTATGTTGTATGATTGCAAATCAATCATGAACAATTTTGTAACTATGGTGTTTAAATAAAGTAATAAAAATACAAAAAGTGCTAAACAAGACTTCTAAATCCAAGTTAATGAGACCTTGAAATTGCAAATTAGACGCAAACACGTTCAATTCTTTTTTGTTGTTGTTGTTAATTCTGTTTTGTTTTTTGGGCCATACCCAGCATTGCTCAGGAATTACTTTGCTTATACACACATGAATCACTCCTGGTGGTCTCTGGAGAATATATGGGATGCAGAGGATCAAACCCTAGTCCATCATAGGCAAGAAAAGCATCCTATTCTCTGTGTTATGCATTGCTCTTCCCTATACCATTCAGTCATAGAGAAACATTTTACTCTTTTAACTGAGTGTGCTGAGCTTTGTAAATTAGGGCTAATTTTACTCAGGAAACTCTCATATTTGAATTTTCAAATGCCCTTAATGTTCTTGACTGTTTCTTCTTGTTATTTCTTTATTCATCTATCCATTTATTTTCTCAGTGACTATTGTGTTTTTACTACTTTCTCGACATGAAGAATATTGTGTTTACTGTTATAAACTGGCAAATTCTCTTGACAACCTTCAAGTATCTGTTTTCTTCTAACCTTTAAATTCATTTATTAGCCCCTTTCATGTTCAACCTCTGTAAGAAGGTGTCAAATCTCAGGTTAACACTTTTCCTTACTGTTCCCACAATTACCTTGCCATTTATGTATACTACGTACTGTTTCATTAATTAGTACTTACTAAAGATGAAGCTGGTGATGGTAGGAACATTGGAAAAGTAGCAGACAATAGAACAGCTTATAAAATTTGAGATGGATCTCAAGGAATCTGAAGATAACTAAAAATATAGTTCCAGGAAACCTCATAAATTGCAAAAGGTCTAACAGATTATTCCACACATTTTCTTCAGAAAACCAGAAATCTTCTACAATTTATTTTATTAGGATCCAACCTTAAGCTTTACAGAGGAACACATTTATGAATTATTCTATTATTCTTTTTTTTTGGGGGGGCACACCATTGGTGCTCAGAGTTACTCCTGGCTCTGTGCTCAGAAATTGGTGATGGCAAGCTCGGGGGACCATATGGGATGTCAGGAATTGAACCACCTTCCGTGCTGGATCAACTGCATGCAAGGCAAACGCTCTACTGCTGTGCTAACTCTCTGGCCCCTATTATTAACTCTTTCTAGATATTTTCACAGCTGACTACATTTTAACTACTTTAACACATTGCTTCTTATTTTATCTTTTTATGGTAACAGGATGAACAGAGTTTCTTTTTTGTTTGCTTTTGTTTTGGGGTTACACCCAGCAATGATTAGGGATGACTCCTGAGTCTTTGCTCAGGAAGTACTCCTGGTAGTGCTTGTCAGACCATATGAGATACTGGGGATTGAACCTGGGTTGGTTGTGTGTAAGTAACTGCTGTACTATATCTCTAGCCCTGCACAGTTTCTTTTTCTTTTTTAAAGTACTTTATCTAAAGACCATCTTGATCTCAATGCATTTGTTTCTAGGTAAATGAGGGTGAAATTATTAAAAAAAAAAAAGAAAAGAAGAAGAATTAGAGTACAACAAGAAATTTTGTGAAAATTACGCATCTCGAAATAAGGTCATTAATCATTGTTAGAAGGTTTATTGAGCTCTTGTTAGTTGACGTTTCTGTTATTTTTTTTCCTGAACATTAGGTGGCTTCAAATATAAGTTGGTATCCAAATTGTATGCTCCTACTGCATATAGTTTTAAAAGATTTAAAATTGTTGTGTGATTGTATATGTGGTCATGCAGTATGAGTTCCAAACAATGTGGCTGATACTGTGGCTTTTGTGAAGCATGTTTTTGGTTACTAGGCCATCCCCAAGTATGAGAAGAAAGGGATGTGATGGGAGGGAGCCTGCTCTCAGTCCAAAATTATCCTGGTGATGCTAAATACCATGCATATCTAACATTTTGTTCAGTTTGGTGTGTCTGCAGAGAGCCATAGATTAGTGGTGAAGATGGGTCATTGGTGAAATGGCAATTGTGGGTGATGGGTGCAGCTGGTGTGGCATCAGTAAGCTGTGAACTTGGCCCTCCACTCATCTCACACTGTCAGCTTTCAGCTGCATGGCTATTGTGCCTATAATTTTTCTTTTTTTTTTTTTTTCGGAGCCATGACTTCACAGAAGTCTACTACTCTTTATTATAAATATTCTGTTAGGAAACTTTACATAGTGGGCTTTTTCAGTGCTCTCAAAAATTAGTTACTTTTTTTGTTAAATTTATTTAAACACCTTAATTACATACATGATTGTGTTTGGGTTTAAGTCATGTAAAGAACACCACCCATCACCAGTGCAACATTCCCATCACCAATGTCCCAAGTCTCCCTCCTCCCCACCCGACCCCCGCCTGTACTCTAGACAGGCTCTCCATTTTCCTCATACATTCTCGTTATTAGGACAGTTCAAAATGTAGTTATTTCCCTAACTAAACTCATCACTATTTGTGGTGAGCTTCCTGGGGTGAGCTGGAACTTCCAGCTCTTTTCTCTTTTGTGTCTGAAAATTATTATTACAAGGGTGTCTTTCATTTTTCTTAAAATGAGTGAGACCATTCTATGTTTTTCTCTCTCTCTCTGACTTATTTCAGTCAGCATAATAGATTCCATGTACATCCATGTATAGGAAAATTTCATGACTTCATCTCTCCTGACAGCTGCATAATATTTCATTGTGTATATGTACCACAGTTTCTTTAGCCATTCGTCTGTTGAAGGGCATCTTGGTTGTTTCCAGAGTCTTGCTATGGTAAATAGTGCTGCAATGAATATAGGTGTAAGGAAGGGGTTTTTGTATTGTACTTTTGTGTTCCTAGGGTATATTCCTAGGAGTGGTATAGCTGGATCGTATGGGAGCTCGATTTCCAGTTTTTGGAGGAATCTCCATATCGCTTTCCATAAAGGTTGAACTAGACGGCATTCCCACCAGCAGTGGATAAGAGTTCCTTTCTCTCCACATCCCCGCCCACACTGTTTATTCTCATTCTTTGTGATGTGTGCTATTCTCTGGGGTGTGAGGTGGTATCTCATCATTGTTTTGATTTGCATCTCCCTGATGATTAGTGATGTGGAACATTTTTTCATGTGTCTTTTGGCCATGTGTATTTCTTCTTTGTCAAAGTGTCTGTTCATTTCTTCTCCCCATTTTTTGATGGGGTTAGATGTTTTTTTCTTGTAAAGTTCTGTCAGTGCCTTGTATATTTTGGAGATTAGCCCCTTATCTGATGGGTATTGGGTGAATAGTTTCTCCCACTCAGTGGGTGGCTCTTGTATCCTGGGCACTATTTCCTTTGAGGTGCAGAAGCTTCTCAGCTTAATATATTCCCATCTGTTAATCTCTGCTTTCACTTGCTTGGAGAGTGCAGTTTCCTCCTTGAAGATGCCTGTAATGTCCTGGAGTGTTTTGCCTATGTGCTGTTCTATATATCTTATGGTTTTGGGGCTGATATCGAGGTCTTTAATCCATTTGGATTTTACCTTCGTACATGATGTTAGCTGGGGGTCTAAGTTCAATTTTTTGCAAGTGGCTATCCAATTGTGCCAACACCACTTGTTGAAGAGGCTTTCCCTGCTCCATTTAGGATTTCCTGCTCCTTTATCAAAAATTAGGTGGTTGTATGTCTGGGGAACATTTTCTGAGTATTCAAGCCTATTCCACTGATCTGAGGACCTGTTCTTTTTCCAATACCATGCTGTTTTGATAACTGTTGCTTTGTAGTACAGTTTAAAGTTGGGGAAAGTAATTCCTCCCATATTCTTTTTCCCAATGATTGCTTTTGCTATTCGAGGGTGTTTATTGTTCCAAATGAATTTCAAAAGTGTCTGATCCACTTCTTTGAAGAATGTCATGGGTATCTTTAGAGGGATGGCATTAAATCTGTATAATGCCTTGGGGAGTATTGCCATTTTGATGATGTGAATCCTGCCAATCCATGAGCAGGGTATGCGTTTCCATTTCCGTGTGTCCTCTCTTATTTCTTGGAGCAGAGTTTTATAGTTTTCCTTGTATAGGTCCTTCACATATTTAGTCAAGTTGATTCCAAGATATTTGAGTTTGTGTGGCACTATTGTGAATGGGGTTGTTTTCTTAATGTCCATTTCATCCTTATTACTATTGGTGTATAGAAAGGCCATTGATTTTTGTGTGTTAATTTTGTAGCCTGCCACCTTGCTATATGAGTCTATTGTTTCTAGAAGCTTTTTGATAGAGTCTTTAGGGTTTTCTAAGTAGAGTATCATGTCATCTGCAAACAGTGAGAGCTTGACTTCTTCCTTTCCTATCTGGATTCCCTTGATATCCTTTTCTTGCCTAAACGCTATAGCAAGTACTTCCAGTGCTATGTTGAATAGGAGTGGTGAGAGAGGACAGCCTTGTCTTGTGCCAGAATTTAGAGGGAAGGCTTTTAGTTTTTCTCCATTGAGGATAATATTTGCCACTGGCTTGTGGTAGATGGCCTTCACTATATTGAGAAAGGTTCCCTCCATTCCCATCTTGCTGAGAGTTTTGATCAAGAATGGGTGTTGGACCTTATCAAATGCTTTCTCTGCATCTATTGATATGATCATGTGGTTTTTATTTTTCTTGTGATTGATGTTGTGTATTATGTTGATAGATTTACGGATGTTAAACCAGCCTGGCATTCCTGGGATGAAACCTACTTGATCGTAGTGGATGATCTTTTTAACGAGGCATTGAATCCTATTTGCCAGGATTTTGTTGAGGATCTTTGCATCTGCATTCATCAGCGATATTGGTCTGTAATTTTCTTTTTTGGTAGCATCTCTGTCTGGTTTAGGTATCAAGGTGATGTTGGCTTCATAAAAGCTATTTGGAAGTTTTTCTGCTTGTTCAATTTCATGAAAGAGTCTTGCCAAGATTGGCAGTAGTTCCTCTTGGAAAGTTTGATAGAATTCATTAGTGAATCCATCTGGACCTGGGCTTTTGTTTTTCGGCAGACATTTGATTACTGTTTTAATTTCATCAATGGTGATGGGGGTGTTAAATATGCTACATCCTCTTCCTTCAACTGTGGAAGATTATAAGAGTCCAAGAATTTATCCATTTCTTCCAGGTTCTCATTTTTAGTGGCGTAGAGTTTTTCAAAGTAGTTTCTGATTACCCTTTGAATCTCTGTCATATCAGTAGTGATCTCTCCTTTTTCATTCCTGATACGAGTTATCAAGTTTCTCTCTCTCTCTTTCTTTGTTAGGTTTGCCAGTGGTCTATCAATCTTGTTTATTTTTTCAAAGAACCAACTTCTGCTTTCGTTGATCTTTCGGATTGTTTTTTGAGTTTCCACTTCGTTGATTTCTGCTCTCAGCTTTGTTATTTCCTTCTGTCTTCCTATTCTTGGGTCCTTTTGTTGAGTATTTTCTAGTTCTATTAGCTGTGTTATTAAGCTACTCAGGTAAGCTCCTTCTTCCTTCCTGGATGTGTGCTTGCAAAGCTATAAATTTTCCTCTCAGTACTGCTTTTGCTGTGTCCCATAAGTTCTGATAGTTTGTGTCTTGATTGTCATTTGTTTCCAGGAACCTTTTGATTTCCTCCTTGATTTCATCTCGGACCCACTGGTTATTGAGCATGAGGCTGTTTAACTTCCAGGTGTTAAAGTATTTCTTCTGAGTCCCTTTGGAGTTCACAAATAATTTCAGAGCCTTGTGGTCAGCGACGGTAGTCTGTAAAATTTCTATCCTCTTGATCTTATGGAGGTATGTTTTATGTGCCAGCATGTAGTCTATCCTGGAGAATGTCCCATGTACATTGGAGAAGAATGTGTATCCAGGTTTCTGGGGATGGAGTGTCCTATATATATCTACTAGGCCTCTTTCTTCCATTTCTCTCCTCAGGTCTAGTATATTCTTGTTGGGTTTCAGTCTGGTTGACCTATCCAGTGTTGACAAAGCCGTGTTAAGGTCCCCCACAATTATTGTGTTGTTGTTGATATTATTTTTCAGATTTGTCAACAGTTGTATTAAATATTTTGCTGGCCCCTCATTCGGTGCATATATGTTTAGGAGAGTGAATCCTTCCTGCTCTACGTACCCCTTGATTAATATAAAATGTCCATCTTTGTCCCTTACAACCTTCCTGAGTATAAAGTTTGCATTATCTGATATTCATATGGCCACTCCAGCTTTTTTATGGGTGTGTTTGCTTGGATAATTTTTCTCCAGCCTTTTATTTTGAGTCTATGTTTGTTCTGACTATTCAGGTGCGTTTCTTGTAGGCAGCAGAAGGTTGGATTGAATTTTTTGATCCATTTAGCCACTCTGTGTCTCTTAACTGGTGCATTTACTCCATTGATATTGAGAGAAAGAATTGTCCTGGGATTTAACGCCATCTTTATTTCGAAATTTGGTGTGCCTTATGGGTAGTCTTGTCTTAGATTAGGTCTTTCAGTTTTTCTCTTAAGACTGGTTTGTGTCTGTGAAGTTTCTGAGCTGTTTTTTGTCTGTGAAACCATGTATTCTTCCGTCAAACCGGAAAGTGAGTTTTGCTGGGTATAGTATTCTTGGTGAAGCATTTATTTCATTCAGTCTTGTCACAATATCCCACCACTGCTTTCTGGCATTGAGTGTTTCTGGTGACAGGTCTGCTGTAAATCTCAGGGAAGCTTGCTTTAACGTGATTTCCCCTTTTGATCTTGCTGTTTTCAGAATTCTGTCTCTATCTGTGGGATTTGTCATTGTGACTAGGATGTGTCTTGGGGTGGTTTTTCTGGGGTCTCTTTTGGTTGGTACTCTTCGGGCATGCAGGATTTGATCACATATATTCTTTAGCTCTGGAAGTTTCTCTTTAATGATGTTCTTGACCGTTGATTCTTCCTGGAAATTTTCTTCCTGGGTCTCTGGGACTCCAATGATTCTTAAGTTGTTTCTGTTGATCTTATCATAGACTTCTATTTTCATCTGTTCCCATTCTTTGACTAATTTTTCCATTGTCTGCTCATTTGCTTTAAGTTTTTTGTCCAATCTCTCCTGCTGTATGGAATTGTTATGTATCTCATCTTCCACAGCACCAAGTCTATTCTCAGCTTCTGATACCCTGTCCCAGAGCTTATCCATTTTGTCATTCACTTCGTTTACTGACTTTTTCAGTCCTGTTAGTTGACATGTTATTTCTGTTTGGAGTTTTGTGATTTCTGTCTTCATATTTTCTTGGTTCTTATTAGTGTTCTGTTCAACTCGATCCATGGTTTCTTGGAGTCCGTTGAGCATCTTCCATATTGCTAGTCTAAAGTCCTTATCTGAGAGGTTGATTAGTTGGTTGGTCATTATCTGGTCCTCAGAATTGTCATCTTCATTCTCTATGTCTGATGCTGGCCTGCGTTGTTTCCCCATTGTCACACTTGTATTGTGGGTTTTTCTACGTGTTGTGGTGGTATTCATTGTCTATATGATGCAGGCAGCACACTCCTCTGGCTCCTCCCTTTCTGGATGGGCTGACTTGCCTCTAAGGGAGGGGAGTCCTCCGTGGATGAAGCCTCACACTGGGTCAAATCTTAGGCCCGAGCATGCAACAGAGAAGACAGTCTGGAGAGAAATGTTTGCTTCTGTGATATAGCACCGTTCTTAGTGTAATTTTTCCTTCTTGTTGCAATGGTGTTCTTTCCTTAGAAAGAGTGCACAGCCGCTCTGCTTCGCTACGTGGCCGTGCTCCGCTGGAGCCTCTTTTTGCCCCACTCGCAAGAGTTTCACACAAGAGGACAGTAGACAGACATATACAGGTCAAACTCACAGTTTTTCACAGTTGGGCCCCACTGGGCCGGTGTACTTTCGCGGATTTTCCCCACCTGGTGTCACACACAGGGATCCGGCTTTTGCAAAGTCTTGCCGGTTTTCATGCTCTGTAGTCCCTCCCCTTGCCTATCATTTTTCACAGCTTGGTTTATATCTCTTTGGAAAATAGATTGAGTTTACAGAGCTGGCCAGATAGACTAAGTGACAGCATTTTTAAATTAATTTTATTAATGTAGACTTGTTATTTCTAAGTATCTCAAACTATCTTAATAAAGTTAGCTATAAAAATAGAAGAGTATAAAATTTTAATGTGGGATCCCAGAACCTACAGGAATGATTGTTATGATTCTAAATCAGATACTCAAAAATTTGAATATTTCATCTGTATACATGCTCTCTGTTTCTCTCTCTCTTTCTCTCTCTCTCCCCCTTTCTCTCCTTATTTTCCATAATTACCACATCATATTGTAAAGCCTATGATTACATCAAATTTCATTCTTGAAAATTCTACAATTTTTGTTCTGCTATATAGAAATGTGACTGGTTCAGCTATAGCAATAGGGATAAAAAGGAAAAAGAAAAAACTTTCGATAAAATCATAGATTAGGCAATTCTGTGTATTCTACAACTACTATAAAGATTTACATATAGAAATAATTAAAAATATCACTCCTAAATTTTATCATTGAACAATAGTTTTTCCTATTTCTTCAATCTTTTCTAAGATAAATCAGTAAAGTTTTTCATCATGTTTTCTTTACTCTTTGAAAGTTTATAATAAAAATGTGACTTCTAAGAACTTATTGCAGCAGATATATTTGTTCAATATAGAGTTAAGGTCACCTCCTCAGAAGTTTCTGGGCTCCTTGGAGATCTCTTTCTTTAAAATTTACCACTTCACCTGACATGGAAGTTTCCATTATTGGTAGGAGTTATGATCCCAAAGAGATTTTTCTGTATAGAGACTTCAAGATGAAAGACTTAACAATGATATTGGCCAAGGACAATATGAATCTAAAGCAAAATGAAATCCTATTAATAACATATCTGGAAAATTTTGCCTGAGAACACTGGGCTATTACTTATACCAAGCTTTTAGAGACATATTGTCTCCTTTAGTAGTTAAAATTCATGAGCTCCAAAATGGTAAATGCATACAGAAAGTATTTTTCTTTATATATTTTTAAATTAATATGTAGGAGAACTAAAATAGTACTTTATGAACTACTTTCTATTTTGTAATTGGTTTATTTCCTAAAACAATAAAATAATCTTCACCACTGCATTATTTAACTTAATCCAATAAATTATTTATTATGAATCAACAAATGACATGTAGAAAAGATATTATACTAAGTATTAGTTTTGTAAGTGTGAACTTGTCTTTTAAATTTCAGGAGCTTATTATTTAAGAATTACATAAAAGTACACATATACAAATAGTAATCAGCATATCTCAGATTTTCCTAGGGTTGCTACAAAATCAGGAAGCTCAAAAAACAAAAAAAAAAAAAACAAAAAAAACAAACAAAAACCAAAGCACAATATGAAGGCATGATGAGCTCTTACACACATATATATATATAGTAGGTTTTGGGCCTTACTCAGCAGCACTCAGAAGTTATTCCTGACTTTGTACTTAGGGATATTTTTGGCAGGATTAGGGAACAATATCAATGCTAACAATGTAACCTGGGTGGACCCTGTGCAAGGCAAGTACCCTACACATTGTACCATCTTTCAGGTCCTTCATATTTTGGGTTAAATAGTCTTGCTCTTGAATGCAGCCTCTATGTTATTTATTTTTTATTTTAATTAAAAAAGACTTATTACTTTAGTTAAATATCATTGTTTACTAATACAGTTGTTTCTGGCATACCATGTTAAACACCAATCCCACCTATGTAACATTCCCTCCGCCATTGTCCCCTGTTTCCCAAATCTGCCCCATTGGAAGGCACAAAAATCATTTACTTTATATTGCTTGTTTACAACTAAGTGGTAACAAAATCACCAAAAAAGCCCCCACAAACTTCAGCAAAAGGAAACTCAAGAAAATTGTTATATTTCACAGTGGGGTTATTAAATCATTGTCTAAATGTTTTCTAAACTGTTTCTTGCTAGTTGATCATTCTGTGCTATTGGTTTCTTTTATTGACATGCTCTACTTTGACATCAAATTTTGTGCATTCCTATTGGTGTGTCAGTGTTGAAAAATTTGTGGGTATCACCTGCCACTCACTCCAGGAACTCCAGGATCTGTGACTGACATGGTGGCAGCTGTGGGCTATGCCTGTGGCTTCCAGGACTTCTGGAAGCATAGAAGGACTAGGGTAGGCTGCCAACCTTCACTCCAAGAAGACCCCAGAACTCTTAACCCAAATACCTCATACCTAGAGTTTTGGTCAGTAGGTGTCTCTGACAGACAGTGGTAAAGCTGTCAAGTTGGGCCATTGTCAATAGCATGATTGTGAGTTATGGGTGCAGCTGCTGAGTCTTCATCAGGGCAGAGATTTGGCCCACCCTTGTTCCTATCCTACTTTAAGTTTAATATCCTCTTTATTATACAGTTAAAATATTAATCCCCTAAGCCCTATCAGAGAGGGTTCAATCATGATTTAGGTCAATCACATGTAATTAAAATACACATTTCCAAAAATGTAATCCTATGACTAACAAGAAAAGAGGGTAAGAGTATACATTTTAAAGAAGAAATTTTTGGAGAATAAGAAGAAAAGCAGTGACATGGAAGTCTGGAATTTCTCTTTGTTTTTTTTTTTGAATTTTTGAATTTCTCTTTAGTTTTTTTGGGAGATGACTGGAGGTTACTTTTCCAGGAAAATCCTCTGATGGGCAGTATAAAATCTGGAGAAAACTATGGTGTTGAGCCCATGTGTGTGGAGCCATCTCAAATTGAGTCTATTTGACTCCTGTTTATATTGTTTTCATAGGGGTATTTTTGGTATCACCTTTTAGTTTGGGACTGGTGTCTCAGAGCAGCTAGTCTTTTATCTATCCTTGTCTATTAACATCTGATTATCAATACATTTATAAACAAATGACTGCATTAACCTGTGCCATAAGTCACTATATTTCAATTATATCCTATTCATGATCCATTGGGTCATTATAATATCAATAAATATAAAAGTCTTACTCTCTTCTGTGGATTAAAAGAAAAATGTTCCACCAACAGGGTTCTTTTGAAAATTAATATCATAAGAGTTTATGAAACACTCAACCTCACTATTTAATTTTTCATTCTTCATTCTAAGACATTTATTTATTTTGGCTGGAAACCACACACTGTGATGTTCAGAGGTCTCTCTGAGTAGTGATGAGAGAACTCTTTGGTGTTGGGAATAAAAAAACTAGAGCTAAACATACAAAACATGTGCTCCACCCTTTAGTTATCAGTCAAAATGTAATGTAATATGTGTTGCAATTGAAGATTTAATATGAATAGTCTAATTTTTTAATTTTTATTTAGGGGCCATGATTTCTAATAAAGTCTAAAGCATAGAGTATTCCAACTATATACCATCCACTAGTGTCAGCATACCTTACCAACATCTCGTATTCACTCAAACACTCATCCCCAGTCCCTTAATAAATGCATAAAAATTTGAAAGTCTTCTATCTTGTGTTAGATGCCTACAATGGTACTGATGCTTATTACTTATACACCGTTCTCCTTGACTAGAGCTATTTCTCAAAAATGAATATTTGAAAGTGTAAAGAAATAACTTTGGTCAGAATAGAGCAAATATCTTCAGGAAGACGGTCTAAGGACAATTACTAAAGTCTGAAGCAAGAGTTTTGGAACAGAGAATTCAGGAGTGGAAAAAACAAATACCAAAAAAAAAAAAAAAAAGAAAGAAAGAAAGAAAAAGAAAAAGTGAAGAAAAGAAAAATAAGAGCTATGTAAAGGTCCAGGAATAAGATTTGTCAAGTGGATAGCTTTGTGATAAAACAAACAAACAAACAAACAAAAAAAACCCAGCAGGGTTTTTATTTTTTTATTTTTTTACTTTCTAGATATAGTAGAAAAGGAAAGGACAGGAAAAAGAAGCATAACTCTAGCTTTCAGTAACCAAAGAAATAGGCAGGAAGTAGAATAACAAATTATCTTCTGGACAAATTTGAGGTAGCCTTAGGGCATTTAAGTAAATATTTTAAATAATTTATTGTATCTTGAAGAGGAAAGGTAAGGAGAAAAGCCTAATCTAGAATAAAGACTTTAATGTAAATTTATTAACTGATTAATTAATCATTTGCTATGCCCAGATTCCAATCTTAAAGGCTGCAATGAGTAGCATTGATACAGATGAAAAACACTGGAAAACAGTGATCAGTATAATACAGATGCACAACTTACTTTTTCTTGTTTACTAGAAAACCTCTTGCCCAGTCTATTGTCTTCTAGAACAAAAATAACTGACATCAGAATCTATAATAGACAGGAATACCAAGTAGTCAAAAGTAATGGAGGATATTGGGAAAAGCTTTCAAAGGACTAGAATGCATGATGTACTGGACTCTGCATTCAAATTCCAGCACTGTACAATCCCCAGAGCACTAGTTTATAACTTTAGTGGTACTGAGCACTGTTGTTTATGTACAGTGACCTCTGCATGGAACACTGAACTCTCAGGTCTACAAGGTCAAGCCAGACACTGTTAGATTGCCCCACAAGTACCTTGAACACTGCTTAGGAGGCAACTTTCCTCAAAAATTTAGTCCAGTTGAGTCCAATTCATCTCAGAAACCGAAAATAAATTTTCTGCTGCTAAATGTCAGAGTTAGTATTACATGAGCAAATTGCTAAAAATTGCGGTTTAAAATTTATTGTTAAAAGACTAAGACATTTCATTAAAAATTCCAGGAAATCAGAATCTTCGGGTAATTTGTGAGTCACAAGGAAGGAATACTTCATCTACTAGTCAAAGGTTGGCCATCTAATAATGAAATGCAATCTCTGTAGTTTCTCCGCTGAGATATGAGATATGAGAGCATATCCACTTCCTTGCCAAGTGTTAGTTATTTGACCTTGTAAAGTTTTTTCACCCCTTTTTCTTCCAATTCCTTGCTCTGGCATGAATTAACTCAATTTAAATATTTACTCTTTTTTATTTCATTAAAAACCATTCTGCACAACATCATTTTTTTTTTTTTTGGCTACACCCGTTTTATGCTCAGGGGTTACTCCTGGCTAAGAGCTCAGAAATTGCCCCTTGCTTGGGGGGACCATATAGGACGCCGGGGGATCGAACCGCACTCCTTCCTTGGCTAGTGCTTGCAAAGCAGACACCTTACCTCTAGCGCCACCTCACTGGCCCCACAACATCATCTTTATCTTTTTCAAGAGGAAAGGATTTAATGGTTCAGACTTAACCTGTCTTTCCCATTGTCTCCAACAATCAATGACAATATGAAAAACCAGAATTTTTTTAGAGCACACCTTGCATCCCTTTTATTCACATGTGTTTTTTTCCTCTCTTCTTATTTATCCTCTGATTTTTCTCTCAAGTTCAACAACCAGATTAATATTCATGAACATCACACTAGTTGGAAATCTGTAAAGGCGCCACTTGCCATAATCCAACTCTGGGAGAAGAGTGTGAAACAGGGTCATTTGGTGAATTAATAAAACAAGACAAGCCCTAGTGGGTCAGGGGGCTTCCAGCCTCTTGGACTGAGAGAGTACCAACTGACCTTCCCCTGCAATCTTTCTTGTTGGGGCTCAATCCAAACGCGGTGGTGGTGGGGGGCTAGAGAGAGGGGTGAGTAGATTTAACAGACTCAAGCACCTATCTCATGCTAATTAAGCCTAGGTGGATCTTTTACCTCTCAAAAGGGTTGGTGAAGAGAAAAAAAAAGAAAAAAAATGCCTTTGGGGGTAAAAACTAGGTGTGAGTTCTGTGTGTAGGGCAACAGAAATCATTTTTCAAAATGAATGAATGAATGAATCTAGCCACACTAGCTGTGCCCAGAGTTTACTTCTAGATTTGCTTGTACTCAGGGATCATTCCTGGAGGGATTTGGGGTAATCGTATTTGGAGTTGGGGATCAAACTAGATTGGCTGTGTAGAAGGCAAATAGTGGTGTACTTGCCTTGCACATGTATGATCTTGCACATGGATGGTCTCTGAAATTAATATTTTATAAACAAACTTTATTATACAGAACTTGTTCTTTTATGAGTGACTTACGTTACAATGTGGTTTATCTTTCTACTTGGATGGATGTAAATTATTCTGCTTTATTTTTGTGCCTTTTCCATGTCTTAAGCACAGTATTTGTTTATGTGCTTTGTATTTTATTTAGATAAAGTGGTTACAAAAGTGCTAAATAATATTTATTTATTTATTTATTTTTGGCTTTTGGGCCACACCCAGCGGTGCTCAGGGGTTACTCCTGGCTGCTGCTCAGAAATAGCTCCTGGCAGGCACAGGGGACCATATGGGACAACTGGATTCGAACCAACCACCTTTGGTCCTAGATCGGCTGCTTGCAAGGCAAACGCCGCTGTGCTATCTCTCCGGGCCCATTTATTAAATGACTTTTTCATATTAACTGAGGCCATAGCTCATGAATCTATTTTATTTAAAATTAATTATTTCTCAGAGCTATCTCTCTTTCATCCAGGAACAATAAAAATTTGGCTAGAGATTTTGACAAGTGTTTTGGTAAGTCTAAAGCTTGACTTAAATCATTGAAATTCATTCATTCAAAGAACATTTATGGAGAGATTATGTGCCAGGCTCTGAGGTTGCAGCCCTAGATAGGAACAGTTCTTCTCCTTGAGAACCTTACTAATTAAATCCCTTTTGCAGAAGAATGTATTCAATGTGAATACTCTGTTAAAAGCTCTACTTTTTGTCTGAGGAAAGAGAAAAATCATGAACATATCACTGTGTAACATACTGTTTATTTGTCAAAGCAATTGCTTCTTAAGCATTGCTAAAATTATTGCATATCCAATACTTTGTGGAGTCTGTCAATAATGGAAATGTGTTAATTTAATATAATTAATGAACACTCATAAAATTCAATAGTTTTTAGCATATTTTAATAACTATTCTACAGATTTTTTCTTCTTTCATTGCACAGCAAGTGCCTTAACTTCCTATTAAATGAACATAAGATAGTACATATTCTCTCTGCTCCTCAAATATGTACTGTCTTATATTCACTTAATATTTTTACCTTAGACAAAGTAGCATAAGTTAATGATATTATTATTAATTATATATATTAGGCTTGGTATTTAATATTGAATTTTGATTTTATAATTTAATCAATAATATTTTATTGAAGAATAATTTTGGAGGGCTATAGCTTTGAAAACATTTTTGAAAATTCACATCAAGAATTTGACATTTAAAAGTTTTAAGAAGCTCACCTTGTATGCTGCTGACCTGGGTTTGATCCCTGGCATCACATTTTGTACCCTGAACATTGCCAGGAGTAAGCCCTAAGGACACAGCCAGAAGTAAGCCTTAAATTTTGCTGGGTCTGACCCCCAAAACAATGACAAAAATTTTCTTTTTAAATGGTGTAAGAAAAAGACAACCCTCTTTCTTTAGGATAAAAAATAATCTCAATGTGGTAAAAAAGCATTTTTAGTAAAATACAAACTGAGTAAATAAAATCCTTTTAAAAATTAAATTGAGGGGCTGGAGAAATAGCATGGAGGTAAGGCGTTTGCCTTTCACGCAGAAGGACGGTGGTTCTAATCCCAACATCCCATATAGTCTCCTGTGCCTGCCAGTGGCGATTTCTGAGCATAGAGCCAGGTGTAACCCTTGAGTGCTGCCAGGTGTGACCCAAAAACCAAAAAAAAAAAAATTAAATTGAAAATTGAAATGAAAGATTTTGTGCAAACACAAATTTCTTATTTTTCTACCTTTATTCCACATAAAGAAAATATAAGGAAAAAATGACAGTAGTAGTGCAGTAGTATTTTTGACTAATAATTTCATGATATAAAAAGTATATAAATAATAAATATATTATATAATATATAAATATACTATATACTATAAAATATATTTATATATAAATATAAAATAGTATAGCAGTATCATATAATAAAATCACTGATAATTTGTCAAATAATTTTGCTATGTAGGTAGATATCAGAGAGATAGTATAACAAGCAGAGCACTTGCCTTGCATGTGACTGACGTGCATTTAATTCTAAGAATGCCATATGATCCTCTGAGCCTCACTGGACTCCAAAACAAAACAAGCAAAAACATTTGGTATGTAATGATCTTAGTATTTTAGTGAATTATGCAATAAATGCTTATTCTCTCTCTCTCTCTCTCTCTCTCTCTCTCTCTCTCTCTCTCTCTCTCTCTCTCTCTCTCTCTCTCTCTCTCTCTCTCTCTCTCTCTTTGGGTTTTTGGCTCACACCCGGCAGCGCTCAGGGGTTACTCCTGGCTCTGTGCTCAGAAATCACCCCTGGCAGGCACAGGGGACCATATGGGATGCCGGAATTTGAACCACCATCCTTCTGCATGAAAGGCAAACGCCTCACCTCCACGCTATCTCTCCGGCCCCAGTGCTTTTTCTCTTATTGCATAAAGCAGTAATTCGGTTTCAGAGCTGATATTGTTATAAGCTATGAGAAATTCTGCTTTGCTCATTTCTAGGAGCAATCACAATCTAGAATCTAGTGTTCTCATGATAGAAGGCAAGAATACAATAGACTATGCTAGCATAATTGAAAATCTATCTGCATCCACTCACTTGTAGGAAGAGCTATATTTTGCTTTTTATAATGAGGTATCACAATGGCAGAAGTATATAACCTGTTCATATGGTAGATGGCAGGATAAGGACAAATTTAGCAAGAGTCAGCCCTACCATGTTATGATAAAACTTGCCTTCGTTGTTTTAGACTGGGCTTTGGGGGTACTTGGAATAACAGAGAAAGAAATTTTTGATTGCAGCTAGGACAAAGAGAAAGATCTGAAAGTGTCCTGTGTCCATCTATTCCTAATTCCTAATTATGGGATATCATTTTACCTCTGAAATTAAAAATGAATTAAAAATGAATACTTCAAATGCAAATAAAATTAGAAATGCAAAGACTACAGCAGTATTAAAAATGCAAAGGAATGCAAATATAAATTATGTAATTTATCTTTTTGACATCTCTTGTCCATGGAGACTTGTGCTGACATAATTTCATCCTGTTTAGTTTACAGATAAAAAGGTAATTCTTGATCTATCTGAACTATAGTGTAGACATCTTTTCTGAATCATCAATTGGGAAAGTTATCTGATCTTATTGATGATTATTAAAGTAACTAAACAAAAGCAACAATATAGCTTAACCTAACCAGGTTCCTGGTCTTGGTTGAATTAGTAATTTATTCAATTTTGGGGGTGTTGGCTACTTATTCACGTGCATCAGAAGTATTCTGGGGGCCTGAACTATACAGGGAGAGCTTTTACCTTGCATTTGATTGACCTGGGTTCGGTCCTCTCTGTCCTATATTGTTACCTGAGCTTGCCAGGAGTGATCCCTGAGTTCAGACCTTTAGAGTAAGCCTTGAGCACTGTCTGTGGTCAAAAACAAAAACAAAATAACAACAACAACAAAAATAACCAAGTTTCTCTTCTTTTACAGTATCTATTTTCTGTAATCAACTTTTTTACTTAGAATGATTGGAAAATTTTTAGCTATTGTAGTCAGAAAATTGATATTGTGAAGTGGAAGGAAAGTTTTTCAATGTTAACTCTAGAGCAGGACTTTAGCTTTATATATTAATTTGTATTAATTTTTGTTTTGTGGACACACTTAACTGTGCTTAGAACTTACTCCTATGCTTAGGGATCAGTCCTGGATGTGCTTCAGCAAACATATATGTTATCAGAGACGAATCAAGATTGGCTGGTGTAAGTCACATGCTTTATCCCACACTTTCTCCAGGGCTGTTACTTTCACTTTTGACACAGTTATGTAAGAATCTTTGAGGGAAATATTTTCAAATTGGGAATTACTATTGCCTTATATATTATTTTAAATAAAATAAATAAGACCAGACAACTTAAAATGTTGAAATTGTGGGCCCAAATAATCAGATAGAGTAAGGCACTTGTCCTGCACATGGTCAGCTTGAGTTTGATCCTCTACAATACATATTTTCCAGAGTTCTCTAGGAGTGATCCTTGAGTGAGGAGCTAGGATTATGCCCTGAGCATCACTGAAGGTGGCCCAGTGGCCCCCCAAAACAAACAAACAAACAAACAAACAAAATGTGAAGGTTGGTGGAAACATGAACTTATATTTTGAAAGTATGCTTATTTATTAGATATTTTATCACTAATATGAAATAAGTGATACCATATTATATATTTGCATACACTATGTCATTATGTGCCATTTTACCATTCTTCATTGAATACCATTTTAGATTCTGCTCTAATTAAGAGGCTTTTTCAATTACTTTAGTCCTCAGTGAATCTTTTAACTATAACGTTATTTTTATCATTCTCACATCTGCCATCAATTCTCTCAAATTGTAAAATTCATGGGGCAAGGCCAGACGCAAACTTTTCAATCTACTTCCAACAGTCTAGGCAGATTGGTAATGATAAATATCTATTTATTGAATAAAAGCATCTACTTATTTTTACCGTAGTCTGATTGCATATATGAATGGTAGTATCATAATAGGACTGTCCAATTCTTTGCAGTCCTGGGTAATACTGTTCTAGTTTAGCTACCACAGCAATTTGAGAAATTCTGATTGTGCCCACAGGAATATATGTGTGTATAAAGATAGATGAATAGAAAAATCAATTGATTGATAAATAAATTAATAGATTGATGTGATATTTGTTAAAGTTATTCTCAAAAGTCAGCTCTTTCTTCATCTCTAAGGAAATCAAGTTTTATATTTTAATATCATACTAATACTTATGCTAAGGGTAGAGTGGTATTTATATATGCTTGCTGAGTGAGCCTATGATACTTCATGCTAGGAGCTAAATTGTTGAAATGAACTACATTCTAAATTCTAATTATGATTTAGCACCACCCTGCTATGCTGGCAAAATTACTAGATAGATAAAACTCTGATGAAATATCAGCTAATGGAAGAAGAAAATTTGGAATGATTGATAATTAAGTGAATAAAATATCAGCTAATGCTCAAAGAATATCATAATTTAATCTTAGCTGAAAAAGGTAGATGAAGTCTTTGAGGTTTTACTAGTTCACGCAGGACAACAATTGATTAAGGACTTTAAAAATGTCAGATGACTTTGGTTTGATCTCTATCTCCTTTATATATTCAATTGTATTCTATTTATTCAAACTGCCTCAGCTTCCATGTCTCTAAAATGTTAATTCTATAATTTGATATTACACAATTCATAGAATTGTGTGGAGACATGAGATAGATCAAGGAAAATACTTAGCAAAGTAATATGTAGAGTTAAATGCCTAATGAAAGTTATCTATTATATTTTGTTGTTATTTTTGTTATTTATTTAACAACTATAGTACTCTATGACCTATAGGGAAACTATAATGAATAAGGCCTGACATGAGATATTTATTACTACTACAAATAATTATTAAACTTATATGAGGGTCTATCCTATGAAAAATAAAATCAATAATCAAATAGTTTAACTTACTAGATTATGGGTGAAAAATGAGACACAGGAAGACCAAATTATTTACCTAATGTCATCCAACAAGGAGCTAGAAAAGTCAAGAACACAGACACTTATGCTCTAATGTGGAAATACATCCAACAGTGACAGAGAAACTATATTGTTATATAGTAGGTACCATTAGGGAGAAGAGATTGTATCAGTATAGGAGCTATTGTGGAAAACTGACCTTGGATGAATAGCATTTTATAAGAAAAGTAGGAATAGTATAATGGTTAAAACACTACTATTTTATTTATTATTTATATTTATTATTTTATAGAGGAAAAGCCAAATATTATTAATTTTGCATAGTTACAACTTATATGTATATATATATTTCTGCCAGTGATGATGACAAATACAAAAGTTAAGAATGAGAACTTGTTTTCAAATGAATGTTAGAAAGAAAGCAAATTATCAGATTGTGACTAGATTATGTATGGTTCAAGAATTTTGAACCAATTTTTTGAGGGGGTGGGACACACCTGGTGATGCTCAGGGGTTAGTTCTAGCTATGCACTCAGAAATCACTCCTGGCTTGGGGGACCATATGGGATGCCGGGGGATCAAACTGTGGTCTGTCTTAGGTTAGCGCACACAAGACAAACATCCTACGGTTTGTGACACCACTCTGGCCCTGGTTCAAGGATTCTGGAAGAGGGCCAATTAATCTTTTTTGTGTATTTGTTTATTTGGCCACACCCACCTGTGCTCAAAAATTACTCCTGTTTCTATATACAGAGATCACTCCTGGAGGGCTATAGGGACCATATGGCTTGCCAGCAATCAAATCTGAGATGGGCAAGGCAAATGCCCTATGTGTTATACTGTCCCTTTGACTGCTGGAAGAATTAACCTTTTTTTTTTTTTTTTTGGTTTCTTTTGGGGCCACATCTGGCAGCACTCAAGTGTTATTCCTGGCTCTGCACTCAGAAATCTCTCCTGGCAGACTAGGTAGGACTATATGGGACACCAAGGATCAAACTTGGGTCCTCTGGGATGACCATATGCAAGACAAATGCCTTCTCGCTCTGCTATCAATCCAGCCTGAGAATTAATCTTTAATGGAATAAAGTTTAGGTGTAAATTTTGAATGCTATGACTATCAGTCTACAGGGATTTTGTATCATTTTTCAACATGTCTGTTTTTAGGTACTTTATATAATTCATAACAACTGACTTAAATAAATCTGTAATGAATAATAAGGTCAATAAAACTGTTTTCACCTTATTTCAGGTTTTATATAAAACTTCAAAGTAGTTTGCAAACACAACACTTAGATACAAAAATATCACAAACATCCCTTCTGCTTTAAATTCACCAAGATTTTTCCCTTGGCACAAAAAAATGTAATGATTTTATTGCATACATGAGAAAGATAATTTTTCACTTTTCTGATTAAAAAACTGAATCCAAAATGAACATTTAAAGTCTATAAATATTTTGGATTCGGGAGTGATTTTTATCTGTTATAATAGGACAGCCCTGGGATTATTATTTGTCTGGAACATTAACACAGCTAATCTCTGCTTTGTTCTGAAAAGTTCCTGCCTGGATTGCAGAAATCATGCTTCATGAGTTTGAGGATGGCATTATTTATGTAAAACCGCAAGTAATACAGTTAATTCTATTCTATTCATGCCATTGTATATGTCATCTCTAAACAAGCTCCACAAACTTGGATATTGTTTCTAGAAACTTTTAGAGATGAGCAGATGGTGCTCATATCTTTGACATTTCAAATGTGCCAGGCAGTGTGCTGGAGCCTTTTTATACTTTATTTCATTTAGCTTCTCAACAATCTTATGATGATGATTGGTGTCACTGCCACCACCACATCCATCACTACTAAGACTCCATAACTACCACATCTGCTATTAAGTAGGTCTTCCCTGAATTGGTCAGATACAGTTTTCTTGAGATATTCTGAGCACAACTTTGCCAAAGAGTCAAATGGTACAGAGATTTGGATTTAGGTCAAGTCTCGTGGATCCTTAAGACTATTATTTTAAAAATGTTGATTACTTAAATTTAGGGATAGCCCTTGAAATAAAATTTATTTTGAAGTATATTTTAAAGTGCATTAATTATTGAGGCAACATTAAATGGCAAGAGTGCAAATGCTTGTTTTGAGGGTATAATGTCACACATTATCAACATATTAATAATCTTCCATGTAATCCATTCAATCCTGTTTTTACATTTGCCCAATCTTAGTTCTCATGCCAGAAGTTAAAGCTTTTTGTTTTACATTTAACATTATCTATTTCTTGTTTTGTATTTTTATATACCACAAATGAGTGATATAATTGGATATTTATTTTTTTATGTCTGACTTAACTTAATATGATCCCCTCTAGTTTTCTTCATGTTGTATAAAAATAAGAGACTTCAGTTATTCTTAGAGATGAGTAGTGTTTCATTTTGTATGTAGATATCATAATTTCTTTATCTACTCATCTGTTATTGTACACTTGATCTGCTTCCATATCTTGGTTATAAATAGTGTTTCAATGAACAAAGTTATGATTAAAATTTTTTTTAACTTTCTTATAATAAATTTATTTTTAATTATGAGAACAAAGATGCGAAGAAAGAGGACAAGGTAAAATTACAGAGGAAGGACAATCACACTTAAACAGAATTCTCAGAAATCCCCTTGCTGAGATCCGAACTTTGAACTTTCAGTCAAAGAACATTAAGAAAAATAAAACAGAACCCTTGTACAATTACTTTGTTCCACAAGTCCTCAGATTGTAATAAATAATAATTATTAGCAGCACACAAAGTAATCTAAAGCCATAAAACTTATGTAATTCCTTAAACATTGAAGGCAACATACTTTTTTACATTTCCATGCACATGCACATTTGTTTAAGTTAACCTCAAAAGTTTAAGTGGGTTGTTTTTCTTAGGGATTAGAGTCAAAGGAGCACAGTAAAAACGGTGTTAGAGTGGCAATTATTGTTTGCATAGGCCCACTAAAATATGAGGGACATGGAAAGGAAAAGCCTTGGCCTAAATACAAGAGACCCTACCCCTGAAGTTTCTTGGCATAAGACCAACTCTAGGCTCCAGGCAAACTAGTTTGTCCAATCCAACTCATTGGCTGTAGTGCCATTACACTTTTATTTTTCACACAGTCTCTGTTGTTGATATCATGTTTCTGTATTAAAGATCCTGTACTCTGCATATCCTAAACTGAAGTCAGGATGGTGTAGAGCGTCCTCTAGTTTCATCTCACAATAAAAGGGCAATGCAGAGAGCTCTGTCCTGTAAGCAGGTCGTTGTTGTCAAGTCTTCTTAGTGTTGAGGGAAATCTCTTTTGAGCAGGTCAATGTCAGAGCAGTGGTAGTGTCTTCCCTGGTAGAGGATTGCTTCCAGATGATGTTATAAATGACCTTGGATGTTTTGTAGTTAGCTTCCCTGGTTCAGGGGTGAATGGAGAATGCCCATTTTTCTGAGGCCTGTGCCAGGTCATTATGTCAATGTTCAGGATGTAAGGACCCATTGCTCTACAAGATTTCTGTGTTTCTACCTCTATTAGATAAGAAATTATTTGTATGTATAGTATTTTCCCATTTTAATGTGCCTATGCAAACAAGGAACAATGCCACATGGCATTATAGGCCCATATGGGGGCTGCAAGAACAAGTCCAAAAATCCCCATGACATGGTTAAACATAAGCATTACACTGAGGGATTCCTTCACCGAATATTCCTTATTGAACAGCTCACAGAGAGAAGAAAAGAATAAAAGTGGGGAAAATCTTCACTGTATAAGGGAATAATGATTAAACATTTTTAATGAATGTTATTGTATTCCTATGATACATTGTAATGTAATTTCTAGGACTTAGGGTAGCTCCATTTAAAATTTTGAGTATATCCTTACTTCTCTTTATAGATGTTGATAAATTTATATCTTATCAAAATTGAAAAGTATTACTTTTTTCTGTATCCCACCCACTCTTATTGTGATAAATCTATTTTTAGGCAGGGAAAACTCCTACAAGCAAGATTTTGACATGAGAAATTACCTTTTTCTCAGAATAAAACATCCCCTCCCCTTTTCTTCTGATTCTTCAAGACCCTTAGCACCAGTTATAAAGCCATACTTTAGAATTAACAATTATGCAAACTCTCCATTAATATATATCCTAATTTTTCTTTCACTAATCTGATATTTATTGCTCAGTATTAGGATAAGGTATTTTCCTTGATAACTTTCACTATATTATTACATATTTATAACATTACTATTTTAATATTATTGGTAATATTGTACCTATTGTAAAAACTTGGAAATAAAGATCTAGAACACATTCAATCTGTGCTTTAGTTCACCAACTCTGAAATAGGTTCTCTTTACCGCTATACAATTCCCTGTGATAAGATATTTTCCTTCTTGTTTCACACAGTGCAATATTTAGCCGTATTTGCTGTCATCACCTTCCTCCTAAATCCATGATCCTCAACTGAAGGTGGTTTTGCTGAGAGATATTTTTGGTTATCAATTGAGGGTTTTGGCATCTAGTAGGTACTGTGTCCTGGCATTGTAAAGGACTATCCTCATGACAGAACTGGCTAAATTAAATAAGCAATGGTGTTGAGGCAGAGAATCTCTGTCCCAAACCTTGTATAATTCTTATGCCTTTCTTCATCCTTCATCCCCAGGTTTTCATATTTTGGAAACTTTTTGTCTAGTCTCTGACAATCCATTTTATTTCAAGACAATGAGAAAAACTGAATAATTAATGAAATATTCCTACAATCAAACTTGCATTAATATCTATTTGTAGAGGTGATTAGCTAGCTAGACATTGCACAGCGAACTAAATCTCATTTCTTTCTATTTGGAGCTTGTAACAGAAGGTAGAATTTTAGCCTGATATAAGAAAAGAGACCAGCACAAATAGAGTACTGGTAACGTTCAAATATCTATAGGGAAGGATTTTATATTCTTAGAGGTTATTAGGAAAGGAAAAATTTTTTCAGCTGAAGAATAAAAACTGAAAGGAAAGTGATGCCATGTCTCCCTACAAGAAATAAGACAAATCATCACCCTGTGTACTTAATGCAGAACAGTTATACAGCAGATGCTGGGTTTTCAAACATTACCATTAGAGATGAATCTATTCTGGGGATTGCTGCAAGACATGAGTAAACATTTCAAACAAAACATACACCTAAAAACATCTCTAAATCTTTTGTGGCTTAATTTTGACGAAGAATCCAGCTAGTTACTAATCACACACTTTTCTTTGTGCATGTAAACAAGCCTATTAGCAAACTGCAACTCAGTTATCTTCTGATTTGTGCAGCTTCTTTACTTGCTAAAAATATATTTAAGTAAATAACAAAACAACAACAACAATAAAACCACAGTAAGGTAATAAGAAATGGCCATTGGCAATAGAATCTTTGCCTTTGCGTCAGAATATCAATCTGGGGTGGAGTGTATGTGTTGTGCAGTGGCAGGAAGCTCAGACACCTTGGGAAACTGCCGAAGGGAAGCTGAGGAAGGGAAGCAGACACTCCGGTTGTGCAAGTGTAGTTAGAAAATTGCACGTATGAAATGATCAATCATAGTATTATAAGTCTTGGTGGATCAATACAAATTGGGGAAATAGAGAAATAATGTAAGAATTAAAAAAAAAGAAGTCAAATTTATTTGCTATTCTTTGCAAAAGGGCTTTCCTTCATTTGGCATCTAATAAGTTGGGACATGATATCACAAGATTTTAAAAAATATAGCTCTATAGATTTCCACGAAATCCAAAGCAAGCATAATTTATGGAACGACAAGTACCCAGTACCCCAAATCCTAACTTATATTTTAAATTCCCTGAGTGTGACTTTCAAAGTGAAATGTCTGGTCCTACCTGATGGCTTTACTTCTGAGTGGCCACAAGAGGGCGGGTAAAGAACACAATCGTTGGCAAGTATTATTGCAAATGCCAGTTTCTTTATTACATAGCAGCAAAATCTGCAGCTTCCTGTATTCTAAGCATGTGGAGAAGATCCTTAGAACGACCATTTTCATAGATTTCTAACATTCTCTTTACGGATAATACAGATAAGGAAAGATTCCAAATATCTCTAGATATTTTTCTTCTGGAATTCTAAGCAATTTCAACCGTCAGACGTTGAGAAAATCAGCTCAAGCAGACATTGTGCTCTCTTTTACTTAGTTGGAAATTTCACCATACAAGAAGTAACCAGAATTCCTCTGATATCTTGAAGTCTCAGTACAACAAACCACGCTGAGCTTCAAAGATTTTTCCCACAATGATTCATTCCTGTCAAAAAAGGAACTTGGTAATACTTTACTTTGCCCTTGGTATTTATCATAAGAAGAGACACCAACATGTTATCTTTTTTTTTTTTTTCAAAGCAAAAATAAAAAGGAAAATCATCATAGGGGGTTCCTCACCTCCCCATTCTGTGTATGTGCTATCGCCATATGGATGTTCCATAGAATTGGGAGAGCTTAGGCCAGGGGTCTCAAACTCGCGGCCCACGGGCCGTTTGCGGCCCTCCATACAACATTTTGTGGCCCGCGGCCGGCCTTCAAATATAGCAGTATTCGCGATTATTCGTTTACCGAATAATCGCAATAAAAATCGCATTAGTAAGAAAAAATCGCATTAAACATTCTCATACCCCGAGCAGTTCCATTCGGGGTATGCAAATGTTTAATGCGAGTTTTTTTCTTACTAATGCGATTTTTTATTGTGAATATTGGGTAAGTGAAATCCCTTATGCGGCCCTGCCTCACCCCGACTTTGCCTCCTGCGGCCCCCAGGTAAATTGAGTTTAGGACCCCTGGTTTAGGAGCTTCCTAGGCTACTTCCCAAATCACCAGAGTATATTCCTGGATAAGAGGACAGCTATCACATATGGGGGAGGAGTGTCTCCATATCAGTGGATTTTAGACTTGGCATGCAGAAATATCACCTAGTATATATTCTTGTTCACAGACTTCAGAGCATCACCAGGACATTTTAACTTAGGATAGATGAGAAGCGACTTACGTTTGCTTTTCTAAAATGGTAACAGTTGATAATGGTGCTACTGATTTGAGACCGGACTAGAGAACCATCACTGGAATGATTTGAATCAAGTGGGTAAGACTTCTGCTATACTCTTCAGGCTGCTCCTTTAAATCTGTAGCTTAATAGTTCCATTAATGTATTTGTTGCTGAGATTTTCAGTTTGGCTCTTAAGGACCTAAAACTATTCCACACTCAGACTTCCCTCTAGCTATACTACCTCAGGGGAACTAGATGTCTGAAGAGAATGAAGCCTTCAAAATGCTCTTTATTCTTCCTCAGAAACACCTCAAACAACCAAGTGGGAACAATTTCCACAGTTCTGCTAATTGCTGTTGCCTCTATTTTAAACTTTTAAGACACTGGAGAGAGGAAAGAGGTGAAATAGGGACAAATGTATTCTACACATAATGAACAGTTTCCTATAGTTTAGTTTATTGGTGAAGTTCATCTATAGATGATTTTAACACATTATTTTATTTCTTCATACATTCATTACCTGTTCATTTATAAATTGTTGTACCTCTTTCCAACGGGCTTGTGTGGGGGTTAAAAAATAAATGGTATTTTGCCAAGTTTTGGGAGAGTTAGGCCTAGAACAATGTCATTACATATTCTTCTTCAAATTGTGAACTCTAATATTTATTTCTAAAATATATATTTTTTACATAGATGCCTCCTAATTCCCGTAAGTGTGCCCTTGTGCTAAATTACTGAGTTTCATTATGTGGCCATAATGTAGAGTTTGATCAGGTATACTGGTGATTAAAATTTCAAAATGGTCAAGATATCAAAGCTAGAGAACTGTCAAGTAATTATTAATTTTAAACAACCTGTGGTACTCTTACTTTTGACATTTGGAACATCATTTCAAAGTGTTCATTTTCCTTCTGATGTAGTTGAGCAGCAAAATAATGGGAGGATAAAGAGGAAACATCACTGTGGTTAGATAAGTCTTTCTGTCGCATCACAGCGCATTTGGGGGAAACTCACTTCATTTGCCTGTTTGTTTCCGAGTTATACAATGAATATAATGATTTAAAAGTGTCTCAGGGTTACAAATCTTGTTTTCCTTATGTTTCCTTATATGGCAATGACTTAATTACTTGCAAACTTTAAACAAAAAACATCAATATACATGTTCATTTTTACATTTCATTAAAAATGTCACTGAATAGGTTCTATAGAGACATTTGAAAGGACGAAAAGGATAATCATGGAAGAAGTTACTTCCTCATACCCATCACTTGTCTGCAGAGTCTCCATGCACTGAGGATTTTAAATTAATAGACCTTTTTATTTTATTTATTTGAAACATCTGATTTATAATACTGTTACTTACAGGGTTTTGTGCATCTAATGTTCCAACTCTCCACCAGAGTGTCTGTCTCAGTCTCAGGGGCTCTCACAACCACAGATCTTTTTATTTATTTTCTTAATTTTTGAGCAATTTTTAGGTTCACAAAAAATTGAATGGAAAGTTATATCAAGTTCTCATATAATCCTTACTTCCTTTTAAGCACAACCTCTCAACTATCAACATCCCTTATCAGAATGGAATATTTGTTGCAAGCCGTTAGCTAGAATTGACAGCATCATCCGTAATACACTGTTTTTATTAGGGTTTACTATTGATATTATGTATTCTATGGGGCTTTGATAAATAAATGTCATGTAACCGCCATTATAATTTTATACAAAATGGTTCAACTATGCTACAATCTGTTACTCAACCTCTCTCATCTCCATATTGGCAGTTATTATTCATTTCTGCTATCTATAGTTTTGCATTTTCCAGAATGTCATTTAATTGAGATCATATGGAAGCATAGTATTGTTGCTTCTCAGATTGTCTTAATTCTCTTAGCATTATGCATTTAACATTCATCTCTCTTTTAATATACTAAACTTGACATTCATCTTTATCTATTTGTATTCATTTATTGAAGACGTTTTGGTAGATTCTAGCATTTAACAGTTAAAAAAGGCGATGCTATAAACATTCATATGTAAGTCTGTACATGGCTATAAGATTACAGACTGAGCCTCTTAAAGATATAAGAAAATTTCAAGCACATGATTTTAAAATTGCTTTGTATATTTTACCTGCATCTGGCATTGAAGTTGGAATCAAACCATTAGGGTGATTTCAATAGAAACATTTTATGAAACATGTGTCTTTTAATATTTTTTCTCTAGGATGACTTTGGGTAAGGTGCTTTCTCTACAAGAGAGAAAGGAATGAAAAGATTTCATTTCTCTTTAAGTTCCATCCAACAAATTCTCTTTATTCCCGTCACAAGTATCTCTCCAGTGTTCCAATTCGGATTATTTTTTGTCTGATTTTTTCTATCTCTAGTTCACATTCAACATGCTCAGCACCTTCAAGAGGATAGGAATCTATGCTAGTATTAATATATATGCATATTTATAATTTCCCTTACTAGAGAATAAGCTACCTCTACATTTTCTTTTCCCACCTCCAGAATATTATACAATAATTTGCCTCTAAAAGGTGTTTATAAACATTTATCACCAGCACAGGACATTGCTGATACTGTTTCAGTTAAGAGTTATTTTTCTATTTGACTAGAGCCAGAGAGATATAATATCTCTCATATATGTATACTATCTATCTATCTATCTATCTATCTATCTATCTATCTATCTATCTATCTATCTATCTATCATGAATCTATCTATCATCTATCTATCTATCTATCTATCTATCTATCTATCTATCTATCTATCTATCTATCTATCTATCTATCTATCTATCTATCTATCTATCATCTACTATCTCAGCAGATAGTATAATACAGTATGCTTGCCTTGCATGTTGTTGACCTGTATTAGATCTCCAGCATCATGTATCTTCCCCTGTGCACCAACATGAGTAGTTGCTGAACATAAGCCAGAAATAACCCTTGAGCATTGCCTGGTATAACTCAATAACAAGACAAACAAAAAAATAACTATTTGAATATTCAGATTCTGTAGCCTGTAACTTGAAATATGCAAACCACTAAAAGGCATGATTTCAAGACTATTAAAAGCTAACCTAGTTTGATATTGACTATGAATTTGATATTATCTTAAGAATTACCACATAAATCATCTCACTTATCATCAAAAATTCCTTATTGCTATTATTACTCTCAAAACAGAAAGTAAAAACGGAAAGATAAAATGGCAAGATTCAAACAACATCCTTGAGAACAGCATCCTCATTCATACAAATCTTACTACAAGAATACCAAGATTGTTCATTGAGGATTATGACATATCCAGAATTATTGGATTGGTCATGTTGGTCATGTTGACATGAATTATGGAAGATGAGTTCTCATTGATACTTCCTATGTGCATGTTTATTTGCTTAGTCCTATCATCCTCCAAAGGCTATAAACTCTATGAGGGTAAAAATCTACTTTGCTTCATATATTTCTAGTTCTTTAACTATCCAGTTTATGTATTTATCATATTAATTATTTTAATATTTACCGAGTTAACAAGTTAATATTTTAATAGTTCAATCTTATTTAATAATTGGGCATTTGGGAAGAGAAAAGTGAATAGTCATTATGAGAAATGCATTATTTTTATTTCCTTGACTGGTGGCATCTGTCCCTCTATTTTATTCTTCACATTAACATCTAGCATAGATATGCAATGAGTAAAAGTATGTATCAGTATATAAAAACTAGGTGTAACTATACTGCATCTAGTAAAGAAAATCAAAATTTTAAATTATGTTATCACACATTTATCAAAAATTATCTATGTGGGCTGGAGAGATAGCATGGAGGTAAGGTGTATGCCTTTCATGCAGAAGATCATTGGTTCAAATCCCGGCATCCCATATGGTCCCCAGAGCCTGCCAGGAATGATTTCTGAGTATGGAGCCAGGAGTAACCCCTGAGCACTGCCAAATTATCTATATGTATGTTCATTGCTAGGATTACATTGTGATGCCTATCTATCAGTCTTTAGTTCTAATCCAGGAAAGACTTTGTTTTTGTCTTGAGCCCACACTGAAAAATACTCAGGGCTTACTCCTGGCTTTGAACTCAGAAATTTTTCCTGTTAGGGCTTGGGGGACCATATGACAGGATTGCACCCGAGTTAACCACTAGCAAGGCAAGCATCCTACTTGCTGTATTATTTTCATAGTCTCAACCCAAGAACGGTTTGTATCTTCACCCAAATGTTTTTAAATGTTAGGGTGTTCTCTAAAAATATAAACAATTTTTATTATACAATTATATTTTAAAATCCTTTGCTTTCTCCTCTTTTTTATGTGTTAAAGACTTGAGTTTTAACTTCTCAATCTAGAATTCAAGTAATTTCATTTAATGATAAGTTTACTTGTTCACTTTTGTATAATAGTACTCAAAGGGACTCAGTTTCACTCAAATGAATTCGGTTATTCCTCTCATCTATAAAGGTGATTTTAATCTTCACTTGCTCCAAAAGCAGAACTTTTTAAATTCTCTAACCATATTTTCTCTAATTTCTTAAAATAGGAATACATTTCTCTCTCTGCTTTTTCCTGATTACTTCAATATAGAGTGTGATCATAATTGCAGTTTAGTCTGGATAAGGGTTCTATTTTTCAAGCCATATTTAGTTTACACAGGCCTCATCATTTACTGCATGATCATGAAGAAGCAATAACATTTTTTCCTTCTGTTTTGTTCTCTTATTTACTACGGTGATGCACACTTTGGAGTTTGGTGATTATATGTCTAACCATGTCTTAAACAATTAGTCATAGTGTTAACCAGTACTCACACATCAGCTCCCGTTACCTTCATATTCAGGCTCAAGAGCAGATTTGACCTGCAATTTTATTTATGGTGTTTATACATATTGTGGTTGTAGTGATCACTGGAGAATGTACTCCTTTCAATTGTGTTGCTGATACACACCTAGATATGCTGCAGCTAACCTCACCTTTGGCACCAGAGATCAAATATATAATATTTGATTATATAGAAGATATAGAAGAGCAAAAAGAGTCAAATGGTCAGACTTCTAGAATCATACTTAGTATATGTAGAGGCACCAGGTAAAGAGCTCATGACTGCATACTACTATGTCAAGCATTCTAATTCACTGAGAAATCACCGTGTTGTCAATGGAATGTTTAATTGAAATTCTTTTTTTTTTTTTTTTTTTTGGTTTTTGGGCCACACCCGGTAATGCTCAGGGGTTACTCCTGGATATGCACTCAGAAATGGTTCCTGGCTTGGGGGACCATATGGGATGCCCAGGGAATCTAACCACAGTCAGTCCTAGGCTAGCCTTACTGCTATGCACAGCTCTGGCCCATGAAATTCATTTTATATAATGTGAATAAATTAAAAAAAATCTTCTGAGATAGACTATGACTTAACAAAATTTTCATGTAAAATATTTAACCAAACACCTCCTAGAATTTGACATAGAATAGTCTGATTTTTTTCTTGGCTGTTTTAAATGGTAGTTTCTTCACATAGATTATAATTTCTTATTGAACAATGACAAATTCTTGATCTTGTATTATAATATTGATATTGCTGAGCATGGGTTAAACAGAGTGGTATAAAAAGAAGTTAAAAAGGCAAATTAAGGGACAAAAAGTGAAAAGGGTGATGAAGAATTGGATTAGAAGTGATAAAAGGTTATTATGTACCTAAAATATTATTGTCAACAATATGTAAGCCACTATGATCAAAATAAAAATTATAAAAAAAATAAAAAAAATATTCACCCAACTGGGATGATTTCAGATTAAAGAAAAAAAGAAGTGATAAAAGGACAGTGGTCTTGGGTGCTTTATTAGTCTATAGAGAGAAACTTTATTAAACCATAAATTTAATATTGTTGTGAACATTTTAGGTCACAACAATATTAATTAAGTCATTATTTAAGTGTGATAAATCTATGACCTCAATTTACAAAATGGAGATTATTGAGCTCAGATGAGGGATGGGAGAACAATGATGCAGGCAATGATTTAGATGTAATATTAGTATATTAAAGTAGGATACTGGGCACCTTGGTGATGATGAGACATGGTAGTTGTACACAGAGATATCATAATGTTATTTTTATTGTAAAATGTTATCTAATATCTATTAATAAATAGAAATAATAATTTGAAATAAAATGCAGTAAATAAAAAGAATTTCCTGTGAATTTCATTTTTATAATCTGGCTTACATTAAATAATCACAGACCTATATTCTTACTAACTACTCTTACTTTCATATTATTTCCAACTTAACTGGAGAATAACTTGAAGTTAATGTTAAAAAATACAACTTTGATATATTTGGTGTCTATATGGAGCTTTAGTTGAGGCTTTCTTTGCTTTAAATTTATTTCTTAGATATCAAGAGCAAAGAAATACTCTCAAATATTAATGAAGTTTTAATATTGTTTAAAAAGAACTTAAACCCAACTGCAATTGTATTTGGAATCAGGTGTTTAAATAAAGATATTAATTAAAAAAAAAAAAAGAAAGTCAGGGTAGAGAAGATCCAAGGAAGCAGGTCATGAGTGCAAGTGGTGGAGATTAAATGGGAGGAAATGAACCAGAGGATAGTAAAACTGATATGGGCTATTTATTATATTTTTTAGAGGGCATACGAAGAATGATAATGATTTAAATTCTGGAAAAAGATAAAACTGGTTCAATATGAATATGTTTTGTAAAAAATTAATTATTACAGTTTAGATCACGTGATTATAATAGTTGAAAAATCTATGGTTTAAATGTATAGTTACCAAACTTTACCACAACCAAAGTGCCTAGAATTCTCCTCTAATGTCCCTACATGATTGCTAGTCCATCAAGGGATGTAAATTCTTAGAAATGTAAAGTTGACATTTAGGAAGAAGAACGGAGACATTAGAGTCATGGATATAGTAATTATAGGAGACACTTGTACTGGTATATGAATTATTTGTATTTGGAAGGTATTGGAAGCCAGAGGTATGCATGGGTCACCCAAGAATAGATAATGTTGTAAACCATAAAATGAGCCAGGACCAAACAAGTATTAAAAACTTTCTAACATTCTGTGTAAAAGATTTGTTTGTAAAGGGAGTAGAAATGTGAGCAGGTACATTGGTGGCGGGAAATATGCACTGGTGAAGGAATGGCTGTTGGACATTGTGTGAGAAAAACTTGATCATAAACAACTTTGTAACTGTGCTTCTCATGGTGATTCAGCTAAATATTTGTTAAAAAATAAAAAGCTATGAATAAAAAGAAGAAAATTTTTTATCTATCTAGAAATTTCCCTTAATACTCCTTTAATCAATAGACCTCAACTCAACATTTCCTTTTACAATCAACAATTTGATTTTTATCAGAATTACTTTGCCTATTCTAGAGATTTATATAATTAATTAAATCATTTGTAATCATAATCTTGTAATTTTTATTCTCAACATATTGTCTGTTTTGCATGTTAATAGTTTACTCCCTTTCTTACTGAATAAAATGGCATTTTATTTAAAAATAAAACAGAAAGGCTTTTACTATTTACAATAGCAACAATATGGAAAGAATCTTAGTGTCTGAAAACAGATCAGTGGATAAAGAAACTGTGGTATATCTATGCAGTAGAATACTACACAGTTTCACAGTCCAAGAAAAGTGGTTATTTGAGGATAAAGCATTCAAAATGTTGATTATCAAGAAAAGTATTTGAAATGATGTTATTGTTCTGAGTAAAGTCATTCAGAAAAAAAGGTTTAGAAACGTAATAAACTTCCTCATATGTAGAGACATATGTAAAGATATGGGTGTAGTGCCAGAATTATGTGTAGGGGAAACCATTGTTTGCAATATTGTAAATCAGAACATCAATCAATTTTAAAAAGGTAATTAAGTTCTTTAAAAATTCTTATTTAATTTTTTTAAATTAAATCACTCATGAATTTCATAGCTACAAAGATATTTATGATTGAGTTTTTGATGTAAAATGTTCCAACAATTATACCTTCACATGTGTCCAATATTTTATATATTATATTTTGTGAACTGAAGCTAATAGAAGTAGTAAGTTTGGATGGAAGAATAGTGCTGATGATTTGAAGAAAATAAAACAAATATTGATGAATTTAAAGAAGAAAAGTGGGTGCAGAACAATTCGTGATTTAAGTTGTGACTATTAAATAGATAAACTGAGACGCAAAAGAGTGATACAAAAGAACTGAGAGAACTATATATGTGTGTGTGAATATATATATATGTATATATATGTACAGTTAATTTTGTTAAGAGAGCTGAAGACATAAAATAGAATAAAAATAGCTCTTAAACAAATGAGGCTGGGAAAACTGGATAACTATATGTAAGAAATTAAAGCTCCATCCAATCTCACACTTATCATAAAAGTCAATTCAAAGTGGATCACAGATCTAAATATTTGACCAAAAACTACAAAATATATTCAGGAAAATATACGCAGAATGCTCCAAGATTGAATCTAAAAGGTATCTTTAGTGATCTGATATCATTGACAAAGACAACAACAATAGTAAAAAAAAAAAAGAATCTAAATATTTCTGCTTTGCAAAAAATATATGGGATGATTAGCCAAATTCATATTGAAAAAAAAATCTCATTACCTAATTTGAAGTTATGCTACAAAGACATAGTGATTGAAACAGCGTAGTATTGGAACAAAGACAGAATTTTAGATCAATGGATTAAAATAGAATAACCAGTGACTAACTTCTATGTAAATGAACAATTAATCTTTGACAAATAATCCAGAAACTTGAAATGAAATAAAAACACTCTCTTCAACAAATGGTGTTGGAACAATTGGATAACCAGGAATAATAAACTAAAGATTAAGCCATATTTCACACCTTACACCAAAAATCAATTCAAAGTGAATAAAAGACCTTGAGATTAAATCCAAATCTGTGAATTGATAATTGTGAATTGATAAAATTCATAAGAAATAGGCAGTACTCTCCAAGAATTAGACATCAAAGAAGTCTTTGGGATTTCCTGAAGCTCTCCTCAGAAGGCTAGCAAGAGCCCCCCAAAAAAACTGTCTCCTGGAACTGCAAAGATTGAGAGGCCAAGAAAGACTGAGTGAGTAAGGACTGGCTTTGGGGGTCGCCAGGCAGAGAGCTGATTCCTTGTCTCTGGAGGTTCTGCCCTGCTGTGCCCTGATGACTCTGAGAAGCTGAAGGGACCTGATGGCTTTGCTTGTGTCTCTTTTCTGATTTCCTGAAGCTCTCCTCAGAGGGCTAGCAAGCCCCCCCCCCAAAAAAAAACTATATTCTAGAGGCCTCAGAAGAACATGGCCACTCTGCATTGTAGCCACGCACTCTTTCTAACCAATGAACCCCACCACAACACGCAGAAAAAAAAAATCACACTACAAGTGTGACAATGGGGAAACCTCTCAGGCAAACACCATGCACAGAGAATGAAGATGATAGCTCTGATGACCCAAAATATTCCAACCATCTGATTAATCTCTCAGATAAGGTGTTTAGAATAAAAAATATGAAAGATGTTCATAGAACTCAAAGAAAGCATAGATCACTTTGAATAGACCACAAAGACAGAAATCCGAAAACTCCAAACTGAAATAACAAATCTGAAAAACATGGTAGCTGAACTGAAAAACTCAGTGGATGGCCTCTCCACCAGGGTAACAGCAGCTGAGGACAGAATCAATAAACTGGAAGATAAAATGCAGAACAACTCCATACAGCAGAAAAAATTGGAAAAGAACCTTAAGACAAACGATCAGGCAAGGAAAGAGCACTCAAGGAATGTGAACAGATGAAAATAGAAGTCTTTAATAAACTCAACAGAAACAAATAAGATTCATTGGAGTCCCAGAGGCCCAGGAAGGAGATCCCCAGGAAGAATCAACAGTCAAGACATCATCACAGAGATACTCCCAGAGCTAAAAACTACATGCAATCAAATCCTGCATGCCTGAAGAGTACCAGCTAAAAGAGACCCGAAGAAAAACACCCCCAAACACATCCTTGTTACAATGACAAACCCTACAGATAGAGATAGAATACTGAAAGCAGCAAGATCAAAAAGGGAAATTACATTCAAAGGAACATCTTTAAGACTTACAGCAGATATGTCACAAGAAATCCTCAAAGCCAAAAGACAGAGGTGGAATATTGTGACAAAACTGAATGAAATGGATGCCTCAACTAGAATACTGCACCCAGCCCAACTCATGTTCAGGTTTGAAGGATGGATACAGAGCTTCATGGATAAGCAACAGCTCAGAAACTTCACAGATGCAAAACCAGCCTTAAAGAAAATAAAATGAAAGGTCTACTTTAAGACAAGACAGACCAACAAACAGAAAACTTATCCACAAAGAGGACATTAAATCCTATGACAATCATTTCCCTCAATGTCAATGGACTGAATGCACCAATTAAAAGACACAGAGTGGCAAAATGGGTAAAAAAGATGAACCCAACCTTCTGCTGCCTACAAGAAAGAGTCAGCACAAACATAGACTCAAAATCGAAGCAGGAGAAAAATCATCCAAGTTAACAATGTCCTTAAAAAAGCTGGGGTAGCCATAGTAATATCTGATGACACCAACTTTAGACTCAGAAAAGTTGTAAGGGACAAAGATGGACACTTTGTACTAATCAAGGGATTTGTGCATCAGGAAGAAATAAGACTCCTAAACATATATGCACCCAATTAGAGACCAAGAAATTAACTAATACAGTTATTGAAAAAATTGAAAGAGGACATCAATAATAACACAATAATTGTGGGAGACCTCAACACATCCCTATCAACACTTGATGGGTCAACCAGACTGAAACCCAACAAAAATATACTAGCCCTGAAAAGAGAAATGGAAGTAAGAGGACTAGTAGATATATATAGGGCACTCCATCCCAAAAAATCTGGATACACAATCTTCTCCAATGTACATGGGTCATTCTCCAGGATAGATCACATGCTGGCACATAAACATACCTCCATAAAATCAAGAGGATAGAAATTTTTCAGGCTACCTTTGCTGACCACAAGGCTCTGAAATTGGATGTGAACTGCAAAGGGACACAGAAGAAAAACTTTAACAATTGGAAATTAAACAGCCTGCTACTGAACAACCAGTGGGTCCAAGATAAAATCAAAGAGGAAATCAAAACGTTCCTGGAAACAAATGATAATGAAGAGACAAACTATTAGAATCTATGGGACACAGCAAAGCGGTCCTGAGAGGAAAATTTGTAGCTTTACAAGCACACATCAGGAAGGAAGAAGGGACATACCTGAATAGCTAAATGATGCAGCTTAATAAATTAGAAAATGACAAAGAACAACAACAAAAAAATATGGAGACAGAAGGAAATAACAAAACTGAGAGCAGAAATCAATGAAGTGGAAACCCAAAAAACAATCCGAAAGATTAAAGAAAGCAGAAGTTGGTTTTTGGAAAAAATAAACAGGATTGATAGACTATTGGAAAAACTAACAAAGAAAGAGAGAAAGAGAAACCGATAATCTGTATTAGAAATAAAAAGGGGGAGATCATTACAGATATTGCAGAGATCCAAAGGGTAATCAGAGACTACTTTGAGAAACTCTATGCTACTAAACATAAGAACCTAGAAGAAATAGATAAATATTTTTTTATTTAAACACCTTGATTACATACATGATTGTGTTTGGGTTTCAGTCATGTAAAGAACACCCCCCATCACCAGTGCAACATTCCCATCACCAATGTCCCAAGTTTCCCTCCTCCCCACCTGATCCCCACCTGTACTCTAAACAGGCTCTCCATTTCCCTCATACATTCTCATTATTAGGACAGTTCAAAATGTAGTTATTTCTCTAACTAAACTCATCACTATTTGTGGTGAGCTTCCTGAGGTGAGCTGGAACTTCCAGCTCTTTTCTCTTTTGTGTCTGAAAATTATTATTGCAAGAATGTCTTTCATTTTTCTTAAAACCCATAGATGAGTGAGACCATTCTGTGTTTTTCTCTCTCTCTCTGACTTATTTCACTCAGCATAATAGATTCCGTGTACAACCCAGATGCCTTTCAACAAACGAATGGCTAAAGAAACTGTGGTACATATACACAATGGAATATTATGCAGCTGTCAGGAGAGATGAAGTTATGAAATTTTCCTATACATGGATGTACACAGAAATGGATAAATTCTTGGACTCTTATAACCTTCCACAGTTAAGTAAGGAGGATGCAGCATAATTAAACACCTTTATCACTATTGAGGAAATTGAAACGGTAATCAAATGTCTGCCTAAAAAGAAAAGCTCAGTCCCAGTTAGATTCACTAATAAATTCTTTCAAACCTTTCAAGAAGAACTACTACCAATCCTAGCCAGATGCTCTTTCATAAAAACTCCCAAACAGCTTTTATGAAGCCAACATCACCTTGATACCAAAACCAGACAGAGATGCTGGCAAAAAAGAAAATTACAGACCAATATCACTGATGAATGCAGATGCAAAGATCCTCAACAAAATCCTGGCAAATAGGATCCAATGCATCATCAAGATCATTCACTATGATAAAGGAGGTTTCATCCCATGAATGAAAGGGTGGTTTAACATCCATAAATCTATCAACATAATAGAAAACATCAAGAACAAGAAAAATAAAAATCACATGATCATATCAATGGATGCAGAGAAAGCATTTGATATGGTCCAACACCCATTCTTGATCACGACTCTCAGCAAGATGGGAATGAAAGGACCCTTTCTCAATATAGTTAAGGCCATCTACCACAAGCCAATGACGAATATTATCCTCAATGGAGAAAAACTAAAAGCCTTTTCTCTGAATTCAGGTACAAGACAAGGCTGTCCGTTCTCACCACTCCTCTTCAACATAGTATTGGAAGTCCTTGCTATAGTGATTAAGCAAGAAAAGGATATCAAGGAAATCCAGATAGAAAAGGAAGATGTCAAGCTCTCGCTGTTTGCAGATGACATGATACTCTACTTAGAAAACTCTAAAGACTCTGCCAAAACTCTTCTAGAAACAATCGATTCATATAGCAAGGTGGCAGGCTACAAAATTAACACACAGAAGTCAATGGCCTTTTTATACACCAATAATGAGAGGGAAGAGATGGACTTTAAGAAGGCAATCCCATTCACATTAGTGCCACACAAACTCAAATATCTTGGAGTCAACTTGACCAAAGACCTGAAGGACCTATACAAAGAAAACTATAAAGCCCTGCTTCAAGAAATAAGAGAGGACACACGGAAATGAAAACACATACCCTGCTCATGGATTGACAGTATTAACATAATTAAAATGGCAATACTCCCCGAAGTATTATACAGATTTAATGCTATCCCTCTAAAGGTACCCACGACATTCTTCAAAGAAGTGGATCAAACACTTTTGAAATTTATTTGGAACAATAAACACCCTCGAATAGTTAAAGCACTCGTAGGGAAAAGGAATATGGGATGCATTACTTTCCCCAACTTTAAACTGTATTACAAAACAATAGTTATCAAAAGAGCATGGCATTGTATAAAGACAGACCATCAGATCAGTGGAATAGACTTGAGTACTCAGAGAATGTTCCTCAGACATACAAGCACCTAGTTTTTGACAAAGAAGCAAGAAATCCTAAGTGGAGCAGAAAAAGCTCCTTTAATAAGTGGTGTTGGCAGAACTGGTTAGCCACTTGCAAAAAAAGCGAACATAGACCCCCAGCTAACATAATGTTCAAAGGTAAAATCCAAATGGATTAAAGACCTTGATATATACCTATACCATTAGGTATATAGAACAACACGTAGGAAAAACACTGCATGACTTTGAGGCTATAGGCATCTTTAAGGAGAAAACTGCACTTTCCAAACAAGTGGAAGCAGAGATAAACAAATGGGAAGACATTAAGCTGAGAAGCTTCTGCACCTCAAAAGAAATAGTACCCAGGATACAAGAGCCACCCACTGTGTGGGAGAAACTATTCACCCAATACCCATCAGATAAAGGGCTAATATCCAAAATATATAGGGCACTGACTACAAGAAAAAACCATCTAACATCATTAAAAAATGAAGAGAAGAAATGGACAGTCACTTTGATAATACAGAAGTACAAATGGCCAAAAGGCACATGAAAAGATGCTCCACATCACTAATCATCAGGGAGATTCAAATCAAGACACATATGAGATACCATATCACACCACAGAGATTGGCACACATCACAAAGAATGAGAACAATCAGTGATGTCGGGGATGTGGAGTGAAAGAAACACTTATCCACTGCTGGTGTGAATGCTGCCTAGTCTAATCTTTATGTAAAGCAATATGGAGACTCCGCCAAAAACTAAAAATTGAGATTCCATACTATCCAGCTATACCAATCCTAGGAATATACCCTAGGAACACAAGAATACAATATAAAAATACCTTCCTCACACCTATATTCATTGCATACTATTCACAATAGCCAGACTCTATAAATAACCAAGATGTCCTTCAACAGATGAATGGCTAAAGAAACTGTGGTACATATACACAATGGAATATTATGCAGCTGTCAGGAGAGATGAAGTCATGAAATTTTGCTATACATGGATGTACATGGAATCTATTATGCTGAGTGAAATAAGTTGGAGGGAGAGAGATAGACACAGAATAGTCTCACTCATCTATGGGTTTTTAAAAATAATAAAAGAATTTTTGCAACAATCCTCAAAGACCAAGAGAGGAGGGCTAGAAGTTCCAGCTCACTTCATGAAGAGTGGTGAGTGCAGTTATAGAAATAACTACACAGAGAACTACCATAACCATGTGAATGAATGAGGGAACTGGAAAGCCTGTCAGAAGTACAGGTGGGGGTGGGGTGGGGTGGAGGGAGATTTGGGACATTGGTGGTGGGAATGTTGCACTGGTGAAGGGGGTGGTCTTTACATGACTGAAACCTAACCACAGTCATGCTTGTAATCAAGGTGTTTAAATAAAGATATTATTAAAAAAAGAACATTAAAAGTATTTGTTTTAAACCGTAAAAAAAAGAAGATAAAAATAAAATTAAATAGAAAGAGGGAAAAAGAAGTCTTTGATGATAGGATGCAAATGGCAAGGACTATAGAATCAAATCTGAATAAAGGGAAGTACATCAAACTCAAGTTTTCTTTCTTTGTTCCTCGTTCTTCCTTCCTTCCTTCCTTCCTTCCTTCCTTCCTTCCTTCCTTCCTTCCTTCCTTCCTTCCTTCCTTCTTTCTTCTTTCTTTCTTTCTTTCTTTCTTTCTTTCTTTCTTTCTTTCTTTCTTTCTTTCTTTCTTTCTTTCTCTCTCTCTCTCTCTCTCTTTCTTTCTTTCTTTCTCTTTCTTTCTTTCTTTCTTTCTTTCTTTCTTTCTTTCTTTCTTTCTTCTTTCTTTCTTCTTTCTCTTCTTTCTCTCTTCTCTCTTTCTCTCTCTCTCTCTTTCTCACTCTCTCTCTCTCTCTCTTTTCTTTCTTTCTCTCTCTTCTCTCTTTCTCTCTCTCTTTTCTTTCTTTTTTCTTTCTTTTTTCTTTCTTTCTTTCTTTCTTTCTTTCTTTCTTTCTTTCTTTCTTTCTTTCTTTCTTTCTTTCTTTCTTTCTTTTCTTTCTTTCTTTCTTTCTTTCTTTCTTTCTTTCTTTTCTTCTCTTTCTTTCTTTTTCTTCTTTCTTTTTCTTTCTTTCTTTCTTTCTTTCTTCTTCTCTTCTTTCTTTCTTTCTTTCTTTCTTTCTTTCTTTCTTTCTTTCTTTCTTTTCTTTCTTTCTTTCTTTCTTTCTTTCTTTCTTTCTTTCTTTCTTTCTTTCTTTCTTTTTTGGGCCACACCCTGTGACGCTCAGGGGTTACTCCTGGCTATGCGCTCAGAAGTTGCTCCTGGCTTCTTGGGGGACCATATGGGACGCCGGGGGATCGAACCGTGGTCCGTCCTAGGCTAGCGCAGACAAGGCAGGCACCTTACCTCCAGCGCCACCGCCCGGCCCTTCTTTTTTCTTTCTTTCTTTCTTTCTTTCTTTCTTTCTTTCTTTCTTTCTTTCTTTCTTTCTTTCTTTCTTTCTTTCTTTCTTTCTTTCTTCTTTCTTTCTTTCTTCTTTCTTTCTTTCTTTCTTTCTTTCTTTCTTTCTTTCTTTCTTTCTTTCTTTCTTTCTTTCTTTCTTTCTTTCTTTCTTCCTTCCTTCCTTCCTTCCTTCCTTCCTTCCTTCCTTCCTTCCTTCCTTCCTTCCTTCCTTCCTTCCTTCCTTCCTTCCTTCCTTCCTTCCTTCCTTCCTTCCTTCCTTCCTTCCTTCCTTCCTTTCTTTCTTTCCTCTTTTTTCTGCCACAACCGGTGATGCTAGGGGGTTATTCCTGGCTATGCACTCAGATATTGCTCCTGGCTTGGGGGACCATATGGGACACCAGGGGATTGAACAGCAGTCTGTCCTAATTTAGCATGTGCAAGGCAGATGCCTTGTGGTTTGTGCCACCACTGCGGCACCTAAAAAGTTGCTTTATGAAAAAAACCACATGGGCTAAAATTAGATAATAGGGAACTTAATGCGGGAATTTTTTCCCATGCTACATATTAGAGGTGTTTTTTTTTTTGTTTGTTTGTTTTTGGGCCACACCCGGCGATGCTCAGGGGTTACTCCTGGCTGTCTGCTCAGAAATAGCTCCTGGCAGGCACGGGGGACCATATGGGACACCGGGATTCGAACCAACCACCTTTGGTCCTGGATTGGCTGCTTGCAAGGCAAACGCCACTGTGCTATCTCTCCTGGCCCTATATTAGATTTTTAATATCTAGGAGATACAAAGTACTCATAAAGGATAACTTCACAAAATCTAAAGCCTCATCAAAAAATGGGGAGAGGAAATGAACAGACACTTCTCTGAGGAAGACCAACAGATAGCCAATAGACATATGAAAAATACTCATCATCACTTATCATGAAGAAAATCCAAATCAAGACAACAATGAGATATTATCTTTGCCTAGTGAGGATGGCACATATAAAATATATTGGGAACAATCTGTATTGGTGGGGCTGTGTTGGTGATAAAGAAACTCTCATCCACTGCTTGTGGTAAAACTTCCTGGTCCAACCCCTATGAAAAACAATATGAATCATTCTCAGTAAACTCAAAATTAAGAGGTCATGGGACCCAGAATCACAATTTTGTGTATCTATCCCCAGGACGGTAAAATATTCATTGAAAAGAATATCCACACTGCTATTCATTGCAGCACTCAGTACAATAGCTAAGACTTGGGGACTCAGTTTGAATGTTCAATAACAGATGAGTGGCTCATGAAAATGTAATACACAAATGCAATAGAATACTACATAGCTATAAGGAATGATGCAGTCCTGCAATTTGCAGCAACATGGATAAAACTGGAAGATATTATGTTCAATGAAGTAAGCAAGCAAGAAGAAAAACAGAATGATATCACTTATATTTAACAGTTAGAATAAATGCATGAAGACATACATTCTAAATTGGAGTTGTCTTGAACACCCTGGCCTCAGAGTATAGTGAGGAAAAGGAAAGAAACTGAGTGGAAGAAAAGAAACACAAATAGGAAAGGATGGAGGATAGGGGCCAAGTGGTCTCAGGCACATTAGTGGAGATAAAGAGGACAAAACAAAATATATAAATATATAAGCCAAAGTCAACTAAATATATAAGTCAAATATATAAGTATATTACCAGTTTAGAAATTCCTTCCAGACTATCTCCACTCCATCTCATCCTCTCCCTGAAGAGGTTTAAATGCTCTAATATTTTAAAGCTCCATACATTCACTTATTTACTTACTATTTATTTATTGCTTCTGGATTGATTCTGCTTCCATCTGTACCTTGCTTGGTGATATGGGAGAATGGTATAGCTATAACTTGCTTGTATGGCAGATTCTTTCAAGATTTAGGCAAATGTTAACTTCTCTGAGAGCTTTTTATAGCAGGTTCTTCCCAGAGCCTCTGTGGCCCAGGCAGAACTGACATTGTTTCTTTGATATTTCCACTGCCCCAATTCCCAAATTCCTTGCAGTGGATGCTTTAATACTATTGTGTATCCACTCCTCTGAGGGTTCTTTACAAAAAAAAAAAAAACAAAAAAAACAAACTTATTTTATCCGCATATCTTTTTTTGGGGTGGGCACAACTGGCAGCAGTCAGGGAATACTCATAGCTTTGCACTCAGAAATAGCACCTGGCAGGCTTGGGGGACCATATGGGATGTCAGGGATCGAGCCCAGGTTGGCGAGTGCAAGGCAAACACCTTTACCCCCTTGTTATCACTCTGGCCCATCATCTCTACATATCTTGTATTTAGTACACTGTGTGATACCTTTATGGTAGAAGCTCAATCACTATAAATTAATAAATGTGAATAGAAAAATATAAAAGTACCATATGTAAAAATTGCATTTTGCATTTAGAGTTATAAAGTTTTAACTAAAGTAGGTATAGAAAGAAAAATATGTGTGATGAGTGGCAGAATTTTGTAGGGAGGAGTTTTTATTATTTAGAATACTAGCTATCTCTGATATGTTTATTTATTACTTTTATATAAACAATTTAGAATTTTATGTTATTGATCATAGTATCAGTGTTCCAGTATGCCCTAAAAATACTCTGAATTTTTTGAAAATACTAAAATTTATTATGTCAGAAAACCATAAATGCTTCATAGGAGTGTACATGCATAGAGATAATTGTGATAGAATAGGGGCTCAATTGATTAATTATTAGGTTTCTGTTTAAAATTTAAGAAACTCAGACACTCTCAGACACTTATATGATTTTGTGATATTAGAGAAAATATATCAAAGAACATTTTATGTATGTAAAATATCTTTTTATTCATGTACATATCTTTATTATTTTACTGACTCATTAAATAAACTTTTCCTAGCATACACTAAATGTTTTTGATAAAAAAAATTGGTGGTGGGGGGGCACAGCAGTGGCACAGTGGTAGGGCGTTTGCTTTGCACACACTAACCTAGGACTGACTCTGGTTTGATCCATCAGCATCCCTATGGTCCCCCAAGCCAGGAGAAATTTCTGAGCACATAGCCAGACATAACCCCTGAGCATCAAAAACCAAAAGAAAAAAAATAATAACAAAAAGATTGATGGAAGGATGACATTTAATTATTTTGGATTAATTAAATGATGCATCCAGAAATTTTTATTTACTTGTTATTGGGGCTTATAACTATCCCATATGCACTATCTGGGAGCCCCATCTCCAGCAGGAAGTATTAACCATTTAATGCCATTTATTGATGGCCTCAATACTTAAATTTATCATATATAATTCTACCTTTGGGTTTTGAATAAATCTTTTCCTTTCTTGAATTTTCTAATCATAGATTTCATGCATCTTTTAGGACTTGAATTATTAGTTTCTCAAGACTCCATAATCAAGTCTATCTTCAGGGGATAGCAGTGTCACAAAAATTTTAATGAGATCACAAATTAATAAGGCAATCAATTCTTCAATACCTAAAATTTAAAATATATGAGGGTACAATTTTTGTACTCATTTCCCTCCAAGTATCCCCATATGATATCTGTGATCATCCAAGTTGCCTTGTGAAAACATTTGTTGAATATATACAAAAATGACAGAATTGATAGGCTACTAGTTCTTACCATCTCACAACTTATACTTTTGCCTTTTTTTAACTTAAGAGCTTGACATCTTGTTATTCAGAGAAACTCTGGGAGACCAATTATTTTTCATAAGCTTTGTTTCATATTAGGGATTATAGTATAAAGATTTAGGCCCTGTGGCTTCCAGTAACAATTTGGTCTCTGTGTGGCAGTCTTCTCAGACAGATGAGAGAGTGATATACAAAATGAGAAAGGAGAAAGAGAATGAGAGGGAGAGAGAGTAATTGCCCTTCCTGATTCAGTCTAATGTTAGAGGAATAGAAAAAAAACAGTTTTGATTGTTAGGGTTGGGGAAAAAAAAAAAGAAAAAAAACAAGCTTTATATATATTTTTTTCAATTTTTTTTTTTCGGATCGCACCCTGTGATGCTCAGGGGGTTACTCCTGGCTATATGCTCAGAAATCACTCCTGGCTCTGGGTGACCATATGGGATGCTGGGGATCTAGTCTAAGTCTGTCCTGGATCTGCTGAGTGCAAGGCAAATGCCCTACCTCTGTGCTATCACTCCTACCCTAAAGATCAGCTTTTTATATAATGATAGCAATCTATTTTTCCTCCCTGGAGATAGAATCAGTTTGCTCATTCAAGATTAAAACAAGACTTTAAAAATAGTCTGTCTATCCAATACAAAGAGAATCAGGAGCAGAGAAAAAAACAAGGAACAATTCAGTATAGAAAAATGTCTTACAAACAGATCTCACATTTGGAACTTAAAAGACTCTAGATACAATCAAGTTTTTGGAGAGACCCTGAAATTGATTCTGGCATTGAAGCAATTCTAGGCAATATTAGCCAAGGAGGAGGAGGAAAGGGCATCCATCGCAATGTCATGATCTGCCCTCTTTTCAAATTATAAAGTCAGAAATAGTTCTGAGTTGAGAAATGGTGTCCTTATTCTTAGGTCTACTGTGTACTTGCTATGAGTGCCTGCTGCGCGAACACTGCTTTTAGACTTGTTTTCAGAAAGTCCTATCAATATTGATTTTTTGTTCAGTGCTTATTCCTGCTTGTCAAGGAGACAGATTGTTTGTGAGATATATTTCTAACTGCCTTCTCATTTATCTATATCAAGGTGGCTCTAATGTGACTTTGTACCAAATCATTTAGGTTTTCTTTTTAGAAGGACTTGGGAAGTCCCACAAAACACACATGCGAAACATCTGTGTTTTTCATTCTGTGTACATGGAAATGTAGAAACTCAGCACAACAACTTTGGCTGAAACTTCAGACTCATATAATTTCTAGAAATTCCTACTACTGTACAGGCCCATTGCTTTCTATTATTTGAAAAAAGTCCCGATTATATTCATTCTTGTATAAATTTTTCAAACATTTCAATTCTACATACTTATTAGGTAGGATTTTACCATGCTTTTTCAATCTGAGTACTTTTTATGAATCTACCTCAAAGACGTATACAGTAAAGTATTAAGTGGAAAATTTTCCATGTAAGGAAACTAGTTTTCTTGGATATCATTAAAGTCCTATTGAATCACAAATACTTGGAAAGAAACACTGAAATCTGTAGCTTTTTGAGGTTCTGGGCCTTACCCAGTTGTGCTCAGGGACTTCTGTTTCTGTGCTCAGGTGTGAATCCACCCATATGTGGTACTGAGAATTGAACTGACATTGGCTAAGAAAAATACATTAAACACTACACTATGTTTGGTTATCATGCTAATTTAAAATAGAATTATAATTTTTTCAGGACATTTGACACAACTGAGTGGTCCTGATGGCTTTTTCTTTGGTTTGAATACTAGATACTACTAAAGTTACACAGAACATTTTTTTCAGGAACCACGTGATGCTAGGGATTAACCTCAAGCTCCACCATGGTAGGCATGTTATCACAAGTCGAAACAACATCCCAACACTTTATAATCTGTTGGAACAGCTTTTGTAGGTAAGATTGATTAAAATTTATTTTTCTATTGACTGAAAATTTTCAAAGGGATTCCTAATAAAAATTAATAGTTTACGAAAGATTATGAGGTTATGTATGGTTTAATCTAGACAAATCAGAAATTAATAGTATAGTTCAAAGTAGATTACTTATATGTTAATAATAGCTAACTATAAATTATTTTAATAAATGGTTTAAAATTATCAAATTTTTTATAATAGTGTCTGACACGCCAGTGTTTCATAAATGGTTACTAGTAGTAACATTTTTATGATTGGTCTTACAAGAATTTTAATTATTTAAATAATTTTCTCCTCTTCTCCTAGAAGGTATTTAAAAATTTAACAAAGATACAATATAAAGGGCTATAAAGCTCCTAAAAGTGAAAGTAACTACTATTAAAATGAATAGACATCATCCTGGAGGAGAAAATATTTGCCCCTAACAAAATGACATAGGGGTAATATTCAAGACATATGAATAACAAACTCAACCAACTTCTTTAAAATGAGGATTATTAGGACGCACAATGAGTTTTTTTAAAATAGTGCCTAGATTCTTGGAAGTAGATGACATCAATTAAAATAGTTGGGTTGTAAGAGGAGAGCAAGGGCAGTAGCATTGAGAAAAGAGTACCTCCACCTCTCTGCTGATCCACTGACCTTTAGTCAAGATTAGTAAAGTCCATAAGCACCTACATGGCAAGGACACTCAGGTCCCTCCAGTCCTCACATGGCAATCATCACGCTGCTCCTGATTACACTTCTTTTTTTTTTTTATTTAAACACCTTGGTTACAAACATGATTGTGGTTGGATTTCAATCATATAAGATGATTTCACTGGTGATAGGGGGTGTCAACTTATTCTACACGGCATGGGAAATGATCCCTGCCACCCAATTTCTTGAGAGATATAGACTCAGGCTTGAGCAAGAAATTGCTTTTTTTGCAGGAAAGGAAATTCAGCCCTACCTCATTATGGGCATTGCAGGTCCTTTACCTTGCCTTGCAGAAAATAATTTCAGGAGGAGACATAATAATAAAGTAAGATAGTTTTCAATGAACAAAATTAACTTAGAAAAGATAGGAGGTGAGAGAAAGAGAGAAAGTGCCTATTTAAGAGAGAACACAAGCTTCTCTAGAAGGAAAAAAAGCAGAGCAATCAAGACAAGCTAAAAAACACCCAAATGTATCATGAATAAATAGATAAAAAATTATATATTAAAAAAAGACGAGCTAATGAGATACTTGTTCCAGGGAGAATAAGGGCTAGAAATAACAAGTTTTAATACAATTCCTCCTAATGTATTTTTCCCTCGAGTACTCTGAATAAATAAAAAATTAATATGGGCATTGTCACAGGAAAGTCTTGCTTTGTTGATGGTATTTTCATAATCTCATTACAAACTTTAGTTTTTTATTGTAGAATTTCCTTTTTTCAAGTGTACACTCTAGTAAGGGAGTAGCCCCAGATTTATGAATCTGGGTGGTTACCAGTTTCTCTATGTCCAACAAATCTCAGGATTTGCATCTCAAATAAGTGTGACCTTCATACCATTGTTTTACTTCATGGCTTGAGATATCTTCTTAAATTTTATTATTTTCCAATAACTTATTACAGGCCACCTACAACATATAGAAGAAGTTCAATTCCTAACTGAAGATACTGGTGGCAGGAAATGTTCACTGGTGAAGATTGCTGTACGTTGTATGACTGTAATTCAATCATGAACAACCTTATCTGTGGGGGAAAAAACCTGCATTATGAACAACCTGTAACTGGTGTTTAAATTAAAAAAATTAAAAATGAAGTTAAATGATTATGTGTGGAGAATTAAATATGCACACTGTTATCCAAAGAGGTTGAACCAGTCAGAACTCCCTCCAACAATAGATTAGTAAAGTTTTTTTTACCTACGCCTTACATATCTATGACTTAAATTTCTTTAGGGAAAACCACACTTGACTAAGTTTAGGACTACTTCTGACTCTGCTCTCAGGTATTATTCTAGATTGTGCCCAGAGATCCTATATAATGAAAGTGATCACATCTAAGTCAGCTACTTGTGAGGCAAGTACCCTACCTGTACACTGTCACTAGGGCCACAACCCTGTGTCTGTTCTCTTTTATAAGTATCAGTCTCATTAGTATGGGTTGTTATTTTGATTTACATTTTCCTGATGACAATAAATAATGAAGAGGCTTTTTTTCATAAACCTATATTGGTCACCTGTATTTCTTTAGTGCCTTGGATTCACTGAAACATTGTTTACAATAGCCAAAATCTCAATTGACATAAACCACATGACAGAGAATATATGAGCAGAACAAAGAAAGTGTTGTATACATGCACAATTTAGCTATAACAAAATAGAAAATAAAGAAATTTGCTGCTATATGGATGGACAAAAGTGCATCATGCTTAGTGAAGTCAGTTAGAAAGAGGGGAACAGGGGCCAGCTAGAGGTAAGGTGTCTGCCTTGCAAGCACTAGCCAAGGAAGGACCGCAGTTCGATTCCCTAGCATCCCATATGGTCCCCCCAAGCCAGGTGCAATTTCTGAGTGCTTAGCCAGAAGTAACCCCTGAGCATCAAATGAGTGTGGCTGAAAAAACAAAAAAAAAAAGAGAGGAACATATACAAGTTGCTTTTTTAAATATGTGAAATGTAGAAAAATGTAGTAAAGGATAAATTCATGTTAAAAATATCAGAACCAGAGGTTGCTCTATGGACTTGAGATTGCCTGGGATGGGAGGGAGGATTAATCATGGAAGGGGTCCCTGAGACATTGCTGAAAGGAAGCAGACACTCTGGTGATGAGAGTATTGGGGAAAATATGTGCATAAAATGTTATTAAAAATAATGTTAATCACAGTATCTCAATAAAAAGGGGGAAATGAGAAATTCTAAATAGCTAATAGTTGCATGATAAAGCATTTATTATTTTATCAGGGAAATGCAAGCAAAATTATATTGAAATTTGACCTGAGCTATATTAAAAAATTAGAAACAAAGTGTTAATCATGCTGTGGAGAAAAGAAGTCTCAAATACATTGCATGCAAATGCAAATTGGCTCAGCATTTATAGAAACAGGATGGATAGTTATCAAATAATAAAAAGTATATACCTACCATATGTTTCAGCAAATCTACAAATATGAGAGATCTATCCAAAGAACATATACCACATTAAATGATATATAGACATATTTATTGCAGGATTGATTATTCAGAATAGCTAAAATATGAAAGAGCCTAAATGCCTTACAACAGATGAGTGCATAAAAAGAGGTGGCATATATCTACAATAAAATATTCCCTGGATAAAAAGAACAAAATCTTTTCTTATATGAAAATAAGAATGGAATATGGCTAAAGGAGTTCCTGTAAGCAAAATTAGTCAGTCAGAAAGAGCAAGACTGATGCTAGATGATTTCACTCATTGGTGAATACAGAATACAAATCAAGGGAGAAATGTCAAATAAAGCAATACCTTATGCCTTGAACACAGAGCTAAAGTTAGAGTTGAAATGTCAAAATAACATGAAAAAATGCTATATTTTTAAAAAATAAAATTTTTTTTGGTTTTTAGGGCCACACCTGTTTGATGCTCAGGGGTTACTCCTGGCTAAGTGCTCAGAAATGCCCTGGCCAGCCAAGATACCCTTCAACAGATGAATGGCTAAAGAAACTGTGGTACATATACACAATGGAATATTAAGCAGCCATCAGGAGAGATGAAGTCATGAAATTTTCCTATACATGGATGTACATGGAATCTATTATGCTGAGTGAAATAAGTCAGAAAGAGAGAAAGAGAAAGACTCAGAATGGTCTCACTCATCTATGGGTTTTAAGAAAAATATAAGACATTCTTGCAATAATAACTTTCAGACACAAAAGAGAAAAGAGCTGGAAGTTACAGCTCACCTCATGAAGCTCACCACAAACAGGGATGAGTTTAGTTAGAGAAATAACTACGTTTTGAACTATCCTAATAAAGAGAATGTACGAGGGAAATAGAAAGCCTGTCTAGAGTACAGGCGGGGGTTGGGTGGGGAGGAGGGAGATTTGGGACATTGGTGATGGGAATGTTGCACTGGTGATGGGTGGTGTTCTTTACATGACTGAAACCCAAACACAATCTTGTATGTAATAAAGTTGTTGAAAAAAAAAGAAATTGCCCCTGGCTTGGGGGGACCATATGGGATGCCGGGGGATTGAACCGCGGTCCTTCCTTGGCTAGTGCTTGCAAAGCAGACACCTTACCTCTAGCGCCATCTCACTGGCCCCTAAAAAATAAATTTTAACTGAAACACCATGAGATTTAGTTACAAAGTTGTTCATGATGTTCGTACAATGTAATACAATTTCATACAATGTCCAACACCCATTTATATTACTGCATTTACTCTAAAGTAAATGAGACAGACTATTGACCTAATTTTTTTGCATATTCCTGTTTGACTTCATAATAACAATGAGAAAGAAAACATATTCTGTCAGTTTCCATTCACCTTCCAAATGCCCCCATTCAGAAATTGGCACCTAAAATGACTTTTCAAATTATTTTAGTCATTGAAAGTTTGGGCCCTTAAATGGGATTGTCGCTTAAAAGGGATTGTCTTAACAATTGTCCTAGCAATCTATTTTACACAGAGCAGGACATTTGGCAAAATTGTACATAGAATTCTATTGTAGCTAGCCAAAATGTTGAGACCTTTAAGCAAAATATTATGCAATTATATTCTGGTAATATTTAATTCTGCGATATTGAGATTTGCTGTAAGATTTAGTGTGCCAGTAACTGGCTCTTTTTTATTTTATCTATACATTTTCATAGTAAATGATGAACAAACATTAGTGTGTAAAAATATTTAGTGATTTTTCAAGGCACCATGTATATTCATTATACATATGTTCAAGTAAGAGAGAAAACAGGACTTATCCTATGTGTCAAAAAATAAACATGCTACAATTGCTAAAGTTATTGAATAAATGGACTCTGTATTTAAATAGAATTGTATTCAAATATCTTTATTTGCTAACAGTGTAACCTTGGGAAAGATAGTGTACATTTCTACAGTTAGTTACTTCATTAGTAAATGGATATAAAGTTGTGAAGGTAAGTAGAAGAAATGAACCGGAAATTACTTATCACAATGCATAGTATTTAGTAAATACTATTTTTATTTTTTATAAATTATATTAAAAATAAAGAGTAGAGGAACAGATTACTATCTAGTTTCAGAGTCCCTCCCTGAGTTGAAGACTCCTGTAGGATCGTATGGCAAGATGAAGGTTATGTGCAAACCATGAAGGCAAAGCATTTGTAGGAGAAATCTGAAAAGGAGAAAAGAAACTTTGTCTTTCCATTTACAGACACATAAAATTTCCTTCTTGAATTCTTGAATCCCAGTGAGAAAACTGAACGTATGTTTGGAAAGAAGACTCATGAATTAATATTTTTCCCAATAGAGAAGCTCACAGAAACTTTGAAGTGTTTATTAAAGAGTTGATAATGAGGAGAAAACTTTTTGAAAATCATATTAAAAAGTACCTCCCTAACTGCTTCAATCATTTAACCTTGGAATCATAAAACTCCACTGGAATAAAAAGAACATGCATTTTACTTTCCCTACCCCCCCCCATCTCTGGTGTATCACTTTATACTGATAGCAATGATGGCTTCCTTCTAGGATTTGGTGGTTAAATGATACCCTTTTCTTTGTGACCAATCAAATAATTACTGAAGTTAAAATTTGTAACCCTGATATCCAATATTTCATAATGACATCAATTTAAACTTAATACTGCTCTTATCTCTTGACAAAAATAAAGTTTAATATGTCTTTTCTCCTAGAGGTGGTGAAATAAGGAAAGACTTATTATACAAGGTAATTAAAATTCTTCCTGAGGTTAAAAGTGATTTAAAAAGAATCACAACATGAGATAATTAGGCCTTATTAGACACTTTATCTGCTTCACTGAAGTCACTTCTTCCAAGATGATAAATTGTGCCTTTGTCTTTTTTTAGCAATTGGATACCAAATTTGGGGAAAAAATGATCTTTCCTCCTCCTCATAGAATCAGCACATGACTGTGTGAATGGATTTGGGGAAATAATTTAATGACAGGGTTACAGATTCCAAAAGCTAGACCTTTATAGAATGTGATGGTTTTCAAGTACTTATTCATTTTTCTAGTGGAATTCATTTTACCCTCTATTTATAGTTAGTTAATAGAAAATGATATGAATTTCTGTTTTCTGATTTTTTTTCTCCTGACAGGCAGAATAATAACATACTAGTTTTTGGATGTTTAACAAAATCCTTTTATTTGACAGACTCATTTATGCGTTCTTGTGCCGTAACAGGTATGGCAAAGAATGTCAGTGTTTGTATTTTCAATGTCTAATGAACATATAATATAGGCTATTACAATAAGTATGCAATATTTGATGGTATTTCTTAGATGAAAAGTGGTTCGGGCATTTAAAGTACATGATGTTTTATAAGAGAAACAGGTACCCTAGGGGCTTGGGAGTTTTGCCAGAGTTCTAAACTGTATCCCCACATGAGGTCTGGTATTGCTTTTCTATTCTGCTTTTAGACCCAATGACGGGGATGTGGGATGCTGTGACTGCCACCCTCTGCTAATGGCTCTTTAGGCTTCCAACAATGAATTTTAACAATGTTCAGTGCAACTAACAATAAGTAAATCAAACAGCATTTGTTTGTGCCCATAAATTCATATCCAACTTATTTTTATCTACTCATCACTGGTTGAAAATAAATCTCTATGCTTGCCTTTAAGAAAGCATTGCAGTTTTATTGACAATAATATACAGGTTTGATCCAATTGTTCAGTTTTTTTCTAATTTATATTTTCCTTTGGGTAAAGGCTAATATATAGATAAATGCATCAAGGCTTGAGTATACAGAACAATGCTCTGTGATTAAAATTAGGTACATATAATTGTTACCTAAATGTTTATTTTAAGGAAAAACTCTAGAAGAGATGTAGTAAATTTTGATGGATCAACAGCTTCCCCCATAGTTTTACAAGCTCTATTTTAAATAATATAAAGGAAATTGTCTCTGTTAAGAAAAACTCAATAATAAAAATATGAACAAAATCAATATAAATTGAATATCAAAGGTATCCATTAGAGAAGTCCCTAAATATTTTATTTTCTGGATAAATGTGCAATATACATTATTTTTCCTCTCTACCGACCTGGTAGAAACTATTAGGAAGAATATGACAGCTTTTAAAGAACCAGAAATAGGTAAGCGTTAATAAAAGATGCATAAAACATGAATGCATAATTTATAAAGCAAAAATGAATAAGAACAGCTACCTAGATACAGAAATAGAATACTACCAGTATAAACAAACTTTATATATTGATTTTGAATCAGGTAAGCTTTCTACATCTTCACACTTAAATCATTTGTGAATAAAGATTTACTTATAACCTTGTATCTAATTTTTTGCCTTATCCTTAGTATAATTGCTAAGATAGATCTTTAGCAAATAATGAATCAAGGTTATAATGGAATGATTTTTCTTGTCCACTATCATAAAGAAATGTTTACTGGGGCCCGGAGAGATAGCACAGCGGCGTTTGCCTTGCAAGCAGCCGATCCAGGACCAAAGGTGGTTGGTTCGAATCCCGGTGTCCCATATGTTCCCCAGTGCCTGCCAGGAGCTATTTCTGAGCAGACAGCCAGGAGTAACCCCTAAGTACCGCCAGGTGTGAACCAAAAAAAAAAAAAAAAAAAAAGAAATGCTTACTGTTTCATCAATAAATATAATTCTTGATACGTTTGCTATTTGCTAAAATTTATCATGACAAAATGTTGCCTTTTATCAGATGCCTTTTTAGATTCTGTAAAAATCATAATATTTAGTAAGTGCACTGAATTGCATTGGCTTGTTTTCTACTGTTGAAATAACTTTGTGCTTTTGTCAAATCAAAGTTGGTCATATTATGTTATTTTCTATGAATAGCTGAATTCAGTCACTACCATTTTATTTAGAATATATGAATTTCTATTCTTAAGTGAGATTGACTTGAAGTTTTCCTTTGTAGAGTTTTAACATCCAGGTTATTTTAACTTCAAAATTATTTTCAAAAGTTTTTTTCTGATCTATGAAATATTACATGTGATATTAGAGCCATTTCTGTCTTAAATATTTTTAAAAACTCCTTGGTGGGATGGACCATCTAAACTAACAGTATCCTTTATAAAATCTATAATATTAAATAATTGTATAGTTAATACATAGTAATGTATAGCATATGTGATTCCATATTTATTATATTGTGTAATGTTTTAACTTAACATGTTTATAGCATGCTTTTTTTATTTATTTATGTATTTTTGGGCCAACCCAGTGATGATCAGGGATTACTCCTGGCTATGCACTCAGAAATTGCTCTTGGCTTTGGAGGCCATATGGAATGCCAGGTATCAAACCACAGTGAGTCCTGGGTCAGCTATGTGCAAGACAAATGCCCTACCACTTGAGCCACTGCTCTGGACCCCTTTAACATGCTTTTTAAATAATTTGTTGATTTTATCTAGATTAACTTTTGTTTTGTTTTTTGGGCCACACCCAGTAATGCTCAGGGGTTACTCCTGGCTATGAGCTCAGAAGTTGCTCTTGGCTTGGGGGACCATATGTGATTCCGGGGGATGGAACTGTGGTCCCTCCTAGGCTAGCGCTGGCAAGGCAGACCAGCCTTGGTGGCTAGCACCACCAGTCAGCCCCTCTAGATTAATTTTTAAAAATATTTTTTCTCCCCTAAACATTATACAGATTTAATGTGATCCCTCTAAAGACACCCATGATATTCTTCAAAGAAGTGGATCAAACACTTATGAAATTTATCTGGAACAATAAACACCCTCAAATAGCTAACGCACTCCTAGGGAAAAGGAATATGGGAGGCGTTACTTTCTCCAACTTCAAACTGTACTGCAAAGCAATAGTTATCAAAACAGCATGGTATTGGAATAAAGACAGATCCTTAGATCAGTGGAATAGGTTTGAGTACTCAGAGAATGTTCCCCAGACATACAAGCACCTAATTTTTGACAAAGGAGCAAGAAATCCTAAGTGGAGCAGGAAAAACCTCTTCAACAAATGGTGCTGGCAGAACTGGTTAGTCACTTGCAAAAAAGCGAACATAGACCCCCAGCTAACATCATGTACAAAGGTAAAATCCAAATGGATTAAAGACCTTGATATATACCTGATACCATTAGGTATATAGAACAACACGTAGGTAAAACACTCCATGACATTGAGACTAAAGGCATCTTCAGGGAGGAAACTGCACTTTCAAAACAAGTGGAAGCAGAGATAAACAGATGGGAATACATTAAGCTGAGAAGCTTCTGCACCTCAAAAGAAATAGTACTCAGAATACAAGAGCCACCCACAGTGTGGGAGAAATTGTTCACCCAATACCCATCAGATAAGGGGCTAATATCCAAAATATACAGGGCACTTACAAAACTTTACAAGAAAAAGAACATCTAATCCCATCAAAAAATGGGGAGAAGAAATGAACAGACACTTTGATAAATAAGAAATACAAATGGCCAAAAGGCACATGAAAAAATGCTCCTAAAACAACGATGAGATACCATCTCACACCACAGAGATTGGCACACATCACAAAGAATGAGAACAATCAGTGCTGGCGGAGATGTGGAGAGAAAGGAACTCTTATCCACTGCTGGTGGGAATGCCATCTAGTCCAACCTCTATGGAAAGCGATATGGAGATTCCTCCAAAAATTGGAAATTGAGCTTCCATTCGACCCAGCTATTCTACTCCTAGGGATATATCCTAGGAACACAAGAATACAATACAAAAATCCCTTCCTCATACCTATATGTATTGCAGCACTATTTATAATAGCCAGGCTCTGGAAACAACCAAGATGCCCTTCAACAGATGAATGGCTAAAGAAACTGTGGTACATATACACAATGGAATATTATGCAGCCGTCAGGAGAGATGAAGTCATAAAATTTTCCTATACATGGATGTACATGGAATCCATCATGTTGAGTGAAATAAGTCAGAGGGAGAGAGATAGACACAGAATAGTGTCACTCATCTATGGGTTTTAAGGAAAATAAAAGTCACTTTTGTAACAATCCTCAGAGACAATGAGAGGAGGGCTGGAATTTCCAGCTCACTTCATGAAGCTCACCACAAAGAGTGGTATGTGCAGTTAGAGAAATAACTACACTGAGATCTACCATAACCATGTGAATGAATGAGGGAACTGGAAAGCCTGTCTAGAGTATAGGTGGGGGTGGGGTTGGGTGGGATGGAGGAAGATTTGGGACATTGGTGGTGGGAATGTTGCACTGGTGAAGGGGGGGTGTTCTTTACATGACTGAAACCTAATCACAATTATATTTGTAATCAAGATGTTTAAATAAAGATATTAAAAATATTTTATATTATTATTTGTTAGTGTCCCTTTAATAGTTGTGTGTTTCTTATATTTTTGTGTCTGTGTTTTCTTCTTTTCTCTTTTATCAATTTGTAAAGTTGTTTGTAAATTGAACCTGTGACCCCCATTTCTTTTATTTGGACATTTGTTTTTTCTTAGAATACTTAATGACAATTACTTACTTTACTTGAATTTAATTTACTATTTTTATTTTATCTTAAAAATTTAGTTAATTAAAATTTAGTTTATTAAATCTTGTATTTCCAGAATATATATCTATATGTCCAAGAATTTCATATTATTACTATAATACATCACTATTCTCATTTTATTACTATTCTTATATAATAACTATCTTATTCTTTTTTGGGGGGCACATCCAGTGATGCTCAAGGGTCACTCAAAAATTGCTCCTGGCTCAAGGGACCGACCATATGGGACACCAGGGATCAAACCGAAGTCTCTCCTTGGTCATCTGCATGCAAGGCAAATGCCCTACTGCTGTGCTAGCGATCTGGCCACTATTCTTATTTTTATTTTATATTTGCCATGTTATTACACCATTCCTACTACTAGATCACCAAAAATGTTTACCATTTTATCAAAGTATTTTCTCCTTTCCACCCCTTTAGAATCTCAAATCACAATTCTGTTGGCCATATTTCAGGGTTTGTTTTCATTGGGGGTTGGATAATCCATTATTTTTTGTTTCTTTATATGGCATATATGAGAGATAATCTGATGTTTGTCTTTTTATTTATGACACAATTCACTTGCCTCCAATTCCATCCAGGTTGCAGCAAATTGTAAATCTTCATTTTTTCTGTTAACTGAGTACTTTTTCGTTGTGTATAAATTACAATTTCTTCATTCTCTTATCTGTTGTTAAGCATTTAGGCTATTTTCAAATCTTTACTATTAATAGTAAATGCTGCGATAAAATAGATGTACATTAATGTTTTTGTGATCTTATGGTATCTACCCAGGGAATGGAATCTTAGGCTCATATGAATGCTCTGTTCTTAATTTTTTGAAAAGCTTCCAAACTATTTCCAAGCTGTATTGAATGCCTTCACTAGAAATCACTGAGAAATAATTTAAGTCTCTTGATCAGCATTATTGTCTACAAATGATTTTTTGTTGTTGTTGTGGTTTTTGGGTCACACCCGACAGTGCTCAGGGGTTATTCCTGGCTCCAGGCTCAGAAATTGCTCCTGGCAGGCACCGGGGACCATATGGGGCGCCGGGATTCGAACCTATGACCTCCTGCATGAAAGGCAAATGCCTTACCTCCATGCTATCTCTCCGGCCCCTACAAATGATTTCCTAAACTATTTACAAAATTATTTATAATGAATTTCAGGAATACAATGTTCCAATAACTGTCTGATCATCAGTGCCAAATTTTCTCCTCCAGTGCTCCCAGGTACCTCTCTAGTCCAACTGGTCTCCTTGACAGGTACATTAAGTTTCGTACTTAAGATCACAATTAAGATCACAATATGGATTCAGTGCTTTTTCTTCAGGTATTTGCTTAATGCTTGCATAGGGTTGCCAATATTTTGATTCCTGTCTTATAGCCTGATTCCCATTGAATTTTTTTTCTTTCCTTATTTGTGCTCTTTTGACTTGCTTTTTCTAAATAGACTGTTCTTTCAACAACTGTTGCTTGCTGCTTAGGGTCATGCAATAAACAGAATTTTTGGAAGTGTAACAACTTTTGCCTAGAGCCTTTCTTTGATTCAGAAATTGAATTTTTCAGTATAGAATCTGATTACTTCCTGACCCAGATAATATTCTTATGTCTTTTTGAATCCTGCTATTTAGACCAAAGGCTCTGTGCCCTTTCACTGGTCTTATCTTGCTTGATTTGATATATTTTCTATCCTGAACCAGTAAAAGCGTGTTAATACGGAAGAAGTGCCATGTTGTCAATTGAAGGTTTTCTTTGACTTTATTGCTCCTCTTTGGTAATGCGAATTTCTTTTTGACTCTTTTCTTCTTTTGCAGACTTTATCTCCATAGTTACATCCCTTTGGTTTGTTTGTTTGTTTGTTTGTTTTTTTCAGACTCCATGCAGTGGTACTCAGGGATTATTTCTGGTTGTATGCTCAGGAATCATGCATTCCTGATTTGGTCAAGGAACCATATATGATGGAGTGAATTGTACCTGGGTCAGCACTGTGTAAGCCAATAATTTAAGTACTATCTATCACTTTGGCCCTTGGTATATTTCTTACCTTCAATTTTACTTTTGATTTAGAATGTTTTCAATCATGGTGTTCTTTGTTGCAAGTTATATTTAATTTATATATATATATATTACTATTCTTGTCATTTTCTTTATTCTTGTAATTTTATTTAAATTTTGTAGCTTTCTGCTTGTGTTCTGACACTAATGAAAACAGCTGGTTCAGACTAAGTTGTCACACACTAGCTACCATAATTTCCGGCGTATGTCAGACGACTTTTGAAACAAAAAAAGTCAACCGAAAATCGGGGGTCGTCTTATACTCCGAGTATATCCCCAAAAATGTTTCAATATGCTGCTAAACGAAAATTGTCTGAATATTGCCACAAAAGGAATTTTCCAACTTGATCCTGCACCAATCACTGCCAGGCTGCTCGGACCGTCTCTCTAAATCAGCCAATCCAAGCAAGCTTTTGATGCATGTAAATTAGACAATGTTCTGGACCCGAATCAACACTGTAAAGAGCCTGCTCAGATTGGCCAGAGTCAGAGAGGAAGTCTATTATAGTATAACCTTTGAACTTTTGCTTGTTGTGATTGGCTCACTGTGGAAGATACAGTTGCAGCACAGGAACGTTCTGTCTGATACAGCGAATATAGGCCTAAACCTATGTTTTAAGTGCAAAATTAGGGGGGTCCTCTTATATGCCCAGTTGTCTTATATGCCTGCAAATACGATATGTGATACTTGGATTCCTGCCTCTCATAACTGTTAATACAACTTAGTTGTATTTTAGCAGGATACCAGTCATCAAGTGGGTTCTCTGGGAAAATTTCCTTTATCCGGATATCATAAATATTCTCATTTTAGACCATCTACCCCTACTGCTACATGCACTTAGCCATATAAAAACTATTTTTTAAGTGGAATGTTAGGGGGCTAATGACATGAAGTTATGTTAAAATGTAAAGAAAATCTTATCATTCTTGATGATGTGTATGAAAAACCTTTGTACTAACATTGCTGCTTATAAAATATTGTCAAATCATTAAAAAAATTAAACCATTTTATTTTAAAATTTGTATCTCACCTATGTAATGTAATTTATCTTCTAGGAATTTGTTACATAGAGCCATAAAGAGAGGATCTTTTATTCTTTCTCATTCAAATTTGTATGCTTATTATAAAATAATTTGAACAATGATTGAGATGAGAATGATTTTTCCTACTATTTTATAAACTAGTCCATTATGAGTCTTTGGAAATTGTCTGAAAAGATCATATTTTATAAACTCTCACTAAATTGTCAGGAAGGACTCCAGAAATGAAAATTAAAGAAAAAATATATCTCTAAGAATTTAATAAATTTTGGCATCATCAGCCAAATATATAATTTTGTGTATATAATGCTTTCTTTTGGAAAAAAGATTTACAGGCTTTTGTGGCAAAATTTAATAAGATAGCCATAGGCGCCTTAATTATGTGGAATAATAAAACAACTTAAGATTTTGCCACAAATGAATATGCATGAAGCACAAATGATGCAAATAACTATAAAAGTAATATTAAACTTGATAAAATAAAAACACCTAATGGGAAAAGCTGGAGACTATAATTGCTTCTTTTTGTTGGCATTGCATTTTGGTGCCACAACTGGTAATGTCTTCAGCTTCCTTCTGGCTCTGTCCTCAGTTATGATCACTGGTGGTGTTCAGGAAACCATATATGGTTGTAGTAATTGAACCCAGGTTAGTTCTGCATACAAGACAAGCACCTTACCCACTGTACTATATATCCAGCCCCAATTTTTTAGGGGAATTGAACTCAGATCTGCTGCAACAAGGCATGTACCCTATCTTTAGCACTATGGCTCTGATCAGCTTAGGAAGTTTCCTACAGAAGCAAGTTTAGAATTCTGATTTTGGAAAGACAGTTGAGAACATCTGGTTAAAGGGAAACTGAAAAGAAAACAGATGTGATATAGCAAGAGTAGATGGCTGGGCAGCTAGAGGAGGGAATGATGCATACATATTATAGAACAGGTGCCAGGATATAATCTGGATGTAATAAGAATCATGAACTACCAGACATCTGCTGAATCTTATTCTGCTAAAACTAAGGCTTTGATAAACTCTTCAATTGCCTTGATGAGACTTTGTTCTCCAATAAGGTAGGAGTTGTAACATGTAGAACTTTGAGCTAATTCTTATCAGAAAGCAATATCTTGCTAGAAAAGCAGAAGTAACAGAAGAAAATTCAGATTTTATAATCAGAAAAAAGGAAATTCTTAGAAAATAAGATGTATAAATTGGTGCTTAGGAAAAAAACAACATTCAGAGGAAAATACAGTTCATGGGCAGGCATTTATAGAAAACAGTGCGACTTAATATATGAGGGAGACCCCCCAAACAGAAATTGAGAAAGCAAATAGAAGGTTAAAGAAACAGTGCCGGTTTATAGTAGTAATTTTTTCTGATCCCAGTTTTATAAGAAATCCACTAATGCAGAAATGAGACTTAACCAAAAAGCATAAAGAATAATAGAAAAAAAATAGGGCCCGGAGAGATAGCACAGCGGCGTTTGCCTTGCAAGCAGCCGGTCCAGGACCAAAGGTGGTTGGTTCGAATCCCGGTGTCCCATATGGTCCCTTGTGCCTGCCAGGAGCTATTTCTGAGCAGACAGCCAGGAGTAACCCCTGAGCACTGCCGGGTGTGGCCCAAAAACCAAAAAAAAAAAAAAAAAAAAAAAAGAAAAAAATAAACAGAAATCCTGAATTTTCATACTTTTAAGATTAAATCTAATAGGCCCAAAAGGCATGATATCTCAATAAATGTATAGTTAAATATGATTAGGGAGTATATCTCATATTAACTCAGTTTGATATCAGAAAGATACTTTGTTTAAATATCATTATTATTCAGTAGATTTCTAGATTCTAACTTCTTTACTGTAACTTAACAAATATGCTGAAACTCTGAGGGGGGATTTGGATAGAATAGAAAATCACTAGGTCACAGATAAGTATTACATGGTACAGTGGATAAGATATAGTCTAGAAACCAAGAAATGCCCTCGGACACTGATGGTGAGTACTATTAGGATAAGTTAGATACACAACTAGACTGTCTACACAACTTGCTCTAGTTGTCATGAAGTACTTGTTTTCTCAAGCAATGTAACTCATGCTGCAATATCCTAAATGTTTTTTTCAGTTACACAGAGGACAATAAAATTTAACACTCTTAGTTTTACTAGTTTTTTTTTTTTGGGGGGGGGGGGTTGGGCCACACCCGGCAGTGCTCAGGGGTTACTCCTGGCTGTCTGCTCAGAAATAGCTCCTGGCAGGCACGGGGGACCATATGGGACACCGGGATTCAAACCAACCACCTTTGGTCCTGGATCGGCTGCTTGCAAGGCAAACACCACTGTGCTATCTCTCCGGGCCCCAGTTTTACTAGTTTTTAAAAACTTAATTTCTTTCACTCTTATTCCAATGAGAACAACTGAAAATCTTCCTGTGTTTATTATATAGAATCTATGCCAATAAAATGTAAGGGACCTACAGTTGCTTTGTTAAATAAGCAGTGAAATATTTTGCACTCAATGCTTTTTCTTTCTATTTACATTAAATATCATATGATCAATCTAAAAAATAAAAGAAACATAAACTCATGTTAAAAGATATCTAACTAGCTGAACAGAAGAAAAATTTGCTCTCAGTACATCTGAGAAAGGTTAATATTAAAAATTAATATAAAGTATTCTCAAACAATACCAACAAAATATTAAATAACCCTATCAGATGTAGGGTAGAAATAGACACTTCTTTGAAGAGAACAGACTGTTTAATATGCACATGAAAGAATTACCATCATCACTCAGTAGCAGAAAAGGCCAAATTAATATGACAATGTAATATTATCTCAAGTCAGTGATAATTTTTATATATCATAAAGCAAAAAATAAAACAAAAATGGAAGCAATCTCTCAGGTATTTGCTTCTACCTAAACCACAGAGCCGGCAGCACTGTAGGCATGAGACCCAAATTACAATCACCAAACTTAGAAATGTGATCATTGAGGAGAAAGGCTGTGGTTGGGTGGGAACCTGGGAATATTGATGGAGGAAAGTTGATATTTGTGATGGGATTGGAAATGGGACATTGTATGCCTGGAACTCTATTATGAAAACTAATGTAAGGTCATCACCTTAAAATCTGTGTTAAGTATAGTTTCCACCAAAGATGAATGGATTATGAAAACGTGGTCTGTTATTTGCAATGGAATGCTGTGCAGTTTTAAAAAATAATAAAATCATCCAATTTGCCACCTGGTTGGATCTGGAAGACATCATGTTCAGTGAAGTAATCTGGAAGAAGAAACACAAACACAGGATGATCTCACTCAATTGTGGTATATAGAATATTTGACACAATCATGTATGTAATTAAGGTGTTTAAATAAATTTAAAAAAATAAATAAATTTCTACAAATCTCAAAAAAAAAAGAATATTTGAATGATGAATTTAAGGTAGAAAAGTAGTGTGCCTAAATCATCCTTAACCCTAGAGCTTAGGGAGAAGGATAGAAGAAAGAAAGAAATCAAGGTGGGAAGGAAGATACAAATGGAAAGTTACTGGGAAACAAGATTCTGGGATTCTATTATATTGGTGATATATGGGAGAGTGGCATAAGTATAAATCCAAAACACAGTCTAAACAACACAGACATAAGATCTAAGGTGAACTTTGTAATGTGCCTGTCACGATGGTGGACAAGGTTTGCAGGATAGGATGAGGGATGATAGAGTATGGGAACACTTGTGATGAGCCTTGACACTGATGCTGAAATTGGTGTTGAAATATGATATTCCTAAAACTCAAGTATCAATAAATTTTAAATCACATTTTTAAACAAAATTAAAATTCTAAAGTAATTTCTATCTACTATTATATAACTAGCTCCCTCACCTCTTTTTTATTTTTTTTATTTTTTTTTTATTTTTTTATCTTTATTTAAACACCGTGATTACAAACATGATTATAGTTGTATGATTACAGTCATGTAAAGAGCACCCCCCTTCACCGGTGCAACATTCCCACCACCAATTTCCCAGATCTCCCTCCTCCCCACCCCCCTACACCTGTACTCGAGACAGGCTTTCTACTTCCCTCATTCATTCACATTTTATGATAGTTTTCAGTGTAGTCATCTCTGCAACTGCACTCATCACTCTATGTGATGAGCTGCATGTCCTGAGCTGCACCTACCAGCCCTCATCTCTCTTGTCTCTGAGATACTGTTAAAAATGTCCTTTTTTTCTTAAAGCCCATAGATGAGTGAAACCATTCTGCGTCTTTCTCTCTCCCTCTGACTTACTTCACTCAGCATAATAGATTCCATGTACATCCATGTATAGGAAAATTTCATGACTTCATCTCTCCTGATGGCTGCATAGTATTCCATTGTGTATATGTACCACAGTTTCTTCAACCACTCATCTGTTGAAGGGCATCTTGGTTGTTTCCAGAGTCTGGCTATTGTAAATAGCGCTGCAATGAATATAGGAGAAAGGAATGGATTTTTGTATTGTATTTTTGTGTTTCTTGGGTATATTCCTAGGAGTGGTATAGCTGGATCGTATGGAAGCTCAATTTCCAGTTTGTGAAGGAATCTCCATATCGCTTTCCATAAAGGTTGTACTAGACGGCATTCCCACCAGCAGTGAAAAAGAGTTCCTTTCTCTCCACATCCCCGCCAGCACTGCTTGTTTTCCTTTTTTGTGATGTGTGCCAATCTCAGTGGCGTGAGGTGGTACCTCATAGTAGTTTTGATTTGCATCTCCCTGACGATTAGTGATGTTGAACATCTTTTCATGTGCCTTTTGGCCATTTGCCTTTCTTCCTTTTCAAAGTGTCTGTTCATTTCTTCTCCCCATTTTTTGATGGGGTTAGTTGTTTTTTTCTTGTATAGTTCTGTCAGTACCTTGTAAATTTTGGATATTAGCCCTTTATCTGATGTGTATTGGGTGAATAATTTCTCCCACTCAGTGGGTGGCCTTTGTATTCTGGGCACTATTTCCTTTGAGATGCAGAAGCTTTTCAGCTTAATATAGTCCCATCTGTTTATCTCTGCTTCCACTTGCTTGGAAAGTGTTGTCTCCTCCTTAAAGATGCCTTTAGTCTCAATGTCCTGGAGTGTTTCACCTACATGTTGTTCTATATACCTTATAGTTTCAGTTCTGATATCAAGGTCTTTAATCCATTTGGATTTTACCTTTGTACATGGTGTTAGCTGTGGGTCTGAGTTCGCTTTTTTGCAAGTGGCTAACCAGTTGTGCCAACACCACTTGTTGAATAGGCTTTCCCTGCTCCATTTAGGATTTCTTGCTCCTTTATCAAAAACAAGGTGGTTATATGTCTGAGGAACCTTCTCTGAGTACTCAAGCCTATTCCACTGATCTGAGGGTCTGTTTTTATTCCAATACCATGCTGTTTTTATAACTGTTACTTTGTAATACAACTTAAAATTGGGGAAAGTAATGCCTCCCATATTCCCTTTCCCAAGGAGTGCTTTAGCTATTCGAGGTTGTTTGTTGTTCCAGATGAATTTCAGAAGTATTTGATCCACTTCTTTGAAGAATGTCATGGGTATCGTTAGAGGAATCGCGTTAAATCTGTACAATGCTTTTGGAAGTATTGCCATTTTAATGATGTTGATCCTGCCAATCCATGAGCATGGTATGTGTTTCCATTTCCGCGTGTCCTCTCTTATTTCTTGGAGCAGTGTTTTGTAGTTTTCTTTGTATAGATCCTTCACATCTTTAGTCAGGTTGACTCCAAGATATTTGAGTTTGTGTGGCACTATTGTGAATGGGATTGTTCTCTTAATGTCCATTTCTTCCCTATCATTATTAATGTATAAAAAGGCCATTGATTTTTGTGTTTTAATTTTGTAGCCTGCCACTTTGCTATACAAATCTATTATTTCTAGAAGCTTTTTGGTAGAGTCTTTAGGGTTTTCTAAGTAGAGTATCATGTCATCTGCAAACAGTGAGAGCTTGACTTCTTCCTTTCCTATCTGGATTCCCTTGATATCTTTTTCTTGCCTAATCGCTATAGCAAGTACTTCCAGTGCTATGTTGAATAAGAGTGGTGAGAGAGGACAGCCTTGTCTTGTACCAGAATTTAGAGGAAAGGATTTTAGTTTTTCTCCATTGAGGATAATATTTGCCACTGGCTTCTGGTATATGGCTTTGACTATATTGAGAAAGGTTCCTTTTATTCCTATCTTGCTGAGAGTTTTCATCAAGAATGGGTGTTGAACCTTATCAAATGCTTTTTCTGCATCTATTGATATGACCATGTGATTTTTATTTTTGTTGTTGTTTATGTTGTGTATTATATTGATAGATTTACGGATGTTAAACCAGCCTTGCATTCCTGGGATGAAACCTACTTGATCAAAGTGAATAATCTTCTTGATGAGGCACTGGATCCTGTTCGCCAGGATTTTGTTGAGGATCTTTGCATCTGTGTTCATCAGGGATATTGGTCTGTAATTTTCTTTTTTGGCAGCATCTCTATCAGGTTTTGGTATTAAGGTGATGTTGGCTTCATAAAAGCTATTTGGAAGTATTCCTGTTTTTTCGATTTCATAAAAGAGCCTGGCCAGAATTGGTAATAGTTCCTCTTGAAAGGTTTGAAAGAATTCATTCATGAATCCATCAGGGCCTGGGCTTTTGTTTTTGGGTAAATTTTTGATTACAGTTTTAATTTCCTCAATAGTGATGGGGGTGTTTAGATATGCTACCTCTTCTTTATTCAACCGTGGAAGGTTATATGAGTTCAGAAATTTATCCATTTCTTCCAGGTTCTCATATTTAGTGGCATAGAGTTTCTCAAAGTATTCTCTGAATACCCTTTGAATCTCTGCAGTATCTGTAGTGATCTCCCCCTTTTCATTTCTAATACGCGTTATCAAGTTTCTCTCTTTCTTTTGCTTTGTGAGTTTTGCCAATGGTCTATCAATCTTGTTTATTTTTTCAAAGAACCAACTTCTGCTTTCGTTGATCTTTCGGATTGTTTTTTGGGTTTCCACTTCATTGATTTCTGCTCTCAGCTTTGTTATTTCCTTCTGTCTCCCTATTTTTGGGTCCTTTTGTTGAGCACTTTCTAGTTCTATTAGCTGTGTCATTAAGCTACTCAGGTAAGCTCCTTCTTCCTTCCTGATGTGTGCTTGCAAAGCTATAAATTTTCCTCTCAGTACTGCTTTTGCTGTGTCCCATAAGTTCTGATAGTTTGTGTCTTTATTGTCATTTGTTTCCAGGAACCTTTTGATTTCCTTCTTGATTTCATCTCGGACCCACTGGTTATTGAGTATGAGGCTGTTTAACTTCCAGGTGTTAAATTTTTTCTTCTGTGTCCCTTTGCAGTTCACATCTAACTTCAGAGCCTTGTGGTCAGCAAAGGCAGCCTGCAAAATGTCTATCTTTTTTATTTTATGGAGGTATGTTTTATGTGCCAGCACATGATCTATCCTGGAGAATGATCCATGTACATTGGAAAAGAATGTGTATCCAGGTTTCTGAGGATAGAGTGCCCTATATATATATATCTACTAGGGCTCTTTCATCCATTTCTCTTTTCAGGTCTAGTATATTTTTGTTGGGTTTCCATTTGTTTGACCTATCAAGTGTTGACAAGCCTGTGTTGAGGTCTCCCACAATTATTGTGTTATTATTGATATCCTTCTTCAGATTTGTCAACAATTGTATTAAATACTTTGCTGGACCCTCATTCGGTGCGTATATGTTTAGGAGAGTGATTTCTTCTTGCTGTACAAATCCCTTGATTAGTACATAATATCCATCTTTGTCCCTTACAACTTTTCTGAGTAAAAAGTTTG